>NC_091989.1:100397107-100750232 GCF_044704955.1 Pristiophorus japonicus
GAAGTCCATCCTGCGAGCGTAAAGGGCTTCAGTCACCTGTCGAATGCAGCAGTGCATAGCGTGCTGAGAGATATGGCAGATGTCACCAGCTGAAGCCTGAAAAGATCCCGATGCGTAGAAGGCTAGGGCAAAAGTAACCTTCACCTCAACAGACAGTGCGGTTCTGATCGTGCTGGAAGGCTGCAAATCACCCTTGACGAGTTGGCATATCTCATCAATGACCTCCTTCTGGAATCGCAGCCTCCTAAGACAAGCATTTTCAGACAAGTTCAGGTAAGATTGCTTTTCCAAGTACCTCCGTTGGCTGTATGGTCTCCTCCTCTGTCTTCGTCTCCATCTAGCATTACTCTGCCACCTCTTCGATTGATCCTTTCAGTATCCAGTATCTGAGCAGTTGCAATTAATGGCAAGGAAAACATAGGCCCATTACACTATCAATAATTACTTTCACTAATTTAATATATAATCTCTCTACTCTATACTCTCTAATCACTGTACTCTGTACTCTCTGTACTCTCTACGCTGTATACCAGTCAGTTTAATAGGCTCCAACAATATCAGCAAATAATTTCACTATGTAAAAGCTATTTCCAAAATAATGTCAATATATAAAACCTATTTCCAAAATAACTTGATAATACCTACTTTATATACCCTGTTCTAATATTCTGAGTAGAGTTATCTTTAAATTAACTCTCTACATAACTCACAACTATTTAGCTCCTTCTTTTCTGCTGCCTGCATCCTTCCTCCGATCTTCAAAATGGCGTCCTTAGTGCCCATTTCCTTCTGTTACGCCCAGTAAAAGCAACTATTTCTCAGCACTCTTTTGGGCCTTGCATCGGCCCAGCGAAGTGCATGCTAGGTGCTGAAACTTGAGATGGGCCTTGTGATAATGATCATTTCAACGATCATTTCGGCGATCAGAGTGGAAACTTGGGCACCTGTTTTTCTGGCGATCTTTCTGGCCTAGTTTCCACTTTTTGCTCAAAATGGGCGATAGAGCTCCGTTTTGGGCGATAGATGGGCCTTAGATGGGCAATATAAAGTGGAAAGTCTAGCCCATGATCTCTGGTGCGTCCAAGTGTCCTCCCGCAATTGTACGGTCTCTGGTGCGTCCTCATGGCCACCTGGAATAGTACGGCCTCTGGCACCACCTAGTGGCACCCGCAATTGTACGGTCTCTGGCGCTGCCGAGTGGCATCCTGCAATTGTACGGTCTTTAGCGTGTCCTACTCGTCACCCAAAATTGTACGGTCTCTGGCACCAGATACTGGCCACCCGCAATTGTACGGTCTCTGGCATCGGCTAGTGGCCACCTGGAATTGTATGGTCTGTGACGCTACCTGGTAGCCACCCAGAATTACGTTCTCTGGCCGTTTTTAGTGGCCACGCGGGAATGTAAGGTCTCTTCCACCGCCTAGTGGCCACCTGCAATTGTACGCTCTGGCGCTGCCTTGTGGCCTCCCGCAATTGTACGGTCTCTGGCGCCTCCTAATGGCTACATGGAATGGTACGGTCTCTGGCATCTCCTAGTGGCTACCTGGAATTATTCGGTCTCTAGCATCTCCTAGTGGCTACCTGGAATTGTATGGTCCCTGGCACCACCTAGTGGCCGCCCTGAATTGTATGGTCTCTGATGCTGCCTCCTGGTCTCCCACAATTGTACAGCCTCCTGCGTGTCCTAGTGGCCACCAGAAATTGTATGGTCTCTGGCCCCTAATAGTGGCTGCCTGGAATTGTACGGTCTCTAGCCCCTCCTAGTGGCTGCCTAGAATTGTACAGTCTCTGGCCCATTCTAGTGGCCACCCGCAATTGTATGGTCTCTGGCACTGCCGAGTGGACTCCCGCAATTGTACGGTCTCTGTTGCGGCCTAGTGGCTACGTAGAATTGTATGGCCTCTGGTGCCACCTATTGGCCTGCTGAAATTGTATCCTAGTGGACACTCGGTGCAGTATAGTCTCTGTAATGTCCGAGTGGCCACCCAGAATTGTATGCTCTCTGGCATCTCCTAGTGGCTAATCGCAATTGTACGGTCTCTGGCGCCGCCTAGTTTGTCAACTGGAATGGTACTGTCTCCGGCACGAACGAGTGGCCACCCGGAATGGTACTGTCTCTGGTGACACCTAGTGGCCAGATGGAATGGTACGGTCTCTAGCATCGCCTCGTGGTGACCTGGAATTGTAGTCTCTGGCCCCTCTGAGTGACTACATGCAATTGTACAGTCTCTGGCGCCTCTTAGTGGCTACTTGAAATTTTACGGCCTCTGTCCCCTCCTAGTGGCTATCTGGAATTGTACAGTCTCTGGCACCTCCGAGTGGCTACCTGGAATTATTCGGTCTCTATCACCTCCTTCTGGCTACCTGGAATTCTATGGTCCCAGGCACCGCCTAGTGGCCAACCTGAATTGTATGGTCTCTGAGGCTGCCTCCTGGGCTCCCGCAATTGTACAGTCTCCTGCGTGTCCTAGTGGCCACCAGGAATTGTACGGTCTCTGGCCCCTCCTAGTGGCTGCCTGGAATTGTACAGTCTCTGGCCCATCCAGTGGCCACCCGCAATTGTAAGGTCTCTAGCGCTGCCAAGTGGACTCCCGCAATAGTCCGGTCTCTGGCACGGCCGAGTGGCTACACGGAATGGTATGGTCTCTGGCGCCACCTACTGGCCTGCTGAAATTGTACCCGGAATTGTACCGTCTCTCATGCTGCCTGGTGTCTACACGGAATTGTACGGTCTCGTGTGCCGCCGAGTGGCCACCTGGAATTGTATAGTTTCTGAAGCCACCTGGTAGCCAACCAGAATTATGTTCTCTGGCTCTTTCTCGTGGCTAACTGCAATTGAATGGGCTCTGACCCCTCTTGGTGGTTACCTGTAAAGGTATGGTCCCTGGTGCCGCCTAGTGGCTACGTAGAATTTTACAGTCTCCTGCGCCTCCTAGTGGCTACCTGGAATTGTACGGTCTCTGGCGCAGCCTAGTGGCTACACGGAATTGTACAATCTTTGGTGCCACCTAGTGCTACCCACAATTGTACGGTCTCTGGCGCCACCTATTTGCCTTTCGCAATTGCATGGTCTCTTGTGCCTCCAAGTGGCCACCTGGAATTGTCTCTGGCACCGCCTAGTGGCCACCCGCAATTGTATGGTCGCTGATGACACCTATTTGCCTTTTGCAATTGTATGGTCTCTTGTGCCTCCAAGTGGCTACCTGGAATTGTATGGTCTCTGGCGCCGCCTAGTGGCCACACGGAATTGTACAGTCTCTGGTGCCGCCTAGTGGCTACATGTAACTGTACGGTCCCTGGCACCTCCAAGTGGCTACCTGGAATTGTACGGTCTCTGGCGCCTCCTACTGGCTACCTGCAATAGTATGGTCGATGACACCGCCAAGTGACCACCTTGAATGTTATGGTCTCTGGCGCCTCCTGGTAGCCATCCAGAATTGTACAGTCTCTGGCCCCTCCTTGTGGCTATCTGGAATTATACAGTCTCTGGCACCTGCGAGTGGCCACGCGAAATTGGATTGTCTCTTGAGCCGCCTAGTGGCTACCCTCAATTCGATGGTCTCCGGCACTATTTAGTAGCCTCATGGAATTGTAAGGTCTCTGGATCCTCCTGGTAACCAGCCAGAATGGTAAGGTCTCTGGCCCCTCCTCGAAGCTACGTGTAATTGTACAGTCTTTGGCGCCTCCAAGTGGCCATGCAGAAATGTACGGTCTCTTACGCCACCTAGTGGCCACCCGCAATTGTAAGCTCTGTCGCGCCGCCTAGTGGTCTCCCGCAATTATACGGTCTCTGGTGCCTCCTAATGGCTACCTGGAATTATTTGGTCTCTCGCACCTCATTCTGCCAACCTGGAATTGTATGGTCCCTGGCACCGCCTAGTGGCCACCCTGAATTGTATGGTCTCTGATGCTGCCTCATGGTCTCCTGCAATTTTACGGTCTCTTGGACGTCCTGGTGGCCACCAGGAATTGTATGGTCTCTGGCGCCTCCTAGAAGCTATGTGGAATTGTACAGTCTCTGGCACCTCCTAGTGGCCACATGGAAATGTAAGGTCTATTGTGCCGCCTCATGGCCAGCCACAAATATACGGTACCTGGTGCCTCCTAATGGCTACAGGGAATGGTGCGTCTCTGGATCCTCCTAGTGGCTACCTGGAATTGTTCGGTCTCTAGCACTTCCTTGTGGCTACCTGGAAGTGTATGGTCCCTGGCACCGCATAGTGGCCACCCGCAATTGTAAGGCCTCTCGCACTGCCTAGTGGCCACCCAGAATTGCACGGTCTCTGGCGCCTCCGAGTATCCATCCAGAATTGTACGGTCTTTGGCCCTCCTAGTGGCGACCTGGAATTATTCAGTATCGAGCACCTCCTTCTGGCTTCCTGGAATTGTATGGTCGCTGGCACCATCTAGTGGCCAGCCTGAATTGTACGGTCTCTGATGCTGTCTCTTGGGCGTCCTGGTGACCACCAGGAACTGTGTGGTCTCTGGTGCCAGCAACTGGCTTCCTGCAATTGTACAGTCTCCGGCATGTCCTAGTGTCCACCAGGAATTGTATGGTCTCTGGTGCCTCCTGATTGCCACCCAGAATTGTACAGTCTCTGGCCCCTCCTTGTGGCTACATGGAATTGTACGGTCTCTGGCACCTGCTAGTGGCTACCTGGAATTGTACAGTCTCTGGCGCCTCCCTGTGATTATCTTGAATTGTATGGTCTCTGCCGCGTCCTGGTGGCCGCCCGGAATTGTACGGTCTCTGGCACCTCTTAGAGGCTATCCGCAATTGTATGGTCTCTGGTGTTGCCGAGTGGCCACCCAGAATTGTATGGTCTCTCATGCCGCCTGGTGGCCAACCACAATTGTCCGGTCTCTGGCGCCCCCTAGTTTGCCACCAGGAATGATACAGTGTCCGGCAACAACTAGTAGCCACCCGGAATGGTAGCATCTCCGGCAACGCCTCATGGCCACCTGGAATGCTACGGTCTCCCAAGCCGCCTCGTGGTAACCTGGAATTGTACAATCTCTGGTCCCACCGAGTGGCTGCCTGGAATTGTACGATATCTGGACCCTCCTACTGGCTACATATTCACTAAGGAGGACACAAACAACCTTCCGGATATAAAAGGGGTCAGAGGGTCTAGTAAGGAGGAGGAACTGAGGGAAATCCTTATTAGTCTGGAAATTGTGTTGGGGAAATTGATGGGATTGAAGGCCAATAAATCCCCAGGGCCCCCTGATGGACTGCATCCCAGAGTACTTAAGGAGATGGCCTTGGAAATAGCAGATGCATTGAAAGTCATTTTCCAACATTCCATTGACTCTGGATCAGTTCCTATCGAGTGGAGGGTAGCCAATGTAACCCCACTTTTTAAAAAGGAGAGAGAGAGATAACAGGGAATTATAGACCGGTCAGCCTGACATCGGTAGAGGGTAAAATGATGGAATCAATTATTAAGGATGTCATAGCAGCGCATTTGGAAAGAAGTGACATGATAGGTCCAAGTCAGCATGGATTTGTGAAAGGGAAATCATGCTTGACAAATCTTCTGGAATTTTTTGAGGATGTTTCCAGTAGAGTGGACAAGGGAGAACCAGTTGATGTGGTATATTTGGACTTTCAGAAGGCTTTCGACAAGGTCCCACACAAGAGATTAATGTGCAAAGTTAAAGCACATGGGATTGGGGGTAGTGTGCTGACATGGATTGAGAACTGGTTGTCAGACAGGAAGCAAAGAGTAGGAATAAATGGGTACTTTTCAGAATGGCAGGCAGTGACTAGTGGGGTACCGCAAGGTTCTGTGCTGGGGCCCCAGCTGTTTACACTGTACATTAATGATTTAGACGAGGGGATTAAGTGTAGTATCTCCAAATTTGCGGATGATGCTAAGTTGGGTGGCAGTGTGAGCTGCGAGGAGGATGCTATGAGGCTGCAGAGTGACTTGGACAGGTTAGGTGAGTGGGCAAATGCATGGCAGATGAAGTATAATGTGGATAAATGTGAGGTTATCCATTTTGGGGGTAAAAACAGAGAGACAGACTATTATCTGAATGGTGACAAATTAGGAAAAGGGGAGGTGCAACGAGACCTGGGTGTCATGGTACATCAGTCATTGAAGGTTGGCACGCAGGTACAGCAGGCGGTTAAGAAAGCAAATGGCATGTTGGCCTTCACAGCGAGGGGATTTGAGTACAGGAGCAGGGAGGTGTTGCTCCAGTTGTACAGGGCCTTGGTGAGGCCACACCTGGAGTATTGTGTACAGTTTTGGTCTCCTAACCTGAGGAAGGACGTTCTTGCTATTGAGGGAGTGCAGCGAAGGTTCACCAGACTGATTCCCGGGATGGCGGGACTGACCTATCAAGAAAGACTGGATCAACTGGGCTTGTATTCACTGGAGTTCAGAAGAATGAGAGGGGACCTCATAGAAACGTTTAAAATTCTGATGTGTTTAGACAGGTTAGATGCAGGAAGAATGTTCCCAATGTTGGGGAAGTCCAGAACCAGGGGTCACAGTCTAAGGATAAGGGGTAAGCCATTTAGGACCGAGATGAGGAGAAACTTCTTCACCCAGAGAGTGGTGAACCTGTGGAATTCTCTACCACAGAAAGTCGTTGAGGCCAATTCACTAAATATATTCAAAAAGGAGTTAGATGAAGTCCTTACTACTAGGGGGATCACGGGGTATGGCGAGAAAGCAGGAATGGGGTACTGAAGTTGCATGTTCAGCCATGAACTCAATGAATGGCGGCGCAGGCTAGAAGGGCCGAATGGCCTACTCCTGCACCTATTTTCTATGTTTCTATGTTTCGATGGAATTGCATGGTCTTTGGCGCTCCCTCGTGACTACCTGGAATTGTTGGTCTCTAGCGCCCCCTAGTGGCCACCCTGAATTGTATGGTCACTGGTGCCGCCTAGTGGCCACCAGCAATTGTACGATCTCTGGCACTTCCGAGTGGCCTCCCGCAACTGTACGGTCTCTGCCACGTCCTCATTGCCACCCAGAATTGTACGGTCTCTTGCGCCACCCACTGGCTTCCCACAATTGTACGGTCTCTGGCGTAGTCTAGTAGCCACTCGGAATTACATGGTCTCCCGTGCCGCCTCGTGGCCAACTGCAATTGAATGGTCTCTGGCACCGCCTAGTTTGCCACCAGGAATGGTACAGTCTCGGGCGCCAGCAGTAGCCACCTGGAATGGTATGGTCTCTGGCAACAAAGAGTCGCCATCTGGAATGGTACGGTCTCCCACACTTCCTCGTGGCGACCCGGCATTGTACAGTCTCTGGCACCTCCCAGTGGCTACCTAGAATTATTCGGTCTCTAGCACCTCCTCGTGTTTACCTGGAATTGTATGGTCCCTGGCACCGCCTACTGGCCACCCTGAATTGTACGGTCTCTGACGCTGCCTCCTGGTCTCCCGCAATTTTACGGTCTCTGCATTGTCCTGGTGCACACCAGGAATTGTATGGTCACTGGTGCCACCTACTGGCCTCCTGCAATTGTACGGTCTCTGGCCTCTCCTTGCGGCTACATGGAATTGTACACTCTCTAGCGCCGCCAACTGGCCATCTGCAAATGTACAGTCTCTCGCACTGCCTAGTGGCCACACAGAATTGCACGGTCTCTGGCGCCTCTAGCCACCCAGATTTGTACGGTCTCTGGCCTTCCTTGTGGCCACCCGAAATTGTATGGTCTCTGGCCCCTCCTAATGGCTACCTGGAATTGTACAGTCTCTGGCCCCTCCTAGTGGCTACCTGGCATTGTATGGTCTCTCGTGGCCTCACGGAATGGTACAATCTCTGGTGCCACCTAGTGGCCACCTGCAATGATACGGTCTCCAGCACCGCCTTGTGGCGAACCGGAATTATACAGTCTCTGGACCCTCTGATGGCTACCTGAAATTGTATGGTCTCTGTCCCCTCCTTGTGGCTACCTGGAATTATATGGTCTCTGGCACCTCCCAGTGGCTACCTGGAAATATTCAGTTTCTAGCAACTCCTAGTGGCTACCTGGAATTGTATGGTCACTGGCACCGCTTAATGGCAACACTGAATTTTACGGTCTCTGAAGCTGCCTCGTGGTCTCCCGCAATTTTACGGTCTCTTGGGCATCCTGGTGGCCACCAGGAATTGTATGGTCTCTGGTGCCACCTACTGGCCTCCCGCAATTGTACGGTCTCTTGTGTGTCCTCGTGGCCATCAGGAATTGTATGGTCTCTGGCGCCTCCTAGTCGCCACCCAGAATTGTACGGTTTCTCGAGCCGCCTAGTGGCCATGCGGAATTGTATGGCCTCTCGCACCACCCAGTGGCCACCCAGAATTGCACGGACTCTGGCCCTCCTTGTGGCTACCTGGAATTGTGCAGAGTATGGCGCCTCCCAGTTGCTACCTGGAATTGTACGGTCTCTGCCACCTCCTGGTAGCCACCCAGATTTGTACCGTCTCTGGCGCCGCCCAGTAGCCACCCAGAATTGCACTGTCTCTGGCCCCTCCTATTGGCTATCTGGAATTGTATGGTCTCTGGCACTACCTCGTGGCTACCTGGAATTATACGGTCTTTGACGCCACCTAGTGGCCACACAGATTTGTACGGTCTCTGGCGCTGCCCAGTGGCCACCCGGAATTGTACAGTCTCTGGCCCCTCCTAGTGGCTACCCAGAATTGTACGGCCTCTGGTCCCTCCTCGTGGCTGCCTGGAATTGTATGGTTTCTGGCCCCTCCTAGTGGTTGCCTGGAATTTTACAGTCTCTGGCACATCCTAGTGGCCACGGGGAAATATAAGGTATATCGCGCCACCTAGTGGCCACCCGCAATTGTACGGTCTCTGACGCTGCCAAGTGGCTACACGAAATGGTACAGTATCTGCCGCTGCCTAGTGGCCACCTGAAATTGCATGGTCACTGATGCCACCGAAATTATGTTCTCTGGCCTTTTCTAGTGGCTAACTGGAATTGTACAGGCTCTGACCCCTCCTAGTGGTTACCTGGAATTGTATGGTCACTGGCGCCGCCTAGTTGCTACCTGTAATGGTATGGTCCCTGGCGGCTCCTAGTGGCTACCTGGAATTGTACAGTCTCCTGTGCCTCCTAGTGGCTACCTGGAATTGTTCGGACTATGGCGCCTCCCAGTTGCTGCCTGGAATTGTACGGTCTCTGGCGCCACCTATTTGCCTTTTGCAATTGTATGGTCTCTTGCACCTCCTAGTGGCTACCTGGAATTGTACGGTCTCTGGCGCTACCTAGTGGCTGCCCAGAATGGTACGGTCTCTGGCGCTGCCTCGTGGCCACCTGGAATTGTGCAGTCTCTGGCGCCTCCTGGTAGCCACCCACAATTGTATGGTCGCTGGTGCCACTGAGTGGCCTCCAGCAATTGTACTTTCTCTGGCACCTCCTAGTGGCCTGCTGCAATTGTACGTTCTCTTGGGCCTCCTAGTGGCTACCAAGAATTGTGCAGTCTCTGTCCCCGCTTCCTTGAGATTACCTTGAATTGTATGGTCTCTGGTGCCGCCTAGTGGCCACCAGCAATTGTATTATCTGTGGCGCTACCTCATGGCATCCCAAATTGTACGGTCTCTGTCCCCTCCTAATGGCTACCTGGAATTGTATAGGCTCCGGCGCCTCCTGCTGGCCACCCGGAATTGTACGGTCTCTCGTACCACCTTGTGGCTACCCGCAATTGTACGGTCGACGATGCTGCTGAGTGGCCTCCTGCAATTGTACATTCTCTGGCGCCCCCTAGTGGCTTCCTGCAATTGTATGTTATCTGGCGCCTCCTATTGTCTACCAAGAATTGTACGGTTTCTGTCCCCTCATAGTGGCTACCTGGAATTATATGGTCTCTGGCGCCTCCTTGTGATTACCTTGATTTGTACGGTCTCTGCCGCGTCTTTGTGGCCGCCCAGAATTGTATGGTCTCTGGCGCCACCTACAGGCCTCCTGCAATTGTACGATCTCTGGCACCTCTTAGTGGCTAACCACAATTGCATGGTCTCTGGTGTTGCCAAGTGGCCACACAGAATTGTATAGTCTCTCGTGCCGCCTGGTGGCCAACCGCAATTGTATGGTCTCTGGCGCCCCCTCATTTGCCACCAGGAATGGTACAGTGCCCAGCACCAACTAGTGGCCACCCGGAATGGTACCGTCTCTGGCGACGCCTCATGGCCACCCGGAATGGTACGGTCTCCCACGTCGCCTCGTGGCGACCTGGAATTGTACACTCTCTGGCCCCACCGAGTGGCTGCCTGGAATTGTACAATATCTGGACCCTCCTACTGGCTACATAGAATTGTACAGTCTCTGGCACCTCCTAGTGGCTACCTGAAATTGTCCCGTCTCTGTCCCCTTCTAGTGGCTATCTGGAATTGTACGGTCTGTGGCGCCTCCTTAGAAACATAGAAGCATAGAAAATAGGTGCAGGAGTAGGCCATTCGACCATTCGAGCCTGCACCACCATTCAATATGATCATGGCTGATCATTCACCTCAGTATCCCTTTCCCGCTTTCTCTCCATACCCCTTGATCCCTTTAGCCGTAAGGGCCACATTTAACTCCCTCTTGAATATATCCAATGAACTGGCATCAACGACTCTCTGCGGCAGGGAATTCTACATGTTAACAACTCTCCCAGTGAAGAAGTTCCTCCTCATCTCAGTCCTAAATGGCCTACCCCTAATTCTAAGACTGTGTCTCCTGGTTCTGGACTTCCCCAATATCGGGAACATTCTTCCCGTATCTAACCTGTCCCGTCCTCTCAGAATCTTATACGTTTCTATGAGATCCACTCTCATCCTTCTAAACTCCAGTGTACAAAGGCCCAGTTGATCCAGTCTCTCCTCATATGTCAGTCCAGCCATCCCGGGAATCAATCTGGTGAACGTTCACTGCACTCGCTCAATAGCAAGAACGGTTCTTCCTCAGATTAGGAGACCAAAACTGAACACAATATTCCAGGTGAGGCCTCACCAAGGCCCTGTACAATTGCAGTAAGATTGTGATTGTCTTGTATTATATGGTCTCTGGCGCCGCCTAGTGGCCGCCTGAAAATGTATGGTCTCTGGCATCACCTGGTGGCTATGTGGAATTGTGCAGTTTCTGTCGCCTCCTAATGGCTACCTCGAATTGTATGGGCTCTGGCGCCACCTACTGGCCACCCTGAATTGTACGGTCACTGGTGCCGCCTAGTGGCCACCAGCAATTGCACGATATCTGGCACTTCCTAGTGGCCTCCCACAATTGTACGGTCTTTGCCGCAGCCTCATGGTCACCCAGAATTGTACGGTCTCTTGCGCCACCTACTGGCCTCCCGCAATTGTACGGTCTCTGGCACCTTCTAGTGGCTGCCCGCAATTGTACCGTCTCTGGCATGGCGTAGTGGCCACCCGGAATTGTATGGTCTCCCGTGCCGCCTAATGGCCAACTGCAATTGTATGGTCTCTGGCGCCTCCTAGTTTTCCACCCGGAATGGTACAGTTTCCTGCACCACCTAGTAGTCAGCTGGAATGGTACGGTCTCTGGCGACAAATAGTGCCCATCCGGAATGGTATGATCTCCGGTGCCACCTTGTGGTGACACGGAATTGTACAGTCTCTGGCCCCTCCAAGTGGCTGCCTGGAATTGTGCAGTCTCTGTCCCCTCCTCGTGATTATATCGAATTGTACAATCTCTGGCACTTCCTGGTGGCTACGTGGAATTGTATGGTCTCTGGCCCCTCCTCGTGGTAAGCTGGAATTGTATGGTCTCTGATAGCACCTTGTGGCTAACTGGAATTATACGTATTCTGACGCCACCGAGTGGCCACCCACAATTGTAGGTTCTCCGATGCCGCCTATGGCCACCCAAAATTGTATGGTCTCTGGCCCCCTTCTAGTGGCTAACTGGAATTGTACAGTCTCTGGCCCCTCCAAGTGGCTACCTGGAATTGTATGGTCTCTAGTACCTGCTAGTGGCCACGCAAAATTGAATGGTCTTTCACGCTATCTAGTGGCCTCACGGAATGGTACAATCTACGGCAGCACCTAGTGGCGACCTGACATTATACAATCACTGGACCCTCCGAGTGGCTGCCTGGAATTGTATGGTCTCTGTCCCCTTCTAGTGACTACCTGGAATTGTACGGTCACTGGCACCACCTAGTGGCAACACTGAATTGTACAGTCTCTGACGCTGCCTTGTGGTCTCCCGCAATTTTATGGTCTCTTGGGCATCTTGGTGGCCAGCAGGAATTGTAAGGTCTCTGACGCCAGCTACTGGCCTCCTGCAATTGTACAGTCTCTTGTGTGTCCTAGTGGCCATCAGGAATTGTATGGTCTCTGGCGCCTCCTAGTTGCCACCCAGAATTTTATGGTCTCTCGCACCGCCTAGTGGCCACCCAGAATTGCACGGTCTCTGTCCCCTCCTCGTAGCTACCTGGAATTATACAGTCTCTGGTGCCTCTTTGTGATTACCTTGAATTGTATGATCTCTGGTGCCACCTAGTCACCACCTGAAATTGTATGGTGTCTGGCACCTCCTTGTGGCTATGCAGAATTGTACGGTGACAGGCACCTCCTAGTGGCTACCTGGAATTATATGGTCTCTGACATTTCCGAGTGTCTACCTGGAATTGTATGGTCTCTGACGCCGCTTAGTGGCCACCAGCAATTGTATGATCTGTGGTGCTGCCTAGTGGCCTCCGAAATTGTACAGTCTCTGCCGCATCCTAGTGGCCACCCGGAATTGTACGGTCTCTGGCGCCACCTGCTGGCCTCCCGCAATTGTCGCTCTCTGGCGTGGCCAAGCGACTACCCGGAATTGTATGGGTTCTCGCGTTGCCTAGTGGCCAACTGCAATGGTACGGTCTCTGGCTCCGCATAGTTTGCCACCCAGAATGGTACAGTCTCCGGCACCAACTAATAGCCACCCAGAATGGTACGGTCTCCGGCGATGCCTAGTGACCACCCGGAATGGTATGGTATCCGCGCTGCCTCATGTCTCTGGCCCCTCCAAGTGGCTGCCTGGAATTGTACAGTCTCTGGCGCCTCCTAATGGCTACCTCAAACTGTCCGGTCTCTGTCCCCTCCTAGTGGCTACCTGGAATTGTACAATCTCTTGCGCCTCCTTGTGATTGCCTTGAATTGTATGGTCTCTGCCGCTGCCTTGTGGCCACACAAAATTGTACAGTCTCTGGCACCACCTAGTGGTTACGTAGAATTGTAAAGTCTCTGGCGTGGCCTTGTGGCCACCTTGAATTGTATGGTCTCTTGCGCCGCCTATTGGCCAACCATAAATGTTACGGTCTCTGGCGCTGCCTAGTTTGCCACCCGGAATGTCACAGTCTCCGATGCCACCTAGTGGCCACCCAGATTGTACGGTCTCTCTCTCGAGCTGCCTAGTTGCCACCCGCAATTATACAGTCTCTCTCACCGCCTAGTGTCCACCCAGAATTGCACAGTCTCTGGCACCTCCTGGTAGCCACCTGGATTTGTATGGTCTCTGGCGCCGGCGAGTAGCGACCCAGAATTGTACGGTCTCTGGCCCCTCCTAGTGGCTACCTGAAATTGTATGGTATCTGGCCCCTTCTATTGGCTATCTGGAATTGAACGGTCTCAGGCACCTTCTGGTAACCACCCAGATTTGTACTTTCTCTGGCGCCGCCGAATAGTCACCCGGAATTGAATAGTCTCTGACTCCTTCTAGTGGCTACCTGGAATTGTTTGGTCTCTGGCCCATCCTAGTGGTGACCTAGAATTGAACGGTCTCTGGCGCCTCCTCATGGTTACCTGTAATTGTACGATCTCTGATGCCACCTAGTGGCCACCCGGATTTGTAAAGACTCTGGTGCAGCCTCGTAGCCACCCGCAATTAAACGGTCTCTGGCACTGCCTATTGGCCTCCCGCAATTTTACAGTCTCTTGTGTTTCCTAGTGGGCACCCGGAATTGTCCAATCTCTGGCGCCGCTAGTGACCACCTAGAAAAGGGCAATGAGAGCAGTTTCGGAGCATGCTGGTCACTCACCTGATCGGCTACAGAGAACAGACCTGAAGGACAAAATTCCTTGCTGATGCTGCCGGATCTTTTTTCTTATCCAGGAAAGCGAATGTCAAGTGAGATCCACGGTAATCTCAGTAGTGCACCTTTCCTCCTGAAGCTGAGTTTCCTGCTCTATGAGTGGCTGACATTTCGCACTATTGGCGGTCTGTGTAAAGCCATTGCCATGAGCCCGCGCCACCTACAGACCTCCCGCAATTGTATGATCTCTGGCACCTCTTAGTGGCTACCTGCAATTGTACGGTCTCCAGTGACGTCTAGTGGCCACCCGGAAAGGTACGGTCTCTGGCATCGCCTTGTGGCGACCTGGAATTATATAATCTCTGACCCGCCGAGTGGCTGCCTGCAACTGTATGGTCTCTGTCCCCTCCTAGTGGCTACCTGGAATTGTACAGTCTCTGGGCACCTCCTAGTGGCTACCTGGAAATATTCAGTCTCCAGCACCTTCTCGTGGCTACCTCGAATTGTATGGTCACTGGCACCGCCTAGTGGCAACACTGAATTGTACGGTTTCTGACGCTGCCTCGTGGTCTCCTGCTATTTTACGGTCTCTTGGGTATCCTGGTGGCCAGCAGGAATTGTATGGTCTCCGGAGCCACCTACAGGGCTCCCGCAATTGTACGGTCTCTTTTGTGTCCTCATGGCCATCACGAGTTGTATGGTCTCTGGCGCCTCCTCGTTGCCACCCTGAATTGTACGGACTCTTGAGCCGCCTAGTGGCCGTGCGCAAACGTACGGTCTCTCGCACTGCGTAGTGGCCACCCAGAATTGCACGGTCTCCGTCCCCTCCTGGTGGTTACCTGGAATTGTACGGTCTCTGGCGCCTCTTTGTGATTACCTTGAATTATATGATCACTGGTGCCACCTAGTCGCCATCCAAAATTGTATGGTCTCTGGCACCTCCTCGTCGCTATGTGGAATTATATGGTCTCTGACACCGCCTAGTAGCCACCAACAATTGTACGATCTGTGACGCTGCCCAGTGGCCTCCCAATTGTACGGTCTCTGCCATGCCCTCGTGACCACCCGGAATTGTATAGTCTCTGGCGCCACGTAATGGCCCCCCGCAATTGTACGGTCTCTGGCGTGGCCGGGCAACCAACCGGAATTGTATGAGCTCCCGTGCTATCTAGTAGCCAACCGCAATTGTACGGTCTCTGGCGCCACCTAGTTCGCCACCAGGAGTAGTACAGTCTCCGGCGCCAACTAACGGCCACCCGGAATGGTACGGTCTCTGGCGCTGCCTCATGTCGACCCGGAATTATACAGTCTCTGGCCCCTCCTAGTGGCTGCCTGGAACTGTACAGCCTCTGGTGCCTCCTTGTGATTGCCTTGAATTGTATGGTCTTTGCCGCTGCCTTGTGGCCACCCAAAATTGTACAGTCTCTGGCACCGCCAAGTGGCTAGGTGAAATTGTAAAGTCTCTGGCATCGCCTGGTGGCCACCTGGAATTGTATGGTCCCTCGCGCCGCCTAGTGGCCAACCACAATTTTACGGTCTCTGGCGCTGCCTCGTTTGCCACTGGAATGCTACAGTCTCTGATGCCACCTAGTGGCCACCCAGAATTGTACAGTCTCTCTGCAGCCGCTGAGTGGCCACCCGCAATTGTACAGTCTCTCTCACTGCCTAGTGTCCACCCAGAATTGCACGGTCTCTGGCGCCTCCTGATAGCCACCGGGATTTGTATGGTCTCTAGCGCTGCTGAGTAGTGACCCGGAATTGTATGGTCTCTGGCCCCTCCTAGTGGCTACCCGGAATTGTATCGTATCTGTCCCCTCCGAGTGGCTGCCTGGAATTGTACAGTCTCTGATGCCATCTAGTGGCCAGTCATAATTCTACGTTCTCCGGCGCTACCTCGTGGCCACCCGAAATTGTATGGTCTCTGGCGCCACCTGAAATTGTACGGTCTCTGGCCCCTCCTAGTGACTATCTTGAATTGTATGGTCTCTGGCCCCTCCTAGTGGCTGTGTGGAATTGTACAGTCTGTGGCGTCTCCTCGTGGCTACCTGGAATTGTACGCTCTCTGGCGCCGCCTAGTGGCCACCCAGATTTGTACTTTCTCTGGCACCGCCTAGTAGCCACCCGCAATTAAACGGTCTCTGGCACTGCCTACTGGCCTCCCGCAATTGTACAGTCTCTGGTGCTTCCTAGTAGGCACCCGGAATTGTACGGTCTCTGGCGTCGCCTAGTGACCACCCAGAAGAGGGCAATGAGAGCAGTTTCGGAGCAGGCTGGTCAATCACCTGATCGGCTACAGAAAACAGACCCGAAGAACAAAAAAGTAAAGGACAAAATTCCTTGCTGATGCTGCCGGATCTTTTTTCTTATCCATGAAAGCGAATGTCGAGTGAGATCCACGGTAATCTCAGCAGTGCACCTTTCCTCCTGAAGCTGAGTTTCCTGCTCTATGAGCGGCTGACATCTCGCACCATCGGCGGTCTGTGTGAAGCCATTACCATGAGCCCGCGCCACCTACAGGCCTCCCGCAATTGTACGACCTCTGGCACCTCTTAGTGGCTACCTGCAATTGTATGGTCTCTGGTGTTGCCGAGTGGCCACCCTGAATTGTATGGTCTCTCGTGCCACCTGGTGGCCAACCGCAATTGTATGGTCTCTGGCGCCCACTAGTTTTCCACCAGGAATGGTACTGTCTCCGGCAACCCCTCATGGCCACCCAGAATGGTACGGTCTCCCACGCCGCCTCGTGACGACCTGGAATTGTGCAATCTCTGGCCCCACCGAGTGGCTGCCTGGAATTGTACGATATCTGGACACTCCTACTGGCTACATGGAATTGTACAGTCTCTGGTGCCTCCTAGTGGCTACCTGAAATTGTACGGTCTTTGGCGCCTCCTTGTGATTGCCTTGAATTATATGATCTCTAGCGCTGCCTAGTGGCTACCCGTAATTGTATGGTCTCTGGCACCGCCTGGTGGCTGCATGGAATTGTGCAGTCTCTGTCGCCTCCTAGTGGCTACCTCGAATTGTCTGGTCTCTGGTGCTTCCTCGTGACTACCTGGAATTGTATGGTCTCTGGCGCCGCCTAGTGCCCACCCTGAATTATACGGTCACTGTTGCCACCTAGTGGCCACCAGCAATTGTTCGATGTCTGGCACTTCCGAGTGGCCTCCCACAACCGTATGGTCTCTGCCGCGTCCTCATGGCCACCCAGAATTGTACGGTCTC
Organism: Pristiophorus japonicus; assembly: GCF_044704955.1. Lineage (NCBI taxonomy): Eukaryota > Metazoa > Chordata > Chondrichthyes > Pristiophoridae > Pristiophorus > Pristiophorus japonicus. The sequence goes on from NC_091989.1 coordinate 100,414,309, forward strand.
TTGCACCAGCTACGGGCCTCCCGCAATTCTACGATCTCTGGCATCTCCTTGTGGCTATCCGCAATTGTACGGTCTCTGGCGTGGCCTAGTGGCCACCCAGAATTGTATGGTCTCCCGTGCCACCTAGTTGCCAACTGCAATTGTATGGTCTCTGGCACCGCCTAGTTTGCCACCCGGAATGGTACAGTCTCTGGCACCACCTTGTAGCCACCTGGATTGGTATGGTCTCTGGCGACGAATAGTCGTCATCCAGAATGGTACGGTCTCTGACGCCACCTCGTGGTGACCCGGAGTTGTACAATCTCTGGCCCCTCCGAGTGGCTGCCTGGACTTGTATGGTCTCTGTCCCCTCCGAGTGACTATATGGAATTGTACAATCTCTAGCACCTCCTAGTGTTTATCTGGAATTGTACGGTCACTGACACCACCTAGTGGCAACACTGAATTGTACAGTCTCTGACGCTGCCTCGTGATCTCCCGCAATTTTACGGTCTCTTGGACATCCTGGTGGCCAGCAGGAATTTCATGGTCTCTGGTGCCACCTACTGGCCTCCCGCAATTGTATGGTCTCTTGTGTGTCCTGGTGGCCATCAGGAATTGTATGGTCTGTGGCGCCTCCTAGTTGCCACCCAGAATTGTACAGTCATTTGAGCCGCCTAGTTGCCGCGCGCAAATGTACGGTCTCTCACTCCGCCAAGTGGCCACTCAAAATTGCACTGTCTCTGTCCCCTCCTAGTGGCTACCTGGAATTGTACGGTCTCTGGCACCTCTTTGTGATTACCATGAATTGTACATTCTCTGACGCTTCCTAGTGGCTACCTGGAATTGTATGGTCTCTGGCGCTACCTATTGGCCACCAGCGATTGTATGATCTGTGGTGCTGCCTATTGGCCTCCCAAATTGTACAGTCTCTGCCGCGTCCTAGTGGCCACCCAGAATTGTACGGTCTCTGGCGCCACCTTTTGGCCTCCCGCAATTGTACGGTCTCTGGGTACGTTCTCCGTCAACGCCTAGTGACTACCCAGAATGGTATGTTCTCCGGCGCTGCCTCATGTTGACCCAGAATTATCCAGTCTCTGGCCGCTCCTAGTGACTGCCTGGAATTGTCCAGTCTCTGGCGCCTCCTAATGGCTACCTGAAACTGTCTGGTTTCTGTCCCCTCCTAGTGGCTACCTGGAATTGTACAATCTCTGGTGCCTCCGTGTGATTGCCTTGAATTGTATGGTCTGTTCCACTGCCTGGTTTGCACCCAAAATTGTACGGTCTCTGGCACCGCCTAGTGGCTACGTGGAATTGTAAAGTCTCTGGCGTGGCCGAGTGGCCACCTGGAATTGTATGGTCTCTCACACCGCCTAGTGGCCAATCACAATTGTACGGTCTTTGGCGCTGCCTAATTTGCCACCCGGAATGGTACAGTCTCCGATGCCACCTAGTGGCCACCCAGAATTGTACGGTCTGTTCAGCCATGAACTCATTGAAAGGCGGTGCAGGCTAGAAGGGCCGAATGGCCTACTCCTGCACCTATTTTCTATGTTTCTATGTTTCTCTCGAGCCGCCTAGTGGCCACCCGCAATTGTACAGTCTCTCACCGCCTAGTGTCCACCCAGAATTGCACGGGCTCTGATGTCTCCTGGTAGCCACCCGGATTTGTATGGTCTCTGGCATCGCCGAGTAGTGACCAGGAATTGTACAATCTCTGGCCCCTCCTAGTGGCTACCTAGAATTGTATGGTATCTGGCCCCTCCTCGTGGCTATCTGGAATTGTACGGTCTCTGATGCCGCCTAGTGGCCACCCACAATTCTACGTTCTCCGGCGCCACGAAGTGGCCACTCACAATTGTATGGTCTCTGGCGCCACCTGGTAGCCACCTGGAATTGTACGGTTTCTGGCCCCTCCTAATGGCTACCTTGAATTGTATGGTCTCTGGCCCCTCCTAGTGGCTGCCTGGAATTGTACAGTCTGTGGCACCTCCTCGTGGCTACCTGGAATTGTATGCTCTCTGGCGCCGCCTGATGGCCACCCGGAATTGTACGGGCTCTGGCGCTGCCGAGTGACCACCTGGAATTGTACAGTCTCTCGAGCCACCTAGTGGCCAGCCACAATTGTATGTTCTCTCGCACCGCCTAGTAGCAACCAGAATTGTATGGTCTCAAGCGCCTCCTGGTCGTCACCCAGATTTGTATTTTCTCTGGTGCCGCCAAATAGCAACCCGTAATTGAATGGTCTCTGACCCCTTCTAATGGCTACCTAGAATTGTATGGTCTCTGGCCCCTCCCAGTGGCTACCTGGAATTATATGGTCTCTGGCGCCTCCTAGTGGCTACCTGGAATTGTATGGTCTCTGACGCCACCTAGTGGCCACCCGGAATTGTAAAGTCTCTGGCGCCGCCGAACCATCCGCAATTAAATGGTCTCTGGCGCTGCCTACTGGCCTCCCGCAATTGTACAGTCTCTGGTGCTTCCTCGTCGGCACCCGGAATTGTACGGTCTCTGGCGCCGCCTAGTGACCACCCAGAAGAGGACAATGAGAGCAGTTTCAGAGCAGGCTGGTCAATCACCTGATCGGCTGCAGAGAACAGACCTGAAGGACAAAAAAGTAAAGGAGAAAATTCTTTGCTGATGCTGCCGGATCTTTTTTCTTATCCATGAAAGCGAAGGTCGAGTGAGATCCACGTTAATCTCAGCAGTGCACCTTTCCTCCTGAAGCTGAGTTTCCTGCTCTACGAGTGGCTGACATCTCGCACCATCGGCAGTCTGTGTGAAGCCATTGCCATGAGCCTGCGTTCAGTCTTACTCTGCAGTTCTACCTGGATGGGGATTGAAGCATTCCATCTTTACATTATCCTGATTAAAGTGTTCAACACCTATGTGCAGAAGCTGTGCCTCGTTGCCTGGGGTAAGAAATGCTCAGCACAAGGGGCTCGGCTTCTTCCACTGCACTTCTCCACAATACATACACCTCTTTCATTTCACACCATTTTCCTACACTCTTTATAATAAGGGCTTAAATTTCCCCAGTGTTTTGCACCGTTTTTTTGGCGTACGTCATTTTTTTGGGGGTAAATTTAAAAATCTGTAACCTGATGTTTGTGACAGTTTTCCACAATTATGCAAGTTTGGCCAACTTACATTTCTCCTAGGACAGTGTATGTGACCACTCCCAGAAAACCTTCTGGGCACTTAAGAAAAACCAGCGCACATCAAAAAATCGTGCAGAAAGGCGCCATTGTTTTCAGGTGAAGTTTTGGAGGGTGTCAAGAACACATAAATATGCATCATCAAGCTTCAATTTTTCCAACTGAAAATGCAGAGAATGGAAGTTTCTTGCAATTCTTCAAGTTTGATTTTTTTACATAAATGCCACGCCTCCACCGAACGTCCCCAAACCAGGCTGGAGGGTCGGAGTGTCGGCCGGCTGAATCCATCCCTCGCCCGGACATGAGGGCTCGGGGCTCGGCTTGAAAAGAATCGTGGGGGGCTGTGGAAGCCGAACTCAAGGAATGAAACCCTTACACTATGCCGCTATGCAGCAAACAGCATCAAATGAAGCCCGAGGGGGTGGGGGGTTTGTTGGAAGTCGAACTGAAGGGATGAAACCCTTACACTATGCCGCTATGCAGCAAACAGCATCAAATGAAGCCCGAGGGGGTGGGGGGTTTGTTGGAAGCCGAACTGAAGGGATGAGAACCCTTACACTATGCTGCTATGCGGCAAACAGCATCAAATGAAGCCCGAGGTCGGGGGAAGCTTGTCCTGCCTGCTCTTTTGAGCTTCTTGCAAAGGTACAATTTAATCATGGGGGCAATACTGACAATGCCAGCTGCATGATAGTGCTGTGGAGGAGACAATTAATTCAATGTCATCACATGAGGAACCTCAGAGCACATAGGATGATGGGTAGGGGGCCTTACCCACCTCGGGTATGTCGAGACATGTGTTCATACCTACACCTGAGTGATGCAGACTGTGTCAGAAGGCTGCTTTTTCACAAAGAAGTTGTAACTGAGATCTGTGAGTTAGTGAAAGCAGACCTGCAAACTAGAGGTGTCAGGAGGATTGCTTTGTCAGTTGAAGTGAAGGTTACAGCTACACTTTCATTGTATGCATCTGGATTGTGCCAGGCCACAACTGGGGATGTGTGCGCCATTTCTCAACATGTAACACATATTTGCATTCGGCAGGTGACTGCTGCATTATATGCCCAGACGAATGACTACATAACATTCTCCATGATTACCCAGGCAATGCATTAAAGGGCTGTGGGCTTCTCCAGGATTGCTGGCTTCCCATAGGTATGGGGCTGCATTGATTGTACACACATCGCCTTGCGAGCATCTTTGGAGGATTCTGAGATATACAGGAACAGAAAAGGCTTCCACTCCATTAATGTGCAACTCGTGTGTGACGACATGCATTGCATCATATCAGTTGATGCAAGATACCATGGGAGCACCCATGATGCATTCATCCTACGTGAGAGCGCTGTATCTGCCATGTTTCAGCAACAACCAGAAGGGCAGAACTGGCTATTGGGAGACAAAGGATATGGCCTCGCCAACTGGCTCATGACGCCCCTACCAGTAACCCGGATGGAAGCTGACTGGGAGCACAACATGTTTAATATTGCGACGCGCAGCATAATAGAGAGGACCATCGGCATCTTGAAACAGCGTTTCCAATGCCTGGACTATTCCGGAGGCTACTTGCAATACTCCCCTGAGATTGTCGGTCAGTTCAATGTTGTGTGCTGCATGCTGCATAACTTAGCCATCATGAGGCAGCAGCAGCTGATAGTGGAAGACCAACCTGAGGTGAGAGTGGCTGATGATGATGAGGAAGATGCAGATGATGCGGAGGAGGAGGAGGCGTAGGACGAGGATGAGGAAGCCATGCAACTACCTGAACCCGGAGTATGACGGCGGAGGAGGGCGGGCCGTCATGCCCCTTTAACGATTGCTCGAGCCTTCCACCAGCAGTTCATCCATGAATGCTTTGCTACCTGAAGGCTCAGCGGCAACTACTCCAACTGGACCATGTTTACTGTTTAGACCCGTTCCATAATGTTGCCTTGTGTCAATGGAACAAATAATGGAAATGATTCAGTTATAATTTTAAATATATTTTATTCAAAAGTTTAACACTTGTTTGCACTTAACTTTAATGAACATATTCATGTATCCAACTTTAAAGTTTTCAATTAAGATCACTAACAAACTTTAAGTTCACTTACACACCTAAGATCACTTAAAAACTTTAAGATCACTTACAAAATTTTAAACTTGTAAATATACATAACTTACAAAAAACCTTTAAGTTGAGAATAGTTACAACAGTAACAATAATAATAACAACAGCAAAGAAAGGCTGTACCCATCTCTCCTCCACCTTATTCTAAGACCGCCCGCTGCGCTTGGTCTTGTTGACTCTACCCCTGCCCGCAGGCGATGGTGCAGCATTTCTCGGGTTGGTACCAAGCTTATTCTTTCGAACATCTCGGGTAATGCGCACTTCTTGATGGGGGGGGGCAGCTGGTAATGTGGAAGGCCCCGCTTGGGCCTATTCAGAGGCTGGTCTGGGGATTTGGAGTGGGAGTGGAAGTTGATTCTGTCAATGGGCACTGAGTCTGGGCATGTTCCCTTATTGCAGCAGCTAACTCTGACATTTCCTCCCTCATGTGCCCTGACAGTGTGTCAATTACCTGCAACATTCCCTCCCTCATGTGCCCTGACAGTGTGTCAATTACCTGCAACATTCCCTCCCTCATGTGCACTGACATTGTATCCGCTGCCTGAGATATTCCCTCCCTCATTTCCCCGGACATTGTTCCCATTTCTCTTGAGAATGTTGTTACTTCTCCCAACAGTCCCGATACCTCATCACCCACGCCACTGATGGTGCCCAGGAGTGATCGCGTAAGGTCAATGCTCTCTGCACTCATTGCCATCATCTGAAGCACATCTGTTCGATCCTGCACCTCATGAGAGCGCTGTAGAGCTCTCCTTCCCCTCCTCACCTTGGATGTGCCTTGCTGCATCCCACTGGGATCTGCAGCCTCAGACTTTGGGAAACCATGGAATGTCCCAGCAACACTCGTACCACTCAAGAAAGGGGCTGGCACCTCAATGGGTGGCACCGGAACCTCCTCCAAAGTGAGTATAACAGTGGGGCCTTCATCCATCCCCTGTCCCTTATCCTTACTCCCCCCCCCCCCTCACCCTCACCCCATGCTCTTGACCTGGAAGATGGGATTGGAAGATATTCTCCTCTTCAGGCTCGTCCACGTCTGCATCTTCTTCTGTATCGTCAGGGTTGACCTCAAGTTTTGCAAAATATAACAGAACAGACAAATGGTTAGCAGCAGAGGAGGGGACAGGGTGGGTGGCATGAGTAGGCTCACACAGTGCAGGCAGCAGGCTGATTTGAAGGACCACGATGAATGATAGCACATTGCATCAACCGAAGCGTAGCTGACGGAGACATCCCCATGAACCAAAGCATGGCTAGCCCACGCAGTACTTAACATTTAGCAAAGCCAGACTGTGGAATTTGCAGGACTTACCCTCTCCCTCGAGTGTGGGCCCAGCTTGTGCAATGGTGGTTGCTTTTCTCCAGGCAGGACCCATTAAAGCAGCGACCCTCTTTTCCAAGGGTGTCAGTGGGTGCAGATTTACCGGGCTTCCTCCTGTTCGAGTTCTTTCCCATTTGTTGTGTGCCACCTTCCTCTGCAAAGATGAAAATATAACATTTAGAGAGGGTGTCTTTCTGCTGGTTGGGACATATACAGCTGGTGACATTTACAATTGCAGTTCCATTAAATAAATGAAAATATTACTTACACTAACTACTTGATCAAGGTCCTGCCAATTCTTTTTGCACTGGCCGCCAGACCTCGGGGTGGTCACCATTGCACAGTAATCTTCTGCAAGTTGGTTCCAGCGTTTCTTCATTTCTTTTAGTGAAACCTTTATCTCACCTCTGCTGGTGTCCAGTTCGTGCCATCTGGCCTCAATTACAGTAACCAGTGCCTCCACTTCATCCTGTGAGAAATTGTTGGTCCTTGAACTGCATTGCATATTGTATTGGAGCTCCGATCTTTCCAATGAGAATTAAAGTTCTGACACACAACTGGCTCTTTAAAAATGGCCGAATGCAGACCATGAGCTGTACTGGCCATACACGCCCATAGCTATCACGTCAAAAACTTCCTTTTTTTTCACACATGCGCAGACATTAGGCTCGACTTGCCAAAGCTACAGGACAGGCTGTGCGGCGCCAATTTCAAAAAACAGAACTGGGAAACTTGCTACTTATTTTTTTCGAGTAGTTGGGATCAAAAAAAAGGACGTAACTGGCAATATGCCAAAAAACGGCATTGGGGAATATTGAGCCCTACGTTTGTCCTCTCACTGACTGATGTTGGAGAGGGTTCCATGTGCACTGGTCCAGTCTCCTGAACCTTAATGGATGACCATTCTTCAGGTTTGGTCTCGGCAGTGAAAGTTGGTGGGCTATTCCACTGTGTGGGCATCACATCGTGTTCAATTTTGTTCTCAACAACAACTACTTGTATTTATATAGCGCCTTTAACTTAGTGAAACATCCCAAGGTGCTTCACAGGAGTGTTAACAAACAAAATTTGACGGCAAGCTACATAAGGAGATATTAGGACATGTGACCAAAAGCTTGGTCAAAGAGGTTTTAAGGAGCATCTTAAAGGAGGAGAGGTGGCGAGGATTATAAAGGGAATTCCAGAGCTTAGGACCCTGAAATCATGGCCATCAATGGCAGAGCAATTAAAATTAGGGATATGCAAGAGGCCAGACTTGGAGGAGCACAGAGATTTCGGAGGATTGCAGCGCTGGAGGAAGTTACAGAGACAGGGAGGGGTGAGGCCATGAAGTGATTTGAAAACAAGAATGAGAATTTTAAATATTGAGGCGTATGTGGTGTAGATCCTAAATTTGTGCAAAGCAGTGAGCGAGTCAGTACCCTGTTTTACATCTCTCCCTGGTTTTATTTCTATTGAAAATCATTGCTGGCTAGTAGCTATGAAGGCTCGATATGAAGTGAGTTTGGCAGTCTCAATCCAGTTCCTAGTGAGGAGAGGTAGAGAACACAATTTAGTGGGCATCCTCACTCAAAGAGACCGAGTAAACAAGAGCTGGATTTTAGAATTGAGCAAAGAACAAACAAGAAATTGATAAGGAAAGAAAAAAAAAGAATAAATTAGCAAGAGACATAAAAACAGATTGTAAATGTGTAAATTGGTACGTAAATAGAACGAGATTAGTGACAGTAAACATGGGCCCATTAGAGGCAGAGAGAAGAGAAATTATACTGGGCAATAAGGAAATGGCAGAGACATTAAACAAATACTTTGCATCTGTCTTCATAGTAGAAGGCACAAAAAATATTTTGGAAATATTGGGGAACCCAGGGTCTAGAGAGAATGAAGAACTTAAAGAAATCAGTATAAGTAAAGACATAGTACTGGAGAAATTAATGGGACTAAGTGGCGATAAAACAGGACCGGACGACCTGTATCCTAGGGATTTAAAAGAGATAGCTGCAGAGATAGTGGCTGCACTGCTATTAATCTTCCAGAATTCCCTAGATTCTAGAACAGTCCCCAAGGATTGGAAGGTAGCAAATATAACCCTGCTCTTTAAGAAAGGAGGAAGAGAAAAAACGGGGAACTATAGGCCAGATAGCCTGACATCAGTACTGGGCAAAATGCCACAATCAATTATTAGGGATGTGGGAGCAGGGCACTTAGAAAATCATAATATTATTAGGCAGAGTCAATGTGGTTTTATGAAAGGGAAATTGTGTTTGACAAATCTGTTAGAGTTTTTTGAAGATGTAACTAGTAGGATGGATAAGGGAGAACCAGTGGATGTAGTTTACTTGGATTTTCAAAAAGCATTCGATGAACTGCCACACAAGAGGTTATCACACAAAATTAGGACTCATGGGATTGGGGGTAATATATTAGCATGGATTGAGGATTGGTTAATGGACAGAAAACAGAGAGTAGGAATAAACAGGACTTTTTCAGGTTGGCAGACTGTAACTAGCAGGGTACTGCAAGGATCAGTGCTTGGGCCTTAGCTATTTACAATCTATATTAATGACCTAAATGAAGCAACTGAGTGTAAAGTGTCCCAGTTTGCTGATGATACAATGTTAGGTGGAAAGTAAGCTGCGAGGAGGACGCAAAGAGGCTGAAGAGAGATATAGACAGGGTGACTGAGTGGGCAAATGGAATACAATGTGGGAAAGTGTGAAGTTATGCACTTTGGTAGGAAAATCAAAAAAGCAGAATATTTTTTGAATGGTGAGAGACTGAGAAATGTTTGCATTCAGAGGGACCTGGGTGTCCTTGTACATGAATCACAGAAATTTAACATGCAATTACAGCAAGCAATTAGGAAAGCAAATGGTATGTTAACTATTGTTACAAAGGAATTAGAGTGTAAGAGCAAAGAAGTTTTACTACAATTATACAGAGCATTGGTGAGGCCACACTTGGAGTATTGTGTACAGTTCTGGTCTCCTTACCAAAAGGAAAGACATACTTGCCTTAGAGGGAGTGCAATGAAGGTTCACTAGACTGGTTCCTGCGATGAGGGGATTGCCCAGTGAGGAGAGATTGAGTAGACTAGGCATATATTCCTAGATTTTAGAAAAATGAGAGGTAATCCATTGAAACATATAAAATTCTTAAGGGGCTTGGCAGAGTTAATGCTGAGAAAATGTTTCCTCTAGCTGGGGAATCTAGAACACGGGGCTATAGTCTCAGAATAAGGGGTCGGCCATTTAGGACTGAGATGAGGAGAAATTTCTTCACTCAAACGGTTGTGAATCTTTGGAATTCTCTACCCCAGAGAGCTGTGTGAGAGATGTTGAGTGATTGATTATATTCAAGATACATTTTTGGGAGCAAAGGGAATTAAGGGATATGGGGATTGTGCGGGAAGGTGGAGTTGAGGGAGAAGATCAGCCATGATCTTGTTGAATGATGGAGCAGGCTCGATGGGCAAAATGGCTGACTCCAGCTCTTATTTCTTATGTTCTGATGGTGTGAAAAGTGGAAAACTCCCATGCTGCAGCAGGAGGAGTTGTCCAAGGCTGGGGTTTACAGGCACTTTGTTGCCACACACTAGAGAGAGTTTTGCTGCGATGCTGACAATGGGTTGCATCTCCAAGTGTCCCATTCCCATATCTGACATCCATCCCCCACCTTGCTGAATGCTTTAGTTCATAGTCTGCCCCTGAGTAAATCAGTGAGTAACTTGTCGGGGAAATTAAAGATAGCTTCACTGAACAGTGGAGTCATTATTCACACCAGACAAAAGCATCCTGTATTTTACAATTAATGAGAAGGTGCCTACCATCCTCGAGGTCTCACCCTCCCCCACATAATAAACCGACTATCTCAGGGTAACAGTCAGTTCTTACTGCTCATTCATTTGTCTGGGCAAGGTCATCCAAACTCGCTCACACTCGGGGTAATCAAGAGTTTGATAGTCTTTATCACATAGGAAGAATTCACCATCCCCACAGGGCTATGCTGTGTCTTTAACATGACAACTTTTGAAGGCCATGCACTTTGGGACCCAGGTTTATCTGCCTACAGTCTGCCACACTGTGAAATACTAATCGCAGCCGTGCCCTCAACATGGGGCTGTAAGCACAAGCAGGACACTCCCCACCAAGTGACGGAAGGTAATCTCTGTGTCGGATCAACCTTATACACCCCCACGTGGTCAGCTTCATAGCAACACTGGCAGAGGGGCTGGGAGGAGGTCACCAACCTGCTCTACACAACCTGTGAACCTGTGTGTGGCACAGAGAAACACAGGAGAAGGGAAGGGAGAAAACTTCACTCCACAATCTAAATAGAAATGCTGAGCAGCTCCGACAACATCTGTACACATGTTATTGTTTCAGGGATAAACACGTTAATGTTTCAGGGATAAACACATTAATGTTTCAGAGAATTTGGCCCCCTAGAGTACTGAGCACAGTTTTGGTCTCCTTATTTAAGGAGGGATATACTTGCATTGGAGGCAGTTCAGAGAAGATTCACTAGATTGATTCCTGAGATGAAGGGGTTGACTTATGAAGAAAGGTTGAGCAGGTTGGGCTTGTGCTCATTGGAGTTTAGAAGAATGAGAGGCGATCGTATTGAAACATATAAGATACTGAGGCGGCTCAACAAGGTAGATGCAGAGAGGATGTTTTCACTCATGGGGGAATCTAGAACTAGGTGGCATAGTTTCAGAATAAGGGGTTGCCCATTTAGAACTGAGACGAGGAGGAATTTCTTTTCTCAGAGGGTCATAAATCTGTGGAATTCTCTGCCCCAGAGAGCTGTTGAGGCTGGGTCACTGAATATATTTACAGTGGCGATAGACAGATTTTTGAATGATAAGGGAGTGAAGGGCTATGGGGAGCGGGCAGGGAAGTGGAGCTGAGCCCAAGATCAGATCAGCCATAATCATTAAATGGTGGAGCCATTTGGCCTACTCCTGCTCTTATGTTCTGATGAACTCACATTGGACGACCCAGGACGCCAATATGTCAGTCAAAGTTAGGAGGTGGGTGGGGTGGCTTGACCCATCCACCTCCACGGAGGTGTGTGGGGGGCCTGACCCATCCACCTCCATGGCACGAACCTGGTATTGCAGTACTTCCAGGAACGGTGCAGTGGCTCTAGGCCTTTTGGCTAAGAGCATTGGCGCAGAGTGATCCTTGGCGTGTGCAAGGTGACCTCTGGCGTTTGTGATTTGACAAAGAATTGGAACAATTGGCTATGAATTTTTTAAAAAATTGTCCAAAGGAGGAACATCAGGAATGCAACTCCAGCCAGGCAGCAGCCACATCTTTTCGTGAACAAAACCGTAGCAAAGGCAATGGTGCCGGGGATGATAAGTAACGGAGCGCCATGTCCTTCAGACCAGATTGGGCAGAGCCCATGAAAGGCTGAGGGGGGAGAACCATTGGCCCATTCTGCTGTGCCAACTGCTATGTCTCTAATGAGGAAATTATTTTTTACAAAAGCTCAGAGAAATATATTACAACTCCTGTTGTTCCAGTGGAGGGAAAACATGTGGGTGATCGGGTTAGAACGTTTCCCCACAGATGTTGGGTAACTAACAAAGTTATCTATTACCTCACCAACTGCAGTTACTTTGTGGTGATATTCCTCGGTAACACGGTTATGCCACAAGGTCGTTCAGATACAAAGCCAGTTACAGCGAGATGTGCCGTCCCTTTAAGAATGTCGGTGGGATGTTCGGCCCGTGTTCCCTGCTGGGAGCCTTCTGGACCTTGGCTTTCTTTTCATACAGAGTGCTGAAACAAACTGAATATTATTTATTCTCCGTACTTAAATCTTTACAAGATTCGTTGAATATTGATTACATCTTACAATTTAATAGAGGTACAAATATCGGTTTATTAGTCAATGATCTGTAACTATAATTCATATTTACTGCAAACAAGTTTCTGTGAAGAGTCCCTTGCATGATTTAGTGTAACTGATGATGGATTGGGGTGGATTTTGACTTTGTGTGATAGTGTGAAATGGGTGATAGCGAGTAAGCAGCCCAGTTTACATCTCCCCCCATTGACTTCACTGGGAGTAAAACTGGAGAGAGACGTAAACTGGGCTGTCGCTTCACCATCACCTGTTCTACACCATCGCTTAAAGTCACAATCGCCCCATTGAGTCTTCTGTGCTACTGAACTATACAGGGCATCCCAGGATCAGTCCTCCCTCTATACATACTGGGAGGGTCCCAATCCCCCCACTATACAGACCGGGAGGGTCCCAGACCCCCTCTATACAGACCTGGAGGGTCCCAGACCCTCTCTATACAGACTGGGAGGATCCCAGTACCCCCCACTATACAGACTGGGAGGCCCCAGGCTCAGTCCCCCCTCTATACAGACCAGGAGGGTCCCAGACTCCCCTCTATACGGTGGTATGTCCACCGATTTCGGGCCCCAAATCTCCAGTGCAGTACAGGGTAAGAACCAGGCAATACATTTACAAGCAGTAATTGATCATTCAATTTCTTTTTTCATATATTTATAGATCGAAATACACGAACAAATCATGTTCTGACGAAGGGTCATCGACCTGAAACATTAAGTCTGTTTCTCGCTCCACAAAAGCTGTCTGACCTGCTGAGTATTTCCAGCATTTTTTGTTTTTATTACATGAATAAATCATTTATTTTTACGTGTTGAATGCGGCTCCACTGCCTGAACGGAGCCTCACTAAACAGGAGCACCAGGCAGAGTTGGCCTGTAACATTCCATCCCAAATTCTCCAAACCACGCTCCAGCTGAAATTACTATATTATTCCTTTACAAAATTATACCATTTCCTCATTTCATTAAATTCATATTTTTAAACATTGTACCAGCGCACTTTATAAACAGCTTTCAAAAGTGTTGAGTTGTTGTGATCTCACCTATTGCCGTGCTGTGTCCCTGCGGCCCATGAGTGGCAGGATGGGCAGTGGATGGGTGGAGCGCGCCCAGTCAAACCAATCAATGCAAAGTGCAGCCAAGTGTACCTGAAAATGCAACAAAAACACACATACCTTCTGTTGTATATGGGGAGTCAGACTGAACACTGTGAGCTCAACGTAAAGTGTGACCTTAGTCTTTTATTGCAGGTCTCCAGAGTGCCTCTCCAACCTGTGAAGCCTCCTTAAATACCTGTGCTCCCAAGGGATTATGGGATCCCTTGGGACTCCAGGGGATGAGCCCTCTGGTGGCTGTACAGAGTAAATACTAGTCCACATATAATACAACACTCCCCCCAAAGTCGATAATGTAACTATTTAAAATGTGAGTCGATCTGGGGCTCTTCTTACCCTGGTTGATCGTCTCAGTGTGAAAGCTGGTGTTGTTGAATCATTTGTTGCGCCCTCGCTGGGCTGCTGTGCAGCTGGCCTTGCTGGGCTGCCTGATGTGTTGGGCCCTGCAGGGCTCAGGGCTGCTGTGGATGATGGGTTCTGCTTCGTGATCAACCGTGGTGCCGGTTGCCACTGGTGTGTATGTTGGGGGATCAAAAAAGGTAGGGTCCAAGGTGGGTGCTCAGGATAGTCCATGAATCTGAGTTTGATTTGGTCCAAGTGTTTCCGGTGAATGAATCCATTTGAAAGTTTGACCTGAAACACCCTGCTCCCCTCTTTTGGCCACGACAATGCTGGCAAGGCACTTGGGACCTTGTTCATAATTTAATACAAATACAGGATCATTGATTTCAATGTCGCGTGACACATTTGCGCTATCATGGTATGCACTTTGTTGATGCCGCCTGCTATCTACCTGTTCATGTGCATTAGGGTGAACTAACGAGAGCCTTGTCTTAAGTGCTCTTTTCATGAGCAGTTCAGCAGGTGGGATCCCAGTGAGTGAGTGGGATCTCGTGTGGTAGCTAAGCAGGATTCGGGATAGGCGAGTCTGCAGTGAGCCCTCAATTACCCTCTTCAAGCCTTGCTTGAAGGTTTGCACTGCTCTCTCTGCCTGACCATTGGACGCTGATTTAATCGGGGCAGATGTGACATGTTTGATCCCGTTACGGGTCATGAATTCTTTGAATTCTGCGCTGGTAAAACATGACCCATTGTCGCTCACCAGGACATCGGGTAAGCTGTGTGTGGCAAACATGGCCCACAGGCTTTCAATAGTGGCAGCGGACGTGCTAGCCGACATCTCACATTCAATCCACTTGGAGTACGCGTCTACAACCACAAGGAGCATTTTACTAAAGAACAAGCCTGCATAGTCGACGTGTACCCTAGACCACGGTTTGGAGGGCCAACACCATAAACTTAGCGGCGCCTCCCAGGTTACATTGCTTAACTGCGAGCATGTATTACATCTGTGAACGCAGGACTCTAAGTCCGCATCGATACCGGGCCACCACATGTGGCATCTGGCTATCGCTTTCATCATTACGATGCCTGGGTGGGTACTGTGGAGGTCATTGATAAAGGTGTCTCTGCCCTTCTTGGGGACCACTACTTGATTGCCACCAGAAGGCAGTCTGCCTGTATAGACATTTCATCTTTGCGCCGCTGGAACGGCTTTATCGCTTCCTGCATTTCCACTGGGTCACTGGACCAGCTCTCATGAAGCACACACCTTTTGACTACAGATAATAAGGGGTCCTGGCTTGTCCAAGTTTTGATCTGCTGCGCAGTGACGGGTGATTGCTCACTCTCAAATGCTTCCATAACCACGGCTAGAACTGTGGACTGTGCCATTTCCACCCCCGTGGTGGGCAATGGCAGCCTACTGAGAGCATCGGCGCAGTTTTCTGTGCCTGGCCTGTGACGGATGGCGTAGTTGTATGCAGACTACATGAGCGCCATCTCTGGATGCGGGCCGATGCATTGGTATTTATCCCTTTATTCTCGGAAAACAGGGATATAAGTGGCTTATGGTCAGTTTCCAATTCGAATTTTAGCCCAAACAGGTATTGATGCATTTTCTTTACCCCATAGACACACACTAACGCTTCTTTTTCAATCATGCTGTAGGCTCTCTCAGTCTTAGACAAACTCCTGGATGCATAAGCAACTGGTTGCAGTTTCCCGAAATCATTAGCTTGTTGCAATACACACCTGACACCATATGACGACACATCACATGTTAGTACCAATCATACATGGCTCATACAACACAAGCAATTTGTTGGAGCATAATAATTTTCTCGCTTTTGCAAAGGCATTTTCTTGGCTTTTGCCCCAAACCCATTCGCCCCCTTTTCGTAGTAAGACGTGCAGTGGTTCTAGCAGTGTGCTGAGACCTGGTAAGAAGTTCCCAAAGTAGTTCAAGAGTCCCAGAAATGACCGCAGCTCCATCACGTTCTGTGGCCTCGGAGCATTCTCAATAGCCTCCGTCTTAGTGTTGGTGGGCCTGATGCTGTCCACCGCAATCCTCCTTCCCAAGAATTCCACTTCAGGCGCCACGAAAACACACTGAGTGTTTTAACCTGAGCCCCACGGGGTTGAGTTGACTAAGAACCTCCTCCAGGTTCTGCAGGTGCTCGACTGTGTTCAGACCTGTGATCAAGATGTCATCCTGGAAGACCACGGTGTGCGGGACCAACTTCAGTAAATTTCCATGTTTCTCTGGAATATTGTCGCTGCTGATCGGATTCCAAACGGGCATCAGTTATAATTAAAAAGACCTTTGTGCATGTTGATACAGGTGAGAGCCTTCGATGATTCCTCCAGTTCCTGCGTCATGTAGGCTGAAGTCATTTCCAGCTTCGTGAACGTCTTTCCTCCCGCCAGTGTTGCAAAAAGGTCGTTGGCCTTTGGTCGTGGGTATTGGTCCTGTCGGGAGAAATGATTGATAGCTACTTTGTAATCGCCACAGATTCTGAAGGTGCCGTCTCCCTTGAGGACGGGGACAATAGGACTAGCCCACTCGCTGAACTCGATCGGTGAAATGATGCCCTCTCTTTGCAGTCAGTCTAGCTCGATCTCTACCCTTTCTCTCATCATGTATGGTACTGCTCTCGCCTTGTGATGGAGGGGTCGCGCCCCCGGAATTAGGTCGATCTGCACTTTTGCTCCTTGGAATTTCCCGATGCTTAGTTCGAACAGCGAAGGAAATTTGTTTAGGACCAGGGCACATGAAGTATCCTCAGTGGGCGATAGCGCTCGGACGTCGTCCCAGTTCCAGCGTATCTTTCCCAGCCAGCTCCTGCCGAGCAGTGTGGGACCATCATCCGGTACCAGCCAGAGTGACAGCTTGTGCACCGCTCCATCGTAGGAGACCTTTACGGTAGCAGTGCCGATTACACAAATCAGTTCTTTCGTGTATGTTCTTAGTTTCATGCGAACTGGAGTTAAGACTGGCCTTGAGGCCTTGTTGCACCACAATCTTTCAAAAGTCTTTTTGCCCATGATGGACTGGCTCGCACCCATGACCAGCTCCATTGACACCGGGAGTCCATTTAGTTCAACATTCAGCATTATCGGGGGACAATTCGTGGTGAGTGTGTGCACCCCATGTACCTCTGCATCCTCTATCTGAGGCTCTGGTTCGTCGTGATCCTCCGTGGATCTGTCCTCCTTTGCAACATGGTGGTTTGCAGGTTTAACAGGCTTAGCTGCTCACCTGTACATTCGTTGGTGGTGTCCCATTGTTTCACAGCCCTTGCAAATGTACTCTTTGAATCGGCATGAATGGAAACGATGATCACCCCTGCAGCACCAAAAAGGTGTTAAAGGCCTTGCATTTATCATCCTTGATGGTGGACTATGAGTCATCTGCGGACATGCAGCTGCAGTTATGTGTGACCTGCCCTGCATGTTACGATTCGAAAACCACATCACTTTGTTCACAATACTTATAGCAGCACTTGTGTGCTCAGAGATTTGCTTCGTATTGTTACTGGTGGCAATGAATGCTTTGGCTATCGCTATGGACTACAGTCAAAAGTTTGCGAAGTATGGTTTCGTGGCCAATGCCAAGTACGAAAAAGTCTCTTAGCATATGCTCCAAATGTCCTTCAAATTCGCAATGTCCTGCAAGGCGTCTTAGCACAGCGACATAACTCACCACTTCCTGGCGTCAGACCTTTTGTAGGTGTAGAACCGGTACCTCGCCATCAGAACGCTTTCCTTCGGGTTCAAATGCTCTCGGACCAGTGTGCACAAATCATCGTACGATTTCTCCCTGGGTTTCACTGGAGTGAGCAGATTCTTCATGAGGCCATACGTTGGTGCCCCACAGACAGTGAGGAGGATCGCCCTTCATTTGGCAGTTCTCTATTCCCCATCTAGCTCGTTGGCCACGAAGTATTGGTCGAGTCGCTCCACAAAAGTTTCCCAATCATCTCCCTCCGAGAATTTCTCCAGGATGCCCACTGTTCTCTGCATCTTAGGGTTCGCTATCTGTATCTCGTCGCTAGTTGTTGTGTATGGAGAAAGAGTCACACTGAACACTGTGACCGTAGTCTTTTATTGCAGGTCTCCAGAGTGCCTCTCCAACCTGTGAAACCTCCTTAAATACCTGTGCTCCCAAAGGATTATGGGATCCCTTGGGACTCCAGGGGGTGAGCCGTCTGGTGGCTGTACAGAGTAAATACAAGTCCACATATACAACACCTTCTTCCTTTATGAAGGCCAGGTAAGCAATCTTCAACAATTTCAGCCTGTTGATCCTGTTTTTATGGGCGGGGCATGTCCTGGGGTCAGAATCTCCACCAACGGAAAATTCAACATGAGACTAAAATTGGCCCATTTAATATTCTAATGAGGCCACCTCTATGCCAGCAGTACCACCTCCATTTTTTTGTCCCAGATCAATTATCAGGAAAACCAGGTGCCCCACGAATTTGGACACCCCTGGTTGGGCCTCTGGTTTTGCAAATGACAGCCCATCCCCCCGCCGGCCCCCTCCCTCCAACCACCCCACATCAACCTCCTACTCTGCACAGGCCTCACAGTATCTACCGTGATAATTATTTTACACTTCCACTTCAGTAACGATGATTCTGGGAATCAGAGTTTTAGAAAGACTCTGAGAAATGAACTTGTTTTCATTGGAGGAAAGATTAAAGCAACACATTAGATATCTGGATGCTATCTGCTGACTGCATTCAACACCCCAGTCAGACAGCAACTACTGCCTTCTGCCATATGCCCTTTGTGAGCTGCATTTGTCTCTGAATGAAGTTGCTCCAACAGCATCACGGGTGGCAATCCACCCAACAATTTACAAAGGATTTGCATTTATATAGCGCTTTTCACTTCCTCAGGATGTCCCAAAGCTCTTTACAGCCAGTGGAATCCTTTTTGAAGTGTAGTCACTGTTGCAAGGTAAGAAATGCAGCAGCCAGTTTGTGTACAGCAAGCTCCCACAAACATTAATGTGAAACTGGCCTCTCAATGTGTTCAAGTGATGTTGATTGAGGGATAAATACTGGTCAGGACACTGAAGATAACTCCCCTGATCTTCTTTGAAATAGTGCAATGGGTTCTTTTACATCACCTGAGGAAGTTCCTGTATAGATTTCTGCCGGTTGCCTGTTCCTGTTGTATTATGTATTTAACCCTTGGCAACCTGAATCACACCACCAACAGAGGGCCTACCTGTTGGAGTCCCAAGGGATCCCAGCATCCCTTGGGAGCACTGTATATAAGCAGGCCACCCACTCGGTACCGGCACTCTGGAGTCTAATTAAAGGAGCTAAGGTCACTCTTACTCATTGCTTACAGTACTCAGTTTCATCCTTTATTATGAGCGTAACAATTGACGACAAGATAATGAACAACCACGTGAAAATGCAAAGAATAGTTGGTATCCTGGAGAAGTTCTCAGAAGAGGACGATTGGAAGGTCTTTGTGGAGAGACTCGACCAATACTTCGTGGCCAATGAGCTGGAAGGGGACGAGAAAGCTGCCAAACGAGGGGCGATCCTCTTTAATGTCGGTGGGGCAACAATCTATGGCCTCATGAAGAATCTTCTAGCTCCGGTAAAACCAGCAACCAAATCCTATGAAGAATTGTGTACGCTGGTCCGGGAGCACCTAAATCCTAAGGAAAGCATTTTGATGGCGAGGTATCGGTGCTACACGTGTCAACGGTCGGAGGGCCAGGAAGTGGTGAGCTATGTCGCCGAACTAAGGCGCCTTGCTGACATTGTGAATTTAATGGATTCCTGGAACAAATGTTTTTTCCTGCTTGGCATTGGCCATGAGATAATCCTTCGCAAACTATTGACTGTTGAAACATCGACTCTGAGCAAAGTCATAATGATAGGCCAGGCATTTATGTCCACCATCGATAACAGCAAACAAATTTCGCAGCATAAGGAGGTTTCGGCCAGTACTGTGCACAAAGTAACATCGTTTTCAAGCAGGAAAATACAAAGCAGAACGCACACACCAGCTGCTGCACGATCTCAGATGACCCAGAGTCCGCCATCAATCGTTAATGCGAGGCAGTTAATAACTTGTTGGCATTGTGGAGGTGATCATCAGGCCCAACAATGCCGCTACAAGCGTTATATGTGCAATGGCTGCAGAACAATGGGACACCTCCAGCGAATGTGCAGGCGAGCTGCAAACCCTGCAAACCCCACAAACCACCATGTTGCAGAGGAAGATCGACCCACGGTGGATCAGGCTGAACTAGAGGCTCGAATCGAGGAGGCAGAAGTGTATGGGGTACACACCTTCACCACAAAATATCCACTAGTAATGTTGAAAGTTGAACAGAACGGTATTCCAGTATCTATGAAACTGGACACGGGTGCGAGTCAGTCCATAATGAGCAAAAAGGCCTTCGACAGGCTTTGATCCAACTCCAGAGTGGGTGGCCTGCTTATATACAGTGCTCCCAAGCTCAGCCCCATTCACACCAAGCTAAGAACTTACACCAAAGAACTGATCCCTGTAATTGGCAGTGCAGAAGTCAAAGTCTCTTGGATGGAGCAGTGCACGAACTCCCACTATGAATCGTGCCAGAGGCAGAAGCTGGCTGGGAAAAATCCGCTGGAACTGGGTCGACATCCAAGCGCTTTTGTCCATCGACGACACCTCATGTGCCCAGGTTCTCAGCAGATTTCCATCGTTGTTAGAGCCAGACATTGGAAGTTTCTCGGCGGCGAAAGTGTAGATCCATTTGGTTCCCGGTACACGACCCATCCACCACAAGGCATGAGTGGTACCATATACGATGCGAGAGAAAGTGGAAATTGAGCTGGACAGGCTGCAGCGAGAAGACATCATTGTGCCGGTAGAATTCAATGAGTGGACCAGTCTGGGATTGTCCCAGTACTTAAAGGTGATGGCACAGTCAGAATTTGTGGTGACTATAAAGTAACGATTAACCATTTTTCGCGACAGGACCAGTACCCGCTACCCAAGGCAGACAACCTATTTGCGACCCTGGCTGGAAGAAAGACGTTCACCAAGTTGGACCTGACCTCGGCCTACATGACGCAGGAGCTGGAGGAATCTTCGAAAGGCCTCACCTGCATCAACACGCACAAAAGTCTGTTCATCGATAACAGAGGCCCGTTCGGGATTCGGTTGACCGCAGCAATTTTCCAACAGAACATGGAGAGCCTGCTAAAGTCGGTTCCTCGCACCATGATTTTCCAGGATGACATACTGGTCACAGGTCGGGACACCATCGAACACTTGAAGAATCTGGAAGAGGTTCTAAGTCAGCTAGATCACGTGGGACTCAGGTTGAAACGCTCGAAGTGTGTTTTCCTGGCGCCAGAGGTCAAGTTCTTGGGAAGAAGAATGGCAGCAGACAGCATCAAACCCACCGACGCCAAGACGGAGGCCATCAAGAACGTGCTGAGACCACAGAACGTGATGGAGCTGCAGTCGTTCCTGAGACTCCTCAACTATTTCAGTAATTTCCTACCCGGGTTAAGCACCTTGCTAGAACCCCTACATGCGCTACTGCACAAGGGAGACGACTGGGTATGGGGGAATTCACAAGAGGCTGCCTTTGAGAAAGCCAGAAATCTGTTATGTTCAAACAAACTGCTTGTCCTGTGTAACCCATGTAAATGATTAGTGCTAGCTTGCGATACGTCATCATATGGGGTCGGGTGTGTGTTACAACAGGCTAACAAATCGGAGATTTTTCAACCGGTCGCTTATGCGTTCAGGAGTCTGTCCAAGGCCAAAAGGGCCTACAGCATGATTGAAAAAGAAGCTCTGGCATGCATTTACGTGGTAAAAAAAATGCGCCAGTATCTGTTTGGTCTCAAGTTTGAGTTTGAAACTGACCATAAACCGCTCATATCGCTATTCTCAGAGAGCAAAGGGATTAACACTAATGCCTCTGCCCACATCCAAAGATGGGCGCTCACGCTGTCGGCATACAACTATGTAATCCACCACAGACCGGGCACAGAGAACTGCGCTGATACTCTCAGTCGGCTACCATTGCCCACCACCGGAGTGGAAATGGCACAGCCTGCAGACTTGCTCATGATGATGGATGCATTCGAAAATGAAAAGTCACCCGTTACGGCCCACCAGATCAGGACCTGGACCAGCCAGGATCCTTTACTGTCCCTGATAAAAAACTGTGCCCTCCATAGGAGCTGGTCCAGCATCCCAGCAGAGATGCAGAAGGTTATTAAGCTATTCCACAGGCGCAAAGATGAAATGTCCTTGCAGGCGGACTGTCTTTAGTGGGATAATCACGTGGTCTTGCCCAAGAAAGGCAGAGAAACGTTCATTCATGACCTACTCAGCACCCACCCAGGCATTGTAATGATAAAAGCCATAGCCACATCCCATGTGTGGTGGCCCGGCATCGACTCAGATTTAGAATCATGCGTGCGCCAGTGTAACGCTTGCTCTGAACTGAGCAATGCACCCAAAGAGGCACCGCTAAGTTTGTGGTCATGGCCCTCCAAACCGTGGTCTAGGATCCACGTTGACTATGTGGGCCATTTCTAGGCAAAATGTCAAAATGTTCTTGGTTGTCTTGGATGCTTATTCAAAATGGATTGAGTATGTAATAATGTCTGTAAGCACATCCACTGCCACCATCGAAAGCCTACGAGCCATATTTGCCACCCACGGCTTGCCTAGTCAGCGACAATGGGCCGTGTTTCACCAGTGCTGAATTCAAGGAATTCATGACCTGCAATGGGACCAAGCACGTCCCATTTGCCCCATTCAAGCCCGCATCCAACAGCCAGGCAGAACAGGCAGTTCAGACGATGAAGCAAAGCTTGAAACGCGTGTCGGAAGGCTCCCTGCAGACCCGACTGTCCCGAGTTCTGCTCAGCTACCGCACCAGACCCCACTTGCTCACTGGGGTTCCCCCAGTCGTTTTGCTCATGAAAAGGGCACTCAAATCAAGGCTCTCTCTTGCCCACCCTGATCTCCATGATCACGTCGAGGGCAGGCGGCATCAACAAAGTATGTACCATGATCACGCAAATCTGTCACGCAATATTGAGGTCAATTATCCTGTGTTTGTACTCAATTATGGACATGGTCCCAAATGGCTCACTGGCACGGTCATAGCCAAAGAAGGGAGCAGGGTGTTTCAGGTCAAATTGGCCAATGGACGAAAGTGCAGAAAGCATTTGGACCAAATCAAATTGTGGTTCACTAACAGCTATGAGCAACCCGAAGAGGACACAACCAACTTCGACCCTCCAACACACACACAAGTGGCAACCGACATCATGGTTGACCACGAAGCCGAACTAACCATCCCTAGCAGCCCGGCAAGGCCGGCTGCCCAACAGCCCAGTGAAGAACTAACCAACTCACCCATGCCTGCATTTGTACCGAGACGATCGACAAGGGAGCGAAAAGCCCCAGATCATCTCACCCTGTAAATAAGTGTACTATTGACTTTACAAGGGAGTGATGTTATGTATTTAACCCTTGGCAACCTGTATCACACCACCGCCAGAGGGCCTACCTGTTGGAGCACAGCATATAAGAAGGCCACCCACGCGGTACCGGCACTCTGGAGTCTAATTAAAGGAGCTAAGGTCACTCTTACTCATTACTTACAGTACTCAGTTCATTCTTTATTATGAGCATATCATGTTGGCTAACTGTTCCTTTAATAATCCTCCTGCTTCACCAATAACACATCTATTTAGATGGCAGCTGCTTCGTCCCATTCTAGAGCAAATCATCTGAGTCACTATCCATCCACCTAGCCTTGCCCCAGGCCAGTGACCAGGCTGATTAGTCCCCTTAAAGTAATTAAGATCTGAAAGGAAAAAGAACTTGAGAAACTAATGGGACTAAAAGCAGACAAATGCCTTGGCCCTACATCCTATGATTCTAAAAGAGGTGGAGGCAGAGATAGTGGATGCATTGGTTGTGATCTTCCAAAATTCCCAAGAATGTAGAACAATTCCAGTGGATTGGAAGGTAGTAAAAGCAATTCCGCTATTCAAGAAAAGAGGGAGAGAGAAAGCAGAACTACAGACCAGTTAGCCTGACATCAATCATTGGAAAAATGCTGGAATCCATTATTATGGAAGTGATAACAGGGCATTTAGAAAATCATATGATTTGGCAGAGTCAACATGGTTTTATGAAAAGGAAATTGTGTTTAACACATTTATTAGAATTTTTGAGGATGTAATGATCAGGTTAGATAAAGGGGAGCCAGTGGATATAGTATATTTGGATTTCCAAAAGGCATTCAATAAGGTGCTCGATGAAAGGTTGTTACGCAAGATAAGCATTTATGGGGTTGGGGCTAATATATTAGCATGGAGAGGGGATTGGTTAACAGACAGAAAACAGTAGGAAAAAAGAGGTCATTTTCAGGTTGGCAGGCTAGAACCTGTGGGGTACCGCAAGGATCGGTGCTTGAGCCTCAGCTATTTACAATCTATATTATTTACTTAGATGAAGGTATAAAGGGTTAATGGTGCCACTGAACCTATGATCACTAAGCCCAGTCTTGTTAATGGTTTTACTGAATCAACGATTGTAATTGTGTTCGCTAGTCAATGCTTTCTGTGTAAAGGACACAACTACGAAGGCCAGAGGAGATAAGACCAGGTCATGAGATTGGAACACAATAATTCAATCATCAACTGAACAGGCTGAGCTCCAGACAACCATTAATGAGATTAGGATCAGGAATGTGATGATTATGCATTGAAGAAAGGTACAAGAAGTTAACTGAGACAGCTGACTACACGGAAAAGATTACTTCGAGGAAGGCAGAAGAGAGGGTGACCAGCCGAGAATCCCACGTCAGTGCGCTCCATCATCATTGGTTTTACGGGAAGTAAAACCTGTGTTCATACCAACTCATTACTGTCCAGGTTTGTATAATGCATTGTATAATGTGTGTTTAATTTCATCTCTCAACATTTTCTACGTCTCCCACTGCTGTCATCTTTGAATGTTTTTCCTTTTGATACCTTTTTAACTCCTGCTGGGTCTGATGTGCCTCAGCCAGGCCAGCTCCCGCATTTAAACTGGAGAGACTTTGCTGCTGCAAAGCCCCCGGCTCTAATCCACGAACCTGTCGGTTAAGTTGGTCTATCTCTTGGTCTTTCTGTAACTTAATCTCCTGTAACTGTTGTTTAAGATTCTCAATCTCTTGTTCCTTTTCTTTAAGCAACTCATCGTCTCTTTGAGCACTGTCGTGTGCTCCATAGGCCAAAAGGTTTTTGGCCTTATCTGGTTTTAACTTTTTCTCGTTGACCTGTTCCTGAATAAACGTAAATACTTCTCAAAAAGGTTTACTAAAACAAGTATGCTTGTCATCACCATTTATGCCAGTCGAGTCTTAGTAAATGAAGGGTTTTAAAACTGCCTTAAGATAGCGACCATGGCAGGATTGGCTGGTGATGACTTTGGACTGCTTGTTGAAGTATTCTAGAATCTCGAAGTTAAGGGTTCGGCCAACACGTGCTTCGGGAAGAAAAACCGGTTACTGGAGTGTGCAGACTCATGTGAGAACCTCCAGTAATCGAAGGCGCATCCTTAAGACTCTGTGTATAAGGAAAAGATGTAGAGGTTGTCCCCAAGTGACATGGCAGGACTTGTTAGTGACATGCCTCAGCACAAGTGAGAGGACACCTTTTTGAGAAGTATTTACGTTTATTCAGGAACAGGTCAACGAGAAAAAGTTAAAACCAGATAAGGCCAGAAATCTTTTGGCCTATGGAGCACTCGACAGTGCTCAAAGAGACGATGAGTTGCTTAAAGAAAAGGAACAAGAGATTGAGAATCTTAAACAACAGTTACAGGAGATTAAGTTACAGAAAGACCAAGAGATAGACCAACTTAACTGACAGGTTCGTGGATTAGAGCCGGGGGCTTTGCAGCAGCAAAGTCTCTCCAGTTTAAATGCGGGAGCTGGCCTGGCTGAGACACATCAGACCCAGCAGGAGTTAAAACGGTATCAAAAGGAAAAACATTCAGAGATGATAGCAGTGGGGGAAGCTTGTTCAGAAGCACTTACAGTTTCTATATGAATGGACTGTCTCAGAACGGATGAGATGTTCAGTGAAAAGCTAAAACGTGGGAGTTATAAACATGATCTAAAGGGATGCGAAATAGAAGTTGGAACGTTGAAAATGTTGAGAGAGGACATTACAGCAGTTCCGAAAGGTGAACTGAGAGAACGACTGGGACTCTCGACTGATTATTCAGCATTTCTGTTACCCTTTACTCTAAGTTGTTACACTCCTCCCACAAAGCAGAGAAAAGTGTTAAAAACTGTGCATTTGGTCACAGACATGTATTGTGAGTTTAAGTTTCTGAAATATGGATTGTCTACGGACCCGGGAAGGCATCGGAAAAAACGGGTTTCTGCGCACAATGCGCATGCATTGAAAACCGGCTTCCGCATCTCGGGAGCGAGGACATTTGCAAGGGCAAGATTGCGGTATTTATCCATATCTTGCCCAGCAAATGTCCTCAAAACTCATGTGCCTGATAAAAGCAGGTGCATAGCCTACTTTTACAGGCATAAGAGTCCTAAAACAGAATTGAAACATAAAAAATGAATTTAAAAATACACATTTTATTTGTACAAACCCTGCCCACTACGTTACATTTATTTTAAACTATAATTAAAAAACCTTTTTAAAAACTCAGAATAAAACATTTTCTCTGATATTTATAAACTTTAATTTAAATTAATTTTAATTATGTGAGGTGTGTTTTTTATTTTTTTTAATTGGTGTTATTGTATGTGTTTTTTTCCCTCTTAATTAATAGCAACGAGAACTTGTTGGTACGGAGTTCTTTTAATTGAGAATACTGTCCCTGATTGGTTGAGCAGTCACATGTGACTGCATCTTCTGCGTGGGAACCGAGAGGATGGAAGCACGCTTCATAGCACGGGAAGAGAAGGCCTCCCCACTGGAATCCCACGCTCCTCCAGGTACTTTCGGAAAAATTCTCCGGTCGGAGGCAATTGCTCGCGTGAAACTTCTGACCGGAATTTCAGGGCCAATATTTTAAAGTCCATTAAAAAGTTACATAGTGATAATCACTTTGTATTGGATAGTGGAAGTTTCTCCTGGGCTCCTGAATAACATGGAAGGGTAAAAATAGGAATTTTTCAAAAATCATTTTCAGAGGTGATTATGGGTAAATTTCAGGAATTCAAGCAGGGTTTAGGAAGAGATGTGCGAATGAATCCCTGAGTAACACAAAGCACATGTTTCACAAACGGGTTTTTAAATTTGGTATAATTTAAAATTGTACTGAAAGTCAGGAAAGTGTAGTTGCGATTCATTAATTGAAAGATTTCTCTTGGAGATGTTTGTAACTTTGCTGATACTGAACAATGAGAAATATGTATATGACAGCCTGGCCACTACCCTAAACATTGGGACCATGCAGGGAGAGATTAGAAGACCTCCAATCTTTTGATAAGATAACTGAAAAGCCCGGGGATGACTTGTAATGGATGGCATGATATTGAGATGCCGCTATAAATGTGCAGATATGATTTGTTGCGCATGAGGCAACTAGCATGCGGAAATGCATGGTGAAGATGCAGTGAAGAACAGGTCTCAGACATGCTCAGTTATTTGACAACAGCACAAAAGGAAATGGTTAATGCGGCTCAGGAGCTCAGAAAAGTGAAACAATCTTTGTTCAAGGCACAGGTATAAATATTCCATAGCGAAACTGATTTTAATGAAGCAATATAGAGTTAAAGATACTGGTACCCATCCGAGGGACTGAAATTAAAAGTAAAATGGGAGGACACTATTCAGCTGTAACGTGGTTAGGAGAATTGACCTAGTTGGTACCAAACCTGCAGGGATGTAGCAACAGCAAGGATGCATATATAAATCTGTATGATCTATACGATCATGCATCGAAGGCATGCAGTTTTGACTGGAATCAACATTGTGCGAATTGTGCTATGGAGGTGATGGGCCCTTAGGATGTTAGGACAAAGATATCCCGCATAGGAAAAGAAAAGTACTGCTTCACCACTTTGCAGGACTATTACCATCACGTGAAGGTCAGGTGTGCTATTACCCCGGGGACGCACTGCTTTATCCCCACCAAGACAGTTATAATTGGGTCTAAAACCGTTGCGTATGAAATAACACAATAAGCTTAGTACCGTGAACTCAATCAGGTGCGACATGACTACTTTATTAGCTCTCAAAGTGAAGATTAAACATGGAGGCTTTCTTTATATACAAGGGCTGCACGTGTGTGTCTGTGGCCCAATGACCTCCGACAGTCGTTCCCCCTGGTGGCAGATAAACCCAGGCATACATACATTACATCATTCCCCCCCGCAAGATCTTGGTATTAGTCCTATTTACAAATTGAGACAGTCTGGGACTTTCCGCTCCCTAGTTGATCGTCTCAGTTCAATTCAAATCATGAATGAGCTCTCCGAGTCATTCATGACTTGAGGCTGGGTAGCTGATCTAATGGGAGTGGCAGTGTCCATGTTGGGGATTGAAGGTCCAGATTAATTGACAACAGCAGGATCTTCTGATGTTTAAAAAGAATCGGTTGGTCATTGATGGTGTCTTCTTCAAGATGTTCAGGTTCGTCTGTGTGCCGCAATCTGATCAATGTGCCTCCTGCATGTTTGCCCATTAGTGAGCCTGACAATAAGCACCCTGTTCCCTCCTTGGCCATAACAGTGCTAGTGACCCACTTGGGGCCTTAACCATAATTTAGCACATACACAGCATCATTAATAGAGATGTCGCGTGACACGACAGTGCGATCATGATACCACTGCTGATGTTGAATTCTGTTTTCGATGTGATCTTTAAGATCAGGGTGGACAAGCGAGCGCCTGGTCTTGAGACCTCTCTTTATCAACAGTTCAGCAGGGGGGGACCCCGGTAAGCATGTGGGGTCTCATCCTGTAACTAAGCAGTATGTGTGACAAGTGAGTCTGCAAAGAACTGTGAGTTACGCGTTTCAAGCTCTGTTTGATGGTTTGGACGGCCCGCTCTGCTTGACCATTGGATGCGGGTTGGAATGGTGCTGACCTTACGTGCTTAATACCATTGAGTCTCACAAACTCTTGAAACTCCAAACCCGTGAAGCACGATCCGTTGTCGCTCACAACGATGTCGGGCAGACCATGAGTGGCGAACATGGCACAAAGGCTCTCAATGGTGGCTATGGATGTGCTTGATGACATGATCACACATTCTATCCATTTAGAATACGCATCCACCACCACCAAAAACATTTTGCCCAGGAAAGGACCTGCATAGTCGATGTGGACCCTTGACCATGGTTTGGATGGCCACGACCACGGTTTGGATGGCCACGACCATAGATTCCACTTGCTTAACTGCATGCAAGTGTTACACTCATGCTCACATGACTCCAAATCAAAGTCAATGCCAGGCCACCAGACGTGGGACCTGGCAATGGCCTTCATCATCACAATACCGGGATGGGTACTGTGTAAATCCTGTATAAATCTCTCCCTGCCTTTCTTGGGCATAACAACACGATTACCCCATAGCAAGCAATCAGATTGAATGGATAGTTCGTCTTTGCGACAGTTGTAAGGTTTGGTCTCATCACACACTTCCCTGGGAATGGCCGACCAATCACCACTAAGGACACAATGTTTTACAACCGATAAGACCTGATCCTGGCTGGTTCAGGTCCTAACTTGTTGAGCAGTGACAGGCAACCCTTCGCTCTCAAAGGCATCCATGACCAACAGTAGGTCTGCGGGCTGTAGTGTTTCCACCTCTGGCGTGGGCAATGGTAAACGGCTCAATGCACCGGCACAATTCTCGGTGCCAGGACTATGGTGAATGACATAATCATAGGCAGATAATGTTAGCGGCCACCTCTGGATGTGGGACAATGCATTGGTATTGATACCTCTATGCTCTGAGAGCAAAGATATGAGTGGCTTGTGATCGGTTTCCAGTTCGAAACGAAGCCCAAACAGATACTGGTGCATCTTTTTAACCCCATATACACAGGCCAAAGCTTCTTTCCCTACCATGCCTTAGGCTCTTTCCGCTTTAGACATGCTTCTCAACGCGTACGCAACAGGTTGTAGTTTGCCCTGTGACCAGAATGTCGTCTTGGAACACCACGGTTCTCGGGACGGACTTCAGTAAACACTCCATGTTTCTCTGAAATATGGCTATGAGCGAATTCCAAAAGGACACCTGATGTAAATGAGCAGTCCTTTATGCGTATTGATGCATGTAAGTTTCTTCGATGATTCGACAAATTCCTGTGTTATCTAGGCCGACGTCAGATCCAATTTGGTGAACGACTTTCCCCCGACTAGCATTGCAAACAGGCCTTTGGTAATGGGTACTGATGCTGTTTCGAAACTCAGTTGATCGTAACCTTGCAGTCACGACAAATCCTGACAGCGCCATCCCTCTTCAGCACAGGAACAATGGGACTAGCCCATTTGTTAAATTCGATCAGTGAAAAGACCCCTTCACATTGGAGTCTGTCCAGTTCATTTCGACCTTCTCCCTCATCATGTCTGGGACCGCCCGGGCTTTGTGATGGACCGGTCTTGCATCCGAGTCCAGGTGGATCTGCACCTTGGCTCCCGTGAAGTTGCCGATGCCCAGTTCAAACAGTGAGGGAAATTTGCTCAGCACTTGAGCACCAATGAAAAAGCTTTAATATCCTTCCAGTTCCACTTTATTTTTTCGAGCCAACTCCTGCCGAACAGCATTGGACCGATCCACAGCGATGGATCATGAACCGCCCCATTGTACGACACCTTGACTGCTGCATTGCCAATCACTGGTATGAGCTCTTTGGTGTAGGTACGCAATTTTGCAATTACTGGACTCAGCTTGGGTTTCACAGCCTTGGTGTCCCACAGCTTTTCGAAAGTCCTCTGGCTCATAATTGACTGACTCACACCAGTGTTTAATTCCATAGATACTGGCATGCCGTTCAATTTTACTTCAATCATTATTGGTTGGTTCTTCGTAAGGAACGAATGTACACTATACACTTCCTCCTTGAGTATCTCGGGTTGCATTGCCGGATCCGCTCCAGATCGGTCATCATCATCCACGTGGTGTGTTGCAGCACACTTGCTGAGCTGCGGGCACATCCACTGAAGGTGCCCCATTTTCGCACAGCCTCTACAAATATATTGCCTGAAACGGCACTGATAAGGCCAATGATGGCGTTGTGGGGGGCAAACAGGGTGAAATTGGATTCGTGTCCAATGGCGGACTTCGAGCAGCTACAGGTTTCGCAAACACAGTTGGGTAGGCCCTGCCGGGTGCAGCTCTGCCAACCGACGACACAGTCTGATGCATAGTACTTGCCGTGGAGTTCCAACTCTGCGAGGATATCTGCTTTGTACTATCGACCATGGTCAGGCAAGCTTGAGCGATCGTGATGGCCCTGCTCAGATCCAGCATCTCCGCAGCCAGCAGCTTCTGCAGGATCACCTCATGGTTTATGCCTATTACAAAGATGTTGCGCAGCATGCCTTCCAACGCGATTCCAAACTTACACGGCCCAGCGAAATGTCTCATGTCGACAACAAATTCCGCCATGTCCTGGCCCTCAGAATGAACATGCTTGTAAAAGCGATATGTTGAGATAATGATGCCTTCTTTAGGTTTGAGATAGTCCTGAATCAGAGCACACAATTCCTCATAGGTCTTTTCCATTGGACTTGCAGGTGAGAGCAGATTCTTTATGAGGCCATAGATTTTTGGGACACAAACCCTGAGGAAAACTATCCTGCGCCTAACTGCGTCAGTGTCTTCATCCATCTTGTTGGCCACAAAGTACTGTTTGAGGCGATCTGTAAAATGCTCCCAGTTTTTTCCCTCCACGAATCGCTCCAGGATTCCAATGGTGCTTTTTTTGTGCCTGAAAGTTCGTATTGTGCCTCGTCACCAAATGTTGCATATGCAATAACTCATTCGGCTTAGTACCGTGAACTCAATCAGGTGCAACCTGACTCTACTTTATTAGCTCTCAAAGTGAGGATTAAACATGGAGGCTTTCTTTATATACAAGGGCTGCACCTGTATGTCTGTGGCCCAATGACCTCGACGGCCACTCCCCCTGGAGCCAGGTAACCCCAGGCATATATACATTACAAAAACACTCTTTAATGTAAGAATACCATGAAGGTAAACCTGCAGGTTAGAGATGTATTGAAACAAGAATTACATGAGTATGTCACTAAATTCGGTTATGACATCCCGGAGATGCCAGAGGCTCTGAAGGAACTGATGGCATTGTCAATGTCTCACAGCATCATTATTATACTCTATGGCAGGAGAATAAGGAAGTACAATGAAATTCCAGGAGTAGGGGATGACACACACTGGTGGGACACAGGACTGAATATCGAAATTCCCCCATGGATCCGTGTTCTCACTCAAACTTCGGTTGTTTCACAAATATTTGTACAAATGGCATTGACGATTATTGTATGTCGCTTGAAAGCTATGGTCAAGAAAGCAGAGACGAAGATGGTAATTGCGACACACCCATCCTCCAACATTTGTTGAAACATTACCCTTAGAGTAAACGATGAGGGGTCAATAAGGATATTTCGCCCTCAAGGCAGGGACTCTATAAAGAGTTAATAGCTTTACTGAATTGACGATTATAATTGTGTTCACTTGTCAATGCTTTCTGTCTGTCGGACACAAAGATATGGTCACCAAGGCCAGTCTTGTAATGGCTTTAGGGAATCGACGATTGTAATTGTGTTCGATAGTTAATGGTTTCTGTCTGAAGGACACGATCACAAAGACCAGAGGAGATAAGACCAGGGGATGAGATTGGAACATGATAATTCAATCATCTGAACATGCTGAGCTCCATACAACCATTAATGAGATTAGGATCGGGATTGCGCATTGAAGGTATAAAAAAGGTAAATCTGAGACCCCTGACGACACGGAGGAAACGACTTCGAGGAAGACAGAAGAGAGAGTGACCAGCCGAGCATCCCACATCAGCGCGTTCCGTCGTCCTTGTTTGTATGGGAAGTAAAGCCTGTGTTCTAACCAACTCATTACTGTCCAAGTTTGTATAATGCATGCTGTGTGTGTTTAATAAACTGTTCTGGTTTACTAAAATGTGTATCCTTTTCGTCACCATTTATGCCAGTAGAGTCTAAGTAAATGAGGGCGATTAAAACTGCCAACATATCTGAAAGGAAAAAGGCAGTTGGATAAGGTTGTGTTGAGGGGAGTGGGGAAAGTAAGAGGTGTCTGCTTACACCATCTGCAGTTTGTAAGTCAGTAGAGATTGTGGGATGAGGGGGAAGTAGGATGTGAGAAAGTGGTTGAGGTCTCAAGATACCATTACCTTCAATGGTTTCAACCCCGCCATTGGCCACGCCCTCAGCAGTGGCCCTTCCGATAATGGCCAGCACCATCTCCTCCATAGGGGTTAGAGCATGCAGGCACGCCTCTACCCCTCCAGTTAGTTCCTGTTGCCTCTGGTTGTGCGCCACTTTCTCCTGCAAGAGAAGGAAATGTGTCAACGAATGTAGTGCAATATGTTTGGGTGATGTGGCTGTCATGGTTGAATAGTTGGTATTGTGTGCAAGCTGTGAAATGTGGGTTTGAGGCTTGCAACAGTGCTAAGTGTGTGAGGGTGAGGTGTAGCATATGAATGTTCGATATGAGTCCTGATTAAGAGAGATTGTTGGTAGTTAAGTGCTGGGGGTAAGGTGATTGGAGCAGTGGCTGAGGCTAGTGGCAGGATATGGCATTTGAAGATGCATTCACTGACCTTGACCACTCCTTACAGGTCATTAAACTTCTTGCAGCACTGCATCCATGTCCTTGGGGCTGCCCTCCTGTCATTGACCTCCGCTGCTATCTGTTCCCACTGCCTTTTCACCATTTTCGGGGCTTATCCAATTGAGCCCCCATTCTGTATCTGTGTTCATCCAGAAAGTGTGGAATAGTGTCAAAATATGATGGAGTCAGATCATGAGGAGGAAGGAATCCAGCATCAGTGGGATCAGAGGGATAAGTTGGGATTGATGATTAAGGTTAGATCTGCAGATTTCCAAGACAGCCACAGACACGATCCTAGAGATTCGTGAGCACTGGAAACCAACCAGTGGCACCGCGGCCGCAGTTAATGGCCCCCGAAATTAATGGCGCTAGCAACACCGGTAAATTGGTGCTGTTTCCTAATTAACATTAGCGCAGCGCTAATCTCACTGGGCAAGGCTGGTTCTCCTGGAGGTACTCCCAGCAGGAGGCCCTTCTGTTAAGCAAGCTGTCATTTTAGAAAGCTTTGCCTTAAAGGGGAACTGCGTTCTATAATGAAAAGGTAACAATCATTTAAAAATAGGCAGTCTTTATCCCTTAGAGCCCAACTGCCTTCTGTAAAAAAAATTATTAAAAAGAATTCCCAAATGGCTCTTAAAGCTGAATTGCCTTCCGCTCCTAAAAAAATGGGAAATGTGCTTCAGCACTGACACAAATGGTGGAGCAAGACAGGGAAAGTGCTCTCAGGGTCTCGCACATAGCACTCCAGCTTTGTGCAGAGGGTCAACACTGCAAGGCAGGTCCTCTACCTTGCTCACAGAGGCCAGGAGGCCCTCCAGAAAGAACGATGTGGGAGTACATCACCGAGTCTGTCACTGCCAGCAGTATCACCCCCATGACCTGGCTCCAGTGCCCAAAGAAGGTGGGCAAGGTCAGTGGTCAAGGTCTGCGAATACATCTTCAAAAGCTGTCTCCAACCATTAGCCTCGCACACTGCTCAATGCACGACCTCTCACCCCACCCCAAGATCAATCACTCACCTACCAATAATCTCCACCCACCACGAGGCACTCCACCCATTCTTAGCTTCATCTCACCCCCTTGGGCCAGATGATGCTGGCCATTCTTGAGAGGGGCATGGCTGAGCCCTTGGACAGCGGTAGGGCAGAAAGGATACAAGACGCTGGTATCCTCACATATTATCCTCCTTCTCACGTGCACCTCTTGCTTTCCCACACTCCCCTCATCACAACTCCACCCTTGTGCCTTCCTCATTTCACACACCCAAGGAATTCAGGCTGCCCAGCCAATGGTTGACTGCGAAGAGGCAGAGGAGAGTGAAGAAGAAGAAGAAGAAACACCATCATTTGATTTCACACTTCCAGCCACCAGCTCCTTAAGGTCGACCTGCAAGGCCATCTGCATTCTTCCCCATTGAAACTCAGCAGCCTTCCACCAGCGATGCTGCAGCCACTGAGGTCGCACTGCGTGGCATCAGTAGGATAGGCAAATCCACACAAGACAGTTACTAATGGAATGTATAAAGGTGATTATAATATAGCTCCACCTAGTGGACTACTGCTCCACCTAGTGGACTATTGTGGTAATACAACTGCTGATGTTTACAATAAGGGAAGTTCCAGATTGAAGCCATCTTGTCGTCTGTGTGTTTATGATGTTGTAAAGAAGATATCACATTGGCGACGTAGGATAGGATAATCGGATTCCCTAGCTGAAATTTTTGTTAGTGGATGATTCAGC
This sequence comes from Pristiophorus japonicus, assembly GCF_044704955.1. Lineage (NCBI taxonomy): Eukaryota > Metazoa > Chordata > Chondrichthyes > Pristiophoridae > Pristiophorus > Pristiophorus japonicus. Next base: position 100,449,809 of record NC_091989.1, read on the forward strand.
CAACCAACAGAGAGACTTTGAGAGCTTCCTTGTTTTTCAGAACAGCTAAAAATCCAAGGTAAATTACAATCACACTTAGCTGAACTGCCAGAGTCCAGATGGCCGCGCATATGGGAATAATAGGGTGCCTGGGTGAGTTCCATCCCGACAGTCACGAATGGAATGCGTAAGGGTGATAAGTTGATTTCTTGATGTCATATTAGAAGGATAGATGCATAAAGTTGGATTGGAAAGTTTGCTTTTATTTCAGCATCATGGCCAACAGGACGCTGTGATGATCAGTTACAGAGCGAAGGTAAGGTGTGGGACAAATGTTGAAAGAGGAATTGGGGTATTGTCATTGGTTCTGCAGGCAGATGATTCTATCCTGCATATCATGGCCAGAAAGGGGCTGCCTGGGTTACATCCTTCCTTCAGCTTCCTCATCTTCTGCTTCCTCGTCTTCTACATCTTCCTCTTCCCTATGTGAGAGGATGCTTAAAATCTGAAATAAAAGAAATAAGAAAAAAGTAAATTGCATTTATATAGCGCCTTTCATGACCATCGAACGTATCAAATGGCTTTACAGCCAATGAAGTACTTTTGCAATGTAGTCACTGTTGTATTGTGGGAAATGCAGCAGCCAATTAGCGCACAGTAAACTCCCAGAAACAGCCATGTGATAATGACCAGACAATCTCTTTTTGTTATGTTGAGTGAGGGATAAATATTGGCCAGGACACCAGGGATAACTCCCCTGTTCTTCTTCGAAATATTGCCACGGGATCTTTTGCGCCCACCTGAGAGAGCAGACGGAGCCTCGGTTTAACATCTCATCCGAAAGATGGCACCTCCGACATTGCAGCGCTCCCTCGGCACTGCACTGGAGTGTCAGCCTATATTTTATGTGTTCAAGTCCCTGGAGTGGAATTTGAACCTTCTGAAGCGAGTGTGCTACTCACTGAGCCACACCTGACACTGCGGATCAGTGGGTAGCACACTCTCCTGTTGTGTCGCTGACACAAAAGCAAAAAGTGCTGGAAATACTCAGCAGGTCAGGCAGCATCTTGACCTGAGACGTGAACTCTGTTTCTCTCTCCATAGATGCTGCCTGACCTGCTGAGTATTTAAAGCATCCGAGGCTTTGCAAGCATGCAGCAGCACTCCCTGTATGCTTTAAAAACCTTTTACATATATTGCTTCAAGCCACCAGTTCAATAAAATATTAAAATTCCAGTTGAAAAACATACCTGAAAGGTATGCGTTTCTCGTCAAGTAGTGCTGACAGTGTCTCTGTCAATCTGCTGCAGGCTCGTTATTCAAAGGAAGCTTAGGACCCAGCACTAAACTCAACGCAAATGTCTTACTTTGCAGAGCACGGCGTTAAATCAGAGTTGCACACCGACTGATATCACGCTCTCCATATTTGCATGTCCAGGCCCATTAGCAGCACTATCGCCCTGACCAAAATGGTGGCTGCCAAGTACCGCACCAGAGGTGGCGATTAGAGCGGTGGCTGCCACTTTTTTCCAGGATTCCGGCACAAACGGGTGGTGGTAAGTAGCCCAATTTTTCCCCCATACACCAAGCGACGAATGTACATTTTACAAAATCTGGCCATGTGAAACAGTGAACGGAAAACAAAACTGATATAACTGAAAAATAATAACAGTATACTTTGGCTGAAGTATTTTAAATTGCATGAACTGTATAGTGCTAATCAAAAGAAAATGATTATACCACCTCCAAACTGAAATTATATTTTCCTTCTACCAGTGAAAAACAGCATGTTGGATTCCGAGTATGTGGAGGGTCCTGGGTGGAGCTACCTGTACACAATATGTGGAGGGCCCTGGGTGGAGATATCTGTACACAGTATGTGGAGGGCCCTGGGTGGAGATACCTGTACACAGTATATGGAGGGCCCTAGGTGGAGATACCTGCACACAGAATATGGAGGGTCCTGGGTGGAGATACCTGTACACAGTATGTGGAGGGCCCTGGGTGGAGATACCTGTACACAGTATGTGGAGGGCCCTGGGTGGAGATACCTGTACACAGAATGTGGAGGGCCTTGGGTGGAGATACCTGTACACAGTATATGGAGGGCCCAGGGTGGAGATACCAGTACACAGAATGTGGAGGGTCCTGGGTGGAGATGCCTGTACACAGAATGTGGAGGGCCCTGGGTGGAGATACCTGTACACAGTATATGGAGGGCCCTGGGTGGAGATACCGGTACACAGAATGTGGAGGGTCCTGGGTGGACATACCTGTACACAGAATGTGGAGGGCCCTGGGTGGAGATACCTGTACACAGTATATGGAGGGCCCTGGTTGGAGATACCTGTACACAGAATGTGGAGGGCCCTGGGTGGAGATACCTGTACACAGTATATGGAGGGCCCTGGTTGGAGATACCGGTACACAGAATGTGGAGGGTCCTGGGTGGAGATACCTGTACACAGAATGTGGAGGGCCCTGGGTGGAGATACCTGTACACAGTATATGAAGGGCCCTGGGTGGAGATACCGGTACATAGAATGTGGAGGGTCCTGGGTGGAGATGCCTGTACACAGAATGTGGAGGGCCCTGGGTGGAGATACCTGTACACAGTATATGGAGGGCCCTGGGTGGAGATACCGGTACATAGAATGTGGAGGGTCCTGGGTGGAGATACCTGTACACAGTATGTGGAGGGCCCTGGGTGGAGATACCTGTACACAGTATATGGAGGGCCCTGGGTGGAGATACCTGTACACAGAATGTGGAGGATCCTGGGTGGAGATACCTGTACACAGTATATGGAGGGCCCTGGGTGGAGATACCTGTACACAGAATGTGGAGGGTCCTGGGTGGAGATACCTGTACACAGTATGTGGAGGGCCCTGGGTGGAGATACCTGTACATGAAGCAGATCTGTTTTTAGCCAGTTGGATAGGAATCCACATCCTTCAATATCCGTAATATTAATCCTTTCTTTCAAACACACTGGAAAGTTCATCCCTGACTGAGATTCAAGATCGAAAGAGCGCTTAACCCATATTAAACTTCAGTTCTATGACCAGCCTTTCACAAACACTCTCAGGTCTGCCTAAATACATCCAATTCAGAACTGGCCTGAAATGAACCAAATTTGCTGATTTTCAAAGGAATGTGAACTTGTCCAGTTTATAGCGAGTCACATTAATGGTTTGGATTTGCTGCTTAACCTGATGGGTACTGGGAGCAGTAGCATTGTGGATAAATTATGAGGCTAGTAATCTAGAGGCCTGGACTAGTAATCTGATAGACATGAGTCAAATCCCACCATGGCTATTGGGCAATTTAAATTCAGTTTATCAAATAAATGTGGAATTTACAAAAAATTAGTGTCAGTAATGGTGACTATAAAGCTATCACATTGTTGTAAAAATCCATCTAGTTCCCTGATGCCCTTGAGGGAAGGAAATCTAACGTCCTTACCTGGTCTCGCTTATATGTGACTCCAGACCCACAGCAATGTGATTGAAGCTTAACTGCCCTCTGAAATGGCCTAGCAAGCCATTCAAACCGCAACAGTAACAAGAATAAAACCGGACGGCAACCTAACATCGAACTTGCCACTGGTTTCGGACATGACAACGGCATGCCCAGCCCTGCATAGTCCTCCTCACTGTCATCTCGGGACTTGTGCCAAAATTAGGAAAACTGTCCCACAGACTAGTCAAGCAACAGCCAGACATGGTCATACTCACAGAATAATCTTTCAGCCAATGTCCCAGACTCCTCCATCACTATCCCTGGGTATGTCCTGTCCCACCAGCAGGACAGGTCCACCTGATATGGCAGCACAGTTGCGAGGGAGTTTCCCTGGGAGTCCTCAACATTAACTCCTACCCCATCAAGTTTCATGGCTTCAGCATGGGCAAGAAATGGACAAGAAAACCACCTGCTTATTACCACCTACTGTTCTCCCTCAGCTAGTGAATCACTACTCCATGTTGAACACCACTTGGAAGAAGGACTGAGGGTAGCAAGGGCACAGAATTTACTCTGGGTGGAGGACTTCAATGTACGTCAACAAGAGTGGCTTGGTAGCACCACTACTGGCCGAGTTCTGAAGGACATAGCTGCCAGACTGGGCCTGCATCAGCAGGTGGTGAGAATCAACATGAGGGCAAAACCTACTTGACCTCGTCATCAGCAATGTATCTGTCGCAGATGCATCTGTCCATGACAACATTGGTAGCAGTGATCATCGCTCAATCTTTGTGGAGACACAGTCCCATTTTCACACTAAAGACACCCTCCATCATGTTGTGTGGCACTACCACTGTGCTAAATGGGATAGATTCATAACAGATCTAACAGTTCAAAATGGGCATCCATGAGGCACTGTGGGCCAGCAGCAACAGCAGCAGAATTGTATTCTGCCACAAACTGTAACCTCATGGTCTGTCATATCCCTCACTCTACCATTACCATCAAGCCAGGGGACCAACCCTGGTTCAATGTGGAGTGCAGAAGAGCATGCCTGGAGCAGCACCAGACATACCTAAAAATGAGTTACCAAACTTGGGAAGCTACAACACAGGACTACATGCATACTAAGCAGCATGCTATAAACAGAACTAAGCGATCTCACAATCAACAGATCAGATCAAAGCTCTGCTTCCTGCCACATCCAGTTGCGAATGCTGGTGGACAATTAAACAACTAATGGTCAGAGGATGCTCCATGAATATCCCCATCCTCAATGATGGCAGACACCAGCATACAAGTGCAAAGACAAGACTGAAGCGTTTGCAACCATCTTCAGCCAGAAGTGCCGAGTGGATGATCCATCTCGGCCTCCTCCTGAGGTCCCCACCATCAAAAAAGCTAGTCTTCAGCCAATTCGATTCACTCCATGTGATATCATGAAGCGGCTGAATGCACTGGATACAGCAAAGGCTATGGGCCCCGAAACATCCTGGCTGTCGTGCTGAAGACTTGCACTTCAGAACTAGCCATGCCTCTAGCCAAGCTGTTCCAGTACAGCTACAACACTGGCATCTACCCGACAACGTGGAAAACTGCCCAGTTATGTCCTGTCCACAAAAAGCAGGATACATCCAATCTGACCAATTATCACCCCATGAGTCTACTTTCAATCATCAGCAACGTGATGGAAGGTGTCAAAGATAGTGCTAGCAAGCGGCACTTGCTCACTGATGCTCAGTTTGGGTTCCACCAGGATCATTCGGCTCCAGAACTCATAACAGCCTTGGTCCAAACATGGACAAAGGAGCTGAATTCGTGAGGTGAGGTGAGAGTATCTCCCCTTGACATCAAAGCAGCATTTGACAGACTGTAGCTTCAAGGAGCCCTAGTAAAATTGAAGCCAATGGGAATCAGAGGGAAAACTCTCGACTGGCTGGAGTTATACCCATCACAAAGGAAGATGGTTGTGGGTGTTGGATGTCAATCATCCCAGCCCCAGGACATCGCTTCAAAAGTTCCTCAGGGCAGTGTCCTGGGCCCAACCATCTCCAGCTGCTTCATCAATGACCACCCCTCCATCATAAGGTCAGAAGTGAGGATGTTTGTTGATGATTGCACAGTGTTCAGTTCCATTCGCAACTCCTCAGAAAATGAAGTAGTCCATACCTGTATGCAGCAAGACTTGGACAACATTCAGGCTTCGGTTGATAAGTAACATTCGCACCACACAAATGCCAGGCAAAGACCAGCTCCATTGAGCGAGAGTCGAACCACCTCCTCTTGATATTTACCGGCATTGGCCTCACCGAATCCCCCACCATCAACATCCTGGGGGTCACTATTGATCAGAAACATAACTGGACCAGCCACATAAATACTGTGGCAACAAGAGCGGGTCAGAGGCTGGTTATTCTCTGGCAAGTGTCTCATCACCTGACTCCCCAAAGCCTATTCACCATATACAAGGCACAAGTCAGGCATGTTATGGAATACTCTCCACTTGCCTGGATGAGTGCAGCTCCTATAACACTCAAGAAGCTCGATACCAACCAGGACAAAGCAGCCCGTTTGATTGGTACCCCATCCACAACCTTCAACATTCACTCCCTCCACCACCATGGCTTCAGTGTGTACCATCTACAAAATGCACTGCAGCAATTCGCCAAGGCTTCTTCGGCAGCACCTCCCAAATGCGTGATCCACCGAGAAGGACAAGAGCAGCAGGCGCATGGGAACACCAGTACCTCCAAGTTCTGCTGCAAGTCACACATCATCCTGTCTTGGAAATATTACTATTCCTTCATTGTGGCTGGATCAAAATCCTGGAACTCCCTCCCTAACAGCACTGTGGGAGTACGTTCACCACAGGAACTGCAGCGGTTCCAGAAGGCAGCTCACCACCACCTTCCCAAGGGCAATTAGGGATGGGCAATAAATGCTGGCCTTGCCAGCAATCCCCACATCCCGGAATGAATAAAAGAAAATATATCTTGTATCTTTTCCCCATTTAATAAATCGAAGTAGCCATCTTTGTTAGGAAAAAACAAGGCTCTTACAGAGGGGAAAAAATTAGTGCAGGTTGCAGTTTGCTTTTAAAGATAAAATCTATTTAGAAGAAAATAGCAGGAAGTAAAGAGAAAGAAATTAAAATCTAGGCAAATAAGCAGTCACTGAGGTCTGTAACAGAATGTTATTGATGTTAAATAGGGACGTCAGCCTGCTGACACTCCAGTGCTGTACTGAAGGAGTGCTGCACGCTCACAGGGGGTTGCCTTTCAGATGAGATGTTAAATCGTGGCCCCTTTTGCCTCCTCAGGTGGACACAAAAGAGCTGGGGAATTCCTCTGGTTTTCTGACAAATATTTATCCCTCAACTAACACACCAAAACCACACTATGTGCTCATTGTCTCTGCTGTTTGGGGAACTTGCTGGGAGCAAATTCGCTGCTGCGTTTCCTCCATTGCAACTGTGACTAGACATCACAAATACTTCATTGCCTGTAAAGCGCTTTGGGATGTCCTGATGCAGTGAAAGGTTCTGTACAAATACTACGGGCTAGAAATTAGGTTGATGATTTTTTGTGATGTTAATGTCGGGCGGTGGATAGATTTAACGCCAGGAAATAGTTTGCGTCGGCAGCCCAACAATTCAGCAGCTGCGGCCTGACAGTGGCGTGGAACCTCAGTGAAGTGTTCCACACTTATCTTCGGGCGCTAGGTCGGGTGAGCAACTGAGAATCTGGAGCTAAAAAGCTGGCTTTGTAGCGCCCTCAGAGAAGCCTTCCTGCAAAAAAATAATTCAGTACAAAAAACATTCCTTATATATTACTCACCCCAAATAAAGTTAAATCGCGAAAATAATTTTAAAAAACAATCACACTTACCTCATGCAGTCATTCCTTCGCTCAGCGGTGCCGGGACAGCTCTGTACGCCAGCTTTCTCTGGCGGGGTCACTAAGGGATGCCACGAGTTCAGCGCAAAACAAATTTTGAAAGCGGGTTGATATCGGGGGCGTTGTACACCGACGTGGTGCTCCCGGGCAATACTCCTCTACGCCGCCGGTACCGGCAGCACTCAAATTGCCGAGCGGCGCAAATACTGCTGCTCGCGGCTGCCAACCCTTTAGCGCCCCTGTTCTGAGCCTCGCGAGCGGCGGTATCCCAGAGAATGTCAATATAATGTCGAAATCAAACTACAATTTCCTGATCTGATTTTATTTTGCTGACTGAATTCTATGATGGAGGGTGGTACGAGTATTTACAGTTCTCAAAGCAACTGCAGTTCATTATAGAAAAGTTTTAAAATAATAGTCCCACATCTCCCTCACCCTCTTAACTTGATTTGCAGCACCTGCTCTCTCAGCCCATTCTGACCCTGCTCCCAACTACCCAACTTCTCAGTTCCATGCTCAGCATTGTCACCTTCTCCCTCATTTCTGGTACCATTCCCACCCCTTTTCAAAATGCTGGCATCACCCTTCGCCCCTCACACCTTCTATTCCCTCAGGCTACCATCCTACCTCTTAAACTATTCTTTCGCTCCAAGGTCCTCGAACACAGTGCTGTCACCAAAATCCACACTCACCTATCTCAGCACTCACTATTTCAGTACCTTAATCCAGTTTCTGACCTGCCCACAACACTGAAACGGCCCTGTCAAAAGTTGCCAATAATATCCTTTGACTTTGACTGAAACGCATTATATGTTCTCACCCTCTATCACCCTCTCCAGGGTCCTTATTCATTTTAACAGAAAGTGAATCTTGCGTAGTACATCCCCGACTTCCTAATGTGTGCGGCCAGCTGGTAGCACTCCCTGCTTTTGGAAAATTGGTCCTAATACCTAATTTCAAACTCCTTCTTGCTATTTATTTTAAATAAATTAATTTAGTTCCACTGGTCCTTGACCTCCACAATCCATCATCTTCAACATTGTTGCCTTCCTTTTCAGATCCTTCCATGATCTTACACACCTCATCTTAGTAAACTTAAACTGCCATATAGTCTAATCTGTACTCTCTCCTCCTCCGAGAATAGATTACTGCCATCCCTTCTCTGTCCACTCCAGATTATGGCCATCCTTTCTCCCTCCTTTTATCACCTACACACCCTGCTCTTGCCCCTGTCGGAGCACCATTCCAAAAGTGCCTCTTGTTGCAGTCATTGTTGTCGACAGTAGCAGAGCAACAAATTCCTGATGTGGAGAGTAAGTATGTAAAGCCAGCTAAAAAAGTTTTCTCACCAATTTTAGCACAGGCTAAAATCTTTCCGAAGCAGAGCCGGATTCTGAATTCTTGGGGCCCTGGGAATTAAATATATTTGTGGTCACTCCACATCGCCCGGGCAACCCCCACTTGAACATGGAAATCCAAGAAGAAATAGGCTGGTACAATTTATACTACACTGAAATGGAAGCGACGCGGTGGTTGCATTTAATGTTTATGATGAGGCTCTGGGGCACGGGGAGGCACGTGTTAATCAGCCCCTGCTCCCTACTAATCGTGATAAACTAAAGACAGCCAACTACTTACTCACTGGTAGCTTCCCTCTCTTCATTTATGATTTGTTGCTGTTTTATGAATATGATATTTGAGTCAATTGGGTACAAGTGTGACACAGATCTTTTATATGTGACAACTTCATAGAATGGTAGGTCGGGGGACAAAATTATCCTGCTTTGCATCTCCCATTGGCACCTGCGGGGGGCGGTAATGGGATGCTAAGGGGTTACCGACCGGACGCGGCAGATTCACCGAAGCCCGCGAGCTCCCCTGGAGGTTTTGCGCTGGCGCTAACATATACCTTCTTGCTCTGTTGCACTCTGTAGATCGTGATGTCACCTAGTCTGCAGCGCCTCGGATGTGGTCTTCTCTCCCAGCCCCTGCAGCATCGGCGGGCGTCAACAACGGCAGCTGCAGGAGGCATTGTCACCTCGGCTGGCTGCTTGGGGAATGTTACTTAAAGTCAGTGGTGGTCAGGTAGGGCAACATTTATTAATCTCCCCAGTCTGGAGGCATTTTCTTTTTTTGGACCCCGCAATTCATCAACTCTGCTCTCTCTTAAAGTGCTTGGGGCTGTTTTCCATGTAGCGCAGTTCCCAGATAGGATGAATATTGAATCACACCAACATTGGCCCTTCCCTTTAAACGAGGGCAGGAGCCTCTAATGACAGCCGCGCGGCACGGAACATTGCTCAGCTCTCTGCCACTACCGCCCCTCTCACTGACTTTAGCCCCAAAGGGAAGTGATAGAGCTTCATTTAGTCCTCACTTCCCTCTTGGAGCGCTAAAGCGGAAGTTCCCGGGATCAAATAAGCTTTTCCGCCTGGCGCTACTTTTGCGTCCCTGAAATTTAGCGTCCCCAAACAGGGCGGCACGCAATTTCCAGCCCATAGAATCGCAGAATGTTTATAGCACAGAAGGAGGCCATTCGGCCCATCAAGTCCAAGTCTACCCTCTGTATGAGCACTTCAGATAGTCCCACACCCCTGCCCTTTCCCCGTAGCCCTGCAAGATTTTTCTTTCTGGTACTTATTCAATTCCCTTTTGAAAGCTGTGATTGAGTCTGCCTCCAGCACCTTTGCAGGCAGTGCATTCCAGATCTTAAACACTCGCTGTTTAAAAAAGTTTTTCCTAATGTCATCTTTGGTTTTTCTGCCAATCACCTCAAATCCATGTCCTCTGGTTCTCGACCCTTCCACCAATGGGAACAGTTTCTCTCTATCTGCTCTGTCTAGACCCCTTATGATTTTGAATACATCTATCAAATCTCCTCTCAACCTTCTCTGCTCCAAAGGAGAACAACTCCAGCTTCTCTGGTTTATCCACATAACTGAAATACCTCATCCCTGGAATCATTCTCGTAAACCTTTCCTGCAACCTCTCTAAGACCTTCACGTCCTTCCTAAAGTGCAGTGCCCAGAATTGGACACAGTACTTCAGTTGAGGCCGAACCAGTGTTTTATAAAGGTTCATCATAACTTCCTTGCTTTTGTACTCTATGCCTTTATTTATGAAGCCCAATATCCTGTCTGCTATTTTAACTGCTTTCACACCCTGTCCTGACACCTTCAATGATTTCTGCACATATACGCCTAGGTCTCTCTGTTCATGCACTCCCTTTAGGATTGTACCCTTTAGTTTATATTGCCTCACTTCGTTCTTCCTACCAATATGTAACACTTCGCAATTTTCTACATTAAATTTCATCTGCCATGTGTCTGTCCATTTCACCAGCCTGTCTATGTCTTCTTAAAGTCTATCACTATCCTCCTCACTGTTATGTTCAGAATAAATCCACAGGACTATATCACAAGCTCAAACGGTTGTGACCTTGGTCTCTTTATTCAGACTCCAGAGTGGGGAAGCAGCATGATGAATCACCTTTTATACCTGCTTGCCCCAGGTGCACAGGTGAACCTTGGATCTCCCACAGGTGTGCCCCTAGTGGAAAGTCTTACAGTTTGGTAAAGTTTACATACATACATAACATCACTCCCCCCCACCCCAAAGTCTTATGTGCAAGTTATTTGCAAGTTGAGGCGATCTGGCACCCAACGTCCCTGGGTCGATCGCCTGGGTTGAAGTCCTGACGTGATGGGTTCATCCTCGTGGTCGACAGTGAAGTTGATCGTGTTAGTGGGTCGCTGGGGGCCAGGTCCTTTCACGGTGGTTCCTGGTTATCTATAGTTCGCAGTTTGGTCTTGTTTAAATGCTTTACTCGTCAGCCCAGTACACAGTTTTACAATCAAACATCCGTTTTCATCTCATACACTCCATTCCCCCCCTTGGCTAATGTGGTGCTAGCGGCCCAACTGGGGCCCTGAACATGGTCTGCATCACTTATTCTGATGTCGCGTGGACAGGCCGTGCAATTATAGTGCATTCTCTGCTGATGGCATACAGAAGGATCGGTTCTGAGTGATTCTGTCTGGTGACTGCGTAGCACCCAGTATAGCCGGGTCTGTAGGCAGTCTACCATGACATGCGTGGTGCTAGGTTTGGTGATTTGGGCTGCCCGCTCCGAGTTATTGTTGCTGACCCTGAGGTCTGGCAAGCCCAGGATGGCCGCAATGACCTTGAGACTTTTGGTAGTGACGTGATGCCTGGTGGTCCCCGTGGACATTGGGCCGCAGTATGGGGGCCCCGGACCACCGACTGTGTGTAGCCGCCCTGCCTTACTTTGCAACGTAGGGATGGGTCTTTTATCTCTGCGACGGATAGGTTGCCACATCCCGTCTGGCAGTTCATCATTGGCAGGCGGTAATGTGGGATCCTGGTTGGTCCAGGTCCTAAGCTGGGGGGCCGTTACGGTTGACCCCTCGCTTTCTAGCACTTCCATGACTGCAAGTGGGTCTGCAGGCTGCACCGTTTCCACCCCGTGGTAGGCAACAGTAGCCAACTGAGGGCATTAGTACCATTCTCAGTGTCTGGCCCGTGGCGGATCATGTTACAGTGCACAGATAGTGTTAGACATTTTCGAAACAACGCATCGATAATGGTGCCTCTGCTCTCCTAAGCTTGTGTGATGAGCAGCTTGTCTGACTCGAGCACACATTGGGACACTCTTTGGTACATCTCTTTAGTCCCGTGAACACAGGCTGCTGCTTTGTTTAACTTATTAGATACATGTTCAATCGTTTGGGGCTCGCCCGCTACTTTTGCTTACTGCACAACACTCCCGACCCCGTGTGGTAACATCTCACTTGCTTCGAATACTTTGTTAGATACATACACAACTGGTTGGGATTCGCCCGCTACTTTGGCTTGCTGTACAACACACCCGATCCCATGTGATAACACATCACTTGTTACAAGTACTTTGTCGGATACATATGCGATTGGTTGGTGTTTGTCTGCTACTTTGGCTTGTTGTAAGGTACCCCCAACCCCATATAATGGTACATCATTGGTGGCGAAACACCGCTCACAAGGGTTACATAGTGCAAACAATTTATTGGAGCATAGTGGGTTCCTCGCCTGCACAGCAGCCGCCCCTTTACTTTTACCCCAAACTCAGTCGTCTTCCTTGCTGGGCGACACATTCCTCCATTCCATTGCGGCAACCTCCCGTGGTCTGGACACTCTCTCGCCCCGTGGTCTGGACGCTCTCCCGTTCCTTGGTCTGGACGTACCTTCGTCCCGTGGTCTGGATGCACTTTCGTCCCATGGTCTGGATGCATCTTCGTCCCGTAGCCTGGGCGCCTTCTCATCCCGCGGTCTGGACCAGTAGTCTGGACACCCTCTCGTCCGTGTCCGTAATGCCGACTGCCATGATCTTCCTCCCAGGTATTTTGCCTCTGGCATCGGGAAGACACATTCGGATCATTTCGGCCGGAGTCCCACTCCGCATGGTCAACCTGGAGCCTCTTCCATCGTCGCGAAGAGGTCGTCGGGTTCGGGTAGTGGGTACTGCGTCTGTAGGCTGCTCAGTTGATCTTCACCTCCTCGTGGTTACGATGAGTGGCCTGTGCCTTGGGGATCTGCAATTGGATCTGCACTTCGATGCCTCGATCAGCTGAAGGTGGGGATTTTCTCAGCCTTTGTGAAGGGGAGACCTCGTTCGCCGGAGAAGGTACGCAGAGGTCTTCCCAGTTCCATCGAATCTTCCCCATCCACCGCCTGCCAAGGAGTGTTGGCCCATCACCTGAAACAATCCACAGTGGTAAATCGTGCATTGCTCCCTAATGAAATACTCTTATGTCCGCACTACCAATAACTGGTATCAGTGCCTTGGTGTAGGTGTGCAGCTTTGCCTGAATCGGGATCAGCTTGGGTCACTGTGATTCATCGCTCCACATACTTTTGAATATCTTCAGGCTCATAACTGATTGACTCGCTCCAGTCTAGTTTCATGGAGACTGGAGTGCCGTTATGTTCAACTTTTAACATTATCGGAGGGCTTTTGGTGGTGAAGGTGTGCATCCCATATACTTCCTCTTCATCCTCAGGTTCAGTTGCCTCTCCTGCTTGTTCATCGTGATCCTCGCTGGATCGGTTGTCCTCTCCTGACTCTGCCACGTAGTGAGTCAGAGATCGTTTGCACATTCGCTGGAGGTGCCCCATTGTTCCACAGCCCTTACACACATAGGGCTTGAATCGACATTGATGAGCTCTATGGCTGCCCCTGCAGTGCCAACATGATGATAATGGATATACATTCACGCCCCACGGCAGACTCTAAGTCACTCTAGGCCTAGGTCTGGCCTCAGCAATCGTGTGAGCCCTGCCCTGTGCCGTTCTGCCTGCTGAAAACATTATTTTGTGCACGGTGCTTGCTGGTGAGCTTCGATTCTGTGAAGATATCTGTTTCGTGTTATCGCTCGTGGATATGAAGGCTTGGGCTATCGTGATGGCCTTGCTCAGATCTCGGGATTCGGCAGACAGCAGTTTGCGAAGAATGACCTCATGGCCAATTCCAAGCACTAAAAAAATCCTGTAACATTTCCCCCAAGGATCCTGCAAATTCACACTTCCCAGCAAGGCATCATAGGTCGGTGACAAAACTTGCCACGTTCTGGCCCTTGGAGTGACGGTGCCTGTAAAAGTGGCACCTGGCCATCAGAATGCTCTCCATTGGCTTGAGGTGTTCCCTAGCCAGCATACACAGCTCTGTGTAAGATTTGTCCATTAGTTTGACCACTGCCAGAAAATTTTAAAGGAGGCCATATACCGATGACCCACATACAGTGAGGAGAATCGCCCTGCGCTTGATCGCTGTTTCAGCCGTGTCCAATTCGTTGGCCACAAAGTACTGGTCGAGGCACTCAACGAAGGCTTCCCAATCATCACCCTCAACAAATCTCTCAAGAATGCCAACGGCAGGCATTACCACGTGAAAGTTCGTGATCTGTTACTTGTCGCCAGTTTGTTATGTTCAGAATAAATCCATAGGACTATATCGCAAGTTGAAACTGTTGTGACCTTGGTCTCTTTATTCAGACTCCAGCGTGGGGAAGCAGCATGGTGAGTCACCTTTTATACCTGCTTGCCCCAGGGTGCACAGGTGACCCTTAGGTCTCCCACAGGTGTGCCCCCTAGAAACATAGAAACATAGAAAATAGGTGAAGGAGCAGGCCATTCAGTCCTTCTAGCCTGCAGCGCCATTCAATGAGTTCATGGCTGAACATGAAACTTCAGTACCCCCTTCCTGCTTTCTCGCCATACCCCTTGATCCCCCGAGTAGTAAGGACTTCATCTAACTCCCTTTTGAATATATTTAGTGAATTGGCCTCAACTACTTTCTGTGGTAGAGAATTCCACAGGTTCACCACTCTCTGGGTGAAGAAGTTTCTCCTCATCTCGGTCCTAAATGGCTTACCCCTTATCCTTAGACTGTGACCCCTGGTTCTGGACTTCCCCAACATTGGGAACATTCTTCCTGCATCTAACCTGTCTAAACCCATCAGAATTTTAAACGTTTCTATGAGGTCCCCTCTCATTCTTCTGAACTCCAGTGAATACAAGTCTTGCATTTTGGTAAGGTTCACATACATACATAAAACTCACTGTTCACTACACTTCCACATTTTGTGCCATCTGCAAATTTTCAAATTGTACCCTGTACTCCCCAGTCCATGTCATTAATATATATCAGGAGAAGCAGTGATCCTACTACCGACTCTTGGGGAACACCATTGTGTACATTTCTCCAGTCCAAAAAACAACCATTCACCGCTACTGTCACTTAGTCAATTTTGGATCCATGCTGCCACTGTCCATTTTATTCAATGGGCTTCAACTTTGCTGGCAAGCCTATTATGTGGCACTTTATGAAACGCCTTTTGGAAATCCATATACATCACATCAACTGCATTTTCTTCATCAATCCTCTCTGTTACATCATCAAATAACTCAATCAAGTTAGTTAAATATGATTTGCCCTTAACAAATCCATGCTGGCTTTCCATAATGAATCCACACTTGTCCAAATGAATGTTAACTTTTTCCCTGATTATCATTTCTAAAAGCTTCCCCACTACTGAGGTTAAAGTGACTGGCCTGTAGTCGTGGGTTTATCTTTACGCTCTTTTTGAACAAGGTTGTAACATTTGCAATTCTCCAATCCTCTGGCACCACATCTGCATCCATAATTGGAAGGTTATGGCTGGTACCTCTGCAATATCCGCCTTAACCTCCCTTAGCATCCTAGGATGCATCCCATCCGGTCCTGGTGACTTATCAACTGGGAGGTACAGCCAGCCTTTCTAATACCTCGTCTTTATCAATTTTTATCTCATCCAGTATTTCCACTACCTCCTCTTTCACTATGGCATTGGCAGCATCTTCTTCCTTGGTGAAGACAGATGCAAATTACTCATTTAGTACCTCTGCCATACCCTCTGCCTCCTTTTTGGTCCCTAATCCGCCCCACCCCTCCACTTATTACTCATTTACTATTTATGTGCCTGGAATCATGTCTGCGGCTGCAGAAACACCTGTTTGTTCCCCAAGGAGTGCAGCACCAAATCAAGTGCTAATGGTCTCGCTCAGTGGCGATAGACTCAAAGCGCTAAGCATTATCAGGTGCAGTCTCATTGCAGGTCTTCATTGCCACTGGGACTCCGTTAGGTGCATCGAGGAGGCTCAAGCACATGGGGAGATCCCGTCCGAACTGACCCCCGTCCGGACGGAATTCCTCATCGGCGCCAAACCCCGGAACCTCCCTCGGGGGCCGGCGCCTCACAACTTGAGCCGCCTCAAGGAAATTCCCTCCATGCCTTTCAGTTCCGCGCGGAGGGGTTTCCTGTACGGGCTGCTCCTGCACACTCTCAACTTTGCCATCCACGTCTGCCGTCCGGACACGCCATGGCGTACCATCTTGCCGTCCGGAGGAGGCGGGGGTCCCCGATGGAGGGCACTCTACGCGGGGGTCCTCCCACTGTTTATCGGGGACTTGGCCTGGAGGGTGGTGCACGGAGCAGTGCTGTGCAATAAATTTTAAAGCCGGTTCACTGGCTCCCAGGCCGCCTGCAATTTCTGCGGTCTGGAAGAGTCCGTGGTCGATGTTTTTATTGAGTGCACGAGGTTGCAGCCCCTGTTTTATTATTTAAAGGGGCTGCTCCTGAAATTCTGGCTGCACTTCAGTCCCACACTCCTGATCTTTGGGCACCGTGTGCGGAGGGGAGCGGGTAGGTCCGAGGGCCTCCTCGTAGGACTGCTCCTGGGCACGGCCAAGGGTGCCATCAGCCGGTCCAGGCAGCGGGCGGTCGAGGGGGTCGTTCAGCCGGATTGCCTGCCTCTCTTTCGCGCCTACATCCAGGCCAGGGTGTCCTTGGAGATGGAGCACGCGGTGTCCACCGGTACGCTCGCGGCCTTCCGCGAGAGGTGGGCACCGGAGGGACTGGAGTGCATCATCACGCCCGGCAACCAAATTTTAATTTGATTTTATGTTTTTTTAAGTTAATTTGTTTTAATTGCCGGTGCTTTTAGTGTCCCCCTCCCCTTTTTGTAGGGGGCACTTGGAAAAAAATACGATTTTGTGCCCAAAAAAAAAACCCCCAAAAAAACCCACAAAAAATAAAAGGGCCTTGTAAATGCTTGGTGTTTCCCCCAGATCGGGGGACACGGTTTAATGTTTTTTTGTTTGCTCCTAAAAGAGTTCATTGCCACAGGCTCTTTCCAGTTGGAAAAGGGAGGTTCATTGATGCTGCAGAACCTCATTCTAATGTAGCACTTTGATACGTTGTGAGAATAAAAATGTCACTAATTTTTAGTAGCCATAAAATTTCGGTGACAAAACAACCTTTAAATGATTGAATTCAACTGTTGCATAATGTCGAACTGACAAGGAAGCAGTGAAACACCACTAACATTACAGCTGCAACTCATTACTCATGATCCCTTTAAGTAGTGCCCCTGGAGCCAGCATCCGCCTGCTTGACACCTCCTCTTCCTGTCGCTGACAGGGCGAGGCACGAAGACAGGGGGCAACAATGAATTTTGCAGATCGGGCACCCTGTGAGCATTGCACGATCATCGACATCACGATCTGCCTGGCGTGAAGTCTCTGGTGCTAACTTGTA
Organism: Pristiophorus japonicus; assembly: GCF_044704955.1. NCBI lineage: Eukaryota > Metazoa > Chordata > Chondrichthyes > Pristiophoridae > Pristiophorus > Pristiophorus japonicus. The sequence continues at coordinate 100,467,276 of NC_091989.1, forward strand.
GCGGCGGCGCTACGGGGGGGCCAGGCTTGACGTGCTTTGCAGGATTTGCCTCTTATGCTTCCATTGGCATCAATAGTGTGAGAGGGTTAGACAATGGTGCCAGTGAGCTGGTTGTTATTGGGGCAGGGACAGTAGTTTTAGGAGTGGGTGCAGAACAGCAGGTTGGAAACACTGAGGAAGGGCCTTAGGGAGTCTGGCGGGAGTGGGGTCTAGAAGCACTGAGCAGGTGCCCAAGTCAAAAAATAACCCTGTCCTTAACTTATTTGGATCCTCCTCTTACTTGGCTCAGTGGTTGCTCGTATTCTGTTTGTTCATTAATGGGAATCATTTCCTGCACGTCTGAGCCCAGATCACAAATTGTGGCTTGTCACTAATGCCGTCTAACTGAATATTAATGCTACGTTTGTCATATTTTGACTTGCATTAAGTTGGTGCACAAATTGCCAGCACTCAGAACATAGTTCCCATTGTCACATGAAATCAAGGAAGCTGGTTGTTAATGCAAGTATGACATCACAGGCAAATTTTCCAGCACACGCAAATTTCTAGCACGATATCGAATCCCTACATTGTGTGCTCACACACAGTGCCCAGGACCAGCAACTCACAGGTAAGGACTTGTTATTGCTTTACTAACATTATTTTATCTGTATTTTTCACTATTTATTTATGGATTGATAAAGTTGAATGAGGATTGTAAACCTGGTTTTAATTAACCTTCCTAAATGAAATCAAGCATTGAACAGTTAGCACGATGAATGTTGTGTTAGGCATGTTCAGGGTTAATCCTACACCCTGCTTATTGCAAACTTCAGAACACAAATATTCGGTGTGATACCAATGGAAATTTCATAATGTTATTCAGAAAATGTTCTGCGTGAAGTATTTTGTGAACCTATATATAAGTACACTGTTTAGTGGACTGTTATACACACTGGTCCTGAATTTCCTTGAGCCGAGATCGTGCCTCACATTTCCTTCCAGCACTGACCCTGCCAGAGTTTGCAGGATCTGCAGTGGGCTCCATATCTGTAGGGGACAGGTGCGCTACTTCGGGTGTAACTCTGGTACCCTGCCCCATGTTCTCAGAAGCTCCTACGATCCTCTGCTTAGGAGGGTGGGGGCCGGGAGGTGGATTGGGAGAGGGAGCGTTGCCCGATCCTGGTAATGTCCCTTTCAGTCTTTTGTGGTAGCCGGTGCTCCACTCACTTGGTGTTCCACTCTACGCACAAACGCTGGGTCTTGGCTCTGGATCAGGAGCGGATCTCCTGGTTAAGGGAATTCCCTGCCCATCATTTGTAAGGCATTGACGGAAGTCCCGCTCCTGTGTTACTGTGGAATCTCGCAGAAACAACGACAGCTTGTGTGCCCAGGGTTAGAATTTCAGGGCCACTGTTTCTATGTTCCTGTTCTGGTCTCCTGTACATCTGACTAGTGCAATATAGGTTTCTCATACAGTATGAGGTGCATGAGTACTGCTCCCAGTGTGGCGCTGAAATTAATGACTGACAGAATTTAATTCATGGTTAAGATTTGGGGTCCTGTGAATGTAAAGAGATTGATTGGAGAAGACTTTCCTTTGAATAAGTAGACATAGACATAAAACTAAATGTAGGAGATTTAGGACAGAGGGCTGGAGATACATTTTTGCACAGGGGATCGTGAGGCTGTGGAATGCATGGCCAGAGTTAGTGATTGAAGCAGAGATCATGTTAATTTTTAAGAATAGGTTAGTTAGGAGGGTGAAGGAACGGGAGAGGCAAGAAAATGGGAACAGGGTGGGCACATTAGATTAGGGCTGCTGCTCATATGGAGTCATTAGCGGTGCCGTGCCCGGTTACAACGTTTTTGCGTCCCATTAGCGCCCCTTGGGGGTGATAACAGGAGGCGCAAATAACCCCAATTTCTCCCCACTGTGCCTGTCTTCACGGAAGAAGATGCAGAAAACTTCTCGGAAATAGTGAAGTACCAAGCGAGAATAAGGAACTCTATATTATATATTAAATTATATATGAAATAAATTAGTATTAGTTAAAAAAATACTACTGGAGAAATTAATGGGAGTGAAAGCCAATAAATCTCCTGGACCTGATGGCCCACATCCTAGGGTTTAGAAAGAGGTGGCTATAGAGATAATGGATGCATTGCTTGTCATCTTTCTATTTAGGAAACAAGAGAAAGAGAAAACTGAGAACTACAGACCAGTTAGCCTGACATCTGTATTAGGGAAACTGTTAGAATCTATTATTAAGGACATGATAACAGAGCACTTAGAAAAGTATAATAGGATTTGGCAAAGTCAACAGAGTTATGAAAGGGAAATCATGTTTGACAAATCTGTTAGTTTTTTGAGGTTGTAACTAGCAGAATAGATAAGGGGGATCCAGCGGATGTGGTGTATTTGGATTTTCAGAAGGCATTTGATAAGATGCTACATAAGAAGTTATTGAATAAAATAGTGCTCATGGGATTGGGGGTAATATATTAGCATCAATTGAGGATTGGTTATGGGATGGAATATTGAGAGTAGAAATAAACGGGTCATTTTTGGATTGTCAGACTGTTACTAGTGAGCTGCTGCAAGGATCAGTGGTGGTGCCTCAGCTATTCACAATCTAATAAAAGAGTAGCTAATGTAACACCACTTTTTAAAAAAGGAGGGAGAGAGACAATGGGTAATTATAGACCAGTTAGCCTGACATCAGTAGTGGGGAAAATGTTGGAATCAATTATTAAAGATGAAATAGCAGCGCATTTGGAAAGCAGTGACAGGATCAGTCCAAGTCAGCATGGCACAATCGTATTCCAAGATGACATCCTAATCACAGGTCGTGACATGGAGGAACACCTCCACAACCTGGAGGAGGTGCTACGCCGATTGAACCGGGTAGGCCTGCGTCTGAAGAAGTCCAAGTGTGTGTTTTTGGCCCCAGAGGTCGAGTTTTAGGGCAGGAGGGTTGCCGCAGACGGGATCCGGCCCACCGAAGCTAAAACGGAGGCAATCCGTCGTGCGCCCAGGCCCAGCAACACATCGGAGTTGCGGTCATTCCTGGGACTCTTGAACTACTTCGGGAACTTTCTCCCGAAATTAAGCACATTGTTGGAGCTGCTACACATGCTCCTACGTAAGGGTTGCGAATGGTTTTGGGGGAATTGTCAAGAACGGGCTTTCAATCGGGCGCGGAACCTGCTTTGTTCGAATAAGCTGATGACCTTGTACAACCCCAGTAAGAAACTGGTTTTAACATGTGATGCATCATCCTATGGGGTTGGGTGTGTGTTGCAGCAGAGTAATGATGAGGGCCGACTTCAACCTGTGGCTTATTCCTCCAGGTCGCTCTCCCATGCACAGCGGGGATATGGGATGGTTGAAAAGGAGGCATTCGCATGTGTATACCGGGTGGAAAAAGGTGCACCAGTACCTCTTTGGCAGAAGGTTCGAATTGGAAATGGACCACAAGCCGTTAACATCCCTGTTGTCCGACAGCAAGGCTTTCAATGCCAATGCGTCAGCTCACATACAGCGGTGGACCCTCACGCTGGCTGCGTATAACTACATCATACGGCACTGGCCAGGCACCGAAAATTGCGTGACGCGCTCAGCAGGCTCTCACTGGCAACCACTGAGGGGGCGTTGGAGCAAAGCGCTGAGATGGTCGTGACCGTTGAGGCTTTCGACACCTCAGGCTCTCCCATCACAGCCCCCCAGATCAAAATCTGGACCAACAGAGATCCCCTCCTATCACTGATTAAAAAAAAATGCGTCCTGACTGGGGATTGGGCACCCGCACATGGAGCGTGCCCCGAAGAGGTCAGACCGTTTCACAGACGGATGGATGAGCTCTCCATCCAAGCCGACTGCTATGGGGCAGCCGGGTAGTCATGTCCCAGAAAGGAAGGGAAGCATTCATCAGGAACCTCCACAGCGAACACCTAGGCATCGTGCTAATGAAGGCCATTGCTCTTCACATGTAAGGTGGCCGGGAATTGACTCAGACCTGGAACACTGCGTCTGCAGGTGCACGACTTGTGCCCAGCTGGCTAATGCCCCAGGGTGGCCCCACTCAGCCCGTGGCCCTGGCCCACCAAGCCATAGTCACGCATTCACGTAGACTATGCGGGCCCGTTCATGGGAAAAATGTTCCTGATCATTGTCGATGCATACTCAAAATGGATCGAGTGCATCATATTGAATTTGTGCATGACATCCACCACTGTGGCAAGTCTGCGCATGGTCTTTGTGACCCACGGCTTGCCGGACATCCTGGTTAGCGACAATGACCTGTGTTTCACTAGCTATGAATTCCAGGAGTTTATGTCGGGTAATGGTATTAAACATGTCAGGACAGCACCGTTCAAGCCGCCTTCCAATGGCCAGGCGGAACATGCGGTTCAAATCATAAAACAGGACATCCTCCGGATTCAAGGACCCTCCCTTTAGTACCGGCTATTGCACCTCCTGCTGGCCTATAGGTCCCGCCCGCATTCGCTCACGGGAGTCCCACCCACATTCGCTCACGGGAGTCCCGCCCACAGAACTACTGATGAAATGCACGCTCAAAACGCGGCTGTCCCTCATTCATCCCGCCCTGTCAGACATTGTTGAGGGCAAGCGCCAGTCCCAAGTCGAGTGCCATGATTGCAACTCAGTGGGGAGGTGCATAGAAATTGATGACCCAGCAATTCGTTCTCAATCATGCTTTGGGACCCAAGTGGCTTGAGGGAACTGTACTAAGCAAAGAGAGGAATAGGGTCATAGTGGTCAGACTTAACAATGGGCAGATATGCCGCAAACATCTGGACCAAGTAAAGAAAAGGTTCAGCATAGACACTTTGGAACCTGAGGGAGACCACGAGATGTTACCCACACCACTGCCAGTGGACGAGCAAAAAGGACATTCAACAGCATGCACCGTCCCTGCGGCCAGCCCAGACAGGCCGGAATCACCTCAGGCGACAGAGACATATGGCAAGGCCCAACCACCAGAGCCCCAACTGCGACACTCCACAAGAGAGCATCGACCGCCTGACAGACTCAATCTTTGACCCAAAGACGTTGGGGGGAGGTGATGTCATGTTTGTAACTTTCACAAAACTCTAACCTGATGTAACAACACTGTACACATTGATGAAATGCACACCTTGACCACAGGGGGTGAACTTGTGGGGACACTCCTCACCTGGTCGTCCAGGTATATAAAGGGAGGTCCCACGCAGGGTCATCACTTCTTGGTCCTGGAAATAAAGGTGCAGGTCACGTAATGACCTTGTCTAAGTACATGCCTCGTGTGATTCAATAGTAAGGTGTAAGGGCACTACATGGAGATCGATAGATTTTTGGATATTAAGGGAATCAAGGGATATGGGGATAGTGCAGGAAAGTGGAGCAAAGTTGGAAGATCAGCCATGTTCTTATTGAGTGGCAGAGCAGACTTGAGGGGTCGAATGGTCGATTCCTGCTCCTATTTCTTATGTTCTTTTATTCTTATGGTCATGGACCACAAGCTTCTCCACGTTAACACCAATTCATCTATTGAATCTAAATAGGTGAATCTAAAGCCTGATGCAAAGTATAACCCAAGAAACTTTGGATTCCCTGTTAACTCCTGATAGATTAATGGTTGTAACAAGCAAATCACATTTATTAATTGCTAATGTATTTATTTCTGTTTAATTTGATGGTCATACTGCCTCCGTTTTTATTTCCAGTCTCTGGTGTCCTCAGGTTATGAGTCAGCTGTGGAAAGAGGACCGATGAGCTGCCCCAGCTTCTATCAGTGCTGTTTGACGTGGCCACTCACAGCTGTGTCCGAGCAGCCTGAGGACAGCTCTCCATCTGACCTTTTCTCTCCACCAAAATCTAAATCATTCCCCCAAGCAATTCGCTGATCTCGATGGCCACCAGTGTGAACTGCATCCTGCCATTTTGTGTCACTGAATGTTGGTGCTCCAATGAGATTTAATCATTTAAATAAATTTTAATTTTACACATTTCAGATATAACCAATATTTAAGCAGTATTGACTCGGTACTCTCATATTCAAAATGTTGATTTTCCAGAGGAGGAATGTGAATGTTTAAAAATGTATGGAGACATTGAAGTTGAGAACGTGGGAATTATATCGGGACAGTATAAGCTAACAAAGAATTCATGGAAATAGCCATGACATCTCAGACTTGAGACTGTGAAATGTTACAACACTAACACATATTGAAACAAAACCCACAGCTTGCAGAAAAACCTCAAGGTCTTATTAAATCATGTTATTAACCTGAAACATTAACAGAAGGTCTTTGTTTAAAATCAGACCACACTTGGGTCGGCTTATGAGTGGACAAAGGGAAAGAGGGATCAAAAGGGATAGGCTGAACTAGGATGTCACTCTAGTTATCTTTTGCTGAAAATGTATAACCGTCGTGCCTTTACAATGTAACGTCACTTTGTCCGTAGGAAGTGAGTGCGTTCTATCAGAGTTGCATTCCTTCTGTCTGATAAGGTCCACGATCGGGATTTGCTTTTTAAATAAAAGCTTGCTTTGTTTAAAGCACAAACGGTATTCGTTTCAGTAATTTTGCTGAACCAGATTGAGGGAAAAGAATCCACATTTACAGGAAAACAGTGGAAGATGCCTCCCAAAGCAAGTTCCTTTCACAGACTGATGGCCTGTCGATGTCTTCTTTTATATTTCTTCTGGTTTCACACTGGAAAAGGTCATTGGTTTTTCAGCACTTCCTTTGTTTTGCATTTTTAAATCGCATTTCACTTTCAATGGTTGTACCGGGCTGGCGATCCAATAGGATACATCGTGGGTTGTGTATTGCAGGATGAACGATGACCCTATTTAAGAATTTGTATAACCGCAAAGGCTACCACTCTCTTAATGTGTAGTTGTTGTGGACCACACACAGCACATGATGGTGAATGCCCAGTATCCTGGCAGCAGTCATGATGCCTTTATCCTGCGCCAGTCCGCTTTGCCAGCAATCTTCCAGCCACCTCATTGAACCTGAGCGTGGCTCCTTGGAGATAAGGGCGACCCGTTCTTCACCTGGCAGATGACTGTACTTTGTAACTCCACAACTCGTGGCCAGCAATGAGAGCCATGCTGCCATGAGAAACCTCATTGAGCAGGCCATCGGGTGCGATTCTACTGCCTTGACTACTCGGGAGGAGCTCTCCTCGGCATGGGTGGCAGCAGTCTGGGCTGGCTGGCTGACAGGCAACTGCAATGGAGTGGTAGTGATGGAAGTATGAATGCTGTCATCCTGAGAGAGGACAGCAGGTTCTTGCTCCACAGAGCCACCGCCACTCTCCCCGGGGCGGCCCCTCAGCATTCCTCGCCATCTGTTGGAGGACAGAGTGCTGGACTGCTGTTAGCCCCTTTCCACACTCATAAACCCAGCCACAATGGCAGCAAGCTGAGCCGACCTGGCAGAAGTCTGAGATTTCACAGCAGCCCTGAGACGTGGGTCGCTTCTGCTTGTGCTGCAATATCACTCATCACACCTGCCCCATTGAAATCCTCTTCTGAATCCTGTGCAGTTTAACTCGGATGTGACCTCACCCTCTGCAGAGCTGACACCTGCGCTATCCGTGCCCCCTGACCTGACTGTAGCCCACTTATGCCCGGTGACTCACCACGTGCAGATCCCACCTCAATACTATCCTCTAGTTCAGGCAGTGCTATTTTCTGAGCTGGTGCCTGGGAGTGTCAGATTGAGTGATGCCTCTTCGCTATCCTTTACTTGTTGCTGCTCAGGCTGGGCTGCTGGCAGGTCTTGGGTGTCTGAAAGGAGAAAGGCTCAAGGGTTGAATTGTGGTGAGGGGTGGTGGTGGGAAAAAAGATGTGAATGCGTACACCATCAGAAGCTTGTAATTGAGAAGAGATTGTGGGATGAGGTGGAAGCGAGATGTGAGAAGAAGGATCAGGTATGAGCATACCATCATCATCAATGCTTTTAGCCTCGCCGGTTGCCAGGGCCTCAGTGACAGCCCCTCCAATCATCTCCAGCAGAGTCTCCTCCAGCTGAGTCAGGTTCTGCAGCCGTGCCTGTTTGTTCAAGCTCGTGCCGGTTGTGAGCCACCTTTGCCTGCAGCAGAAAGGGAATTGTGTCCATGAGTGTGGTGCAATGTGTTTGGGTGATGGGCCTGTCATGGTTGAATAGCTGGCATTGTGTGCAAGGTGTGAGCTGTGGGTGTGAGACTTGCAGCAGTGGTAAGTGTGTGAGGGCGAGCTGAAGCTGTGAATGTGAGGGATGAGTCGTGATTGCTAGAGATTGATGATAGATGAGTGAGAGGGAGGTGGTGCATTGAGCAGTGTGTGAGGCTAGTGGTGCAGTTGGTGGGATATGGCATTTGAAGATGCATTCACTGACCTTGACCTTGACTACTAATGTCAAGTCATTAAACTTCTTCTGGCACTTAATGCATGGCCTACAGGCAACAGTGTTAACATCGATAGCTTCTGCAATCTCCTCCCCGTCCTTCATTCAGTATCTGGAAGGCCTCCTGCCCCGCTCCCCCTCTGGGTAGAGGACCCGTCTCCTCCAGTATACCTCCTGCACCAAGGCCTTCAGAGCTGCATCGGAGAACCAAGGTGCCCTTTTTCTCCTCTGCTGAGACATTACTCCAGCTCCAGTCACAATGAGGTACATCTGTAACAAAGCCCCCCCACCCCCTTTATGATGTGCAGACAGCCTTTCACTCTGAGGCAACCTTTAAGTAGAGAGCACACTGCACACAATATTGGTCTCCTGTTGAGTGCTGAGACAACCAGCAGTGTGTTTAACGCTGGGCTCAGTTCATCAAAGTAACATATTAAAGTAACAATGCTGCTTTGCCCTCCAGACCCCTCCACTGCCTTTGCTTTGCCAGATCGCTTGTCCAGCATCCTGTCTCGGATGAGCAGCAACTCCCTCCATTTAAATGTTGGGAAGATCAAAGACCCTGACTTCGGCCCCTGCCACAAGCCTCTTACCCTCGTCACTGGCTCCATCCCCTCATTGCCCTCTGTCTGAGGCTGAAGCAGATTGTTCAGAACTTTGCCGTTCTGTTAGACTCCGAGCTGAGATTCTGAACCCATATCCTCTCCATCACAAAGACTGCTGACTTCTACCTCTAACGTCACCCACCTCTGCTTCTACCTCAGGTCATCTGCTGCAGAAACTCTCAGTCATGTCTTTGTCACCTCCAGACTCGATTACTAGAAAGCGTTCCTGGTCTGCCTCCCATCCTGCACCCTTTATAGACTTCAGCTCATTCAAAACCCTGCTACTGATATCCAGGATCGATCCTGCTTTTTCCAACACCCCTGTATTGGCTCCTGCTTTGGCTCCTGGTCCCCAAAGCCTGCAATGTATTGACAGTTCACACCACTACTCCCCTCAAATCCAGATTTAAAGGTAGAATTACACGCATCTCAAATTGTCTGAAGAGCTTGATCTCAATAGATGACTGTTCACAAGAGTTGCTGTGACAGAGTTGTGATGAATGCTGAACCCTGACCTCCAGTCAGCTCCTCCACAGGCACATTCCAAAATCCACAGGGAACGTATTGTAATTACATTGAAGAGGTGACCTCGCAGACTGCTCTAATGTCAGCTGGGCACTTCAATGGTGCAAAGACCTGTGGGAGCATATTGGCCCTGGTGCCATTTCAGCTGGGATTGGTGAATTGGTCCTTATATGCACTGTAAAGTCCTGTCCCTGCAGTACAGACTCACACGAGGCACATGCTGAAGTCAAGGTCACTCAGGACCTGCACCTTTATTACACAGCTCTCGAATGCCACACTTGCCTGAAACCTGTCTTTATATACCTGTGCAGAACAGGTATCCAGTGTCTCCTGCAAGTGCACCCCTGGTGGTAAGGTAAGCTTGTGGTTACAAGTCATCTCTCGTTGCAGTCATGTATAGCATGGTAAGATACAGTTATATAGAGTAGTGTGAGATACATGACATCACCCTCCCCCAAGGTCTTATTGTCTTTTTGGTTCAGTCTCTCAGGTGGTCTACGCTCTCGCGTGGATCATTTTAGTTTTGGTTCAGTTGTTTGCCTTGGTGCCTGTTTTTCTTTCGGTGTGATTGCTGGTATCACGCCTGGGCTGTCTGTTTTGTTCAGTTTGTTTGTTGGTGTCTCGCCTGGGCTGTCTGTTGGGATTGCCCTTTCCTCAGGTTGTTCCCTCTGTGTTCCACCAGGTGTGGTGTGAGTTCCACATTGTAGTCTGCCTCTGGTTCAGCAGTGTTGTTGGTAAATCTACTTTTGACTTGGTCTACATGCCTCCGGCCATTGTCCATTTGTGCCACCAGTAGCCTGTTTCCTTCCTTGCCTGTTACTGTCCCTGCAAGCCATTTGAGACTCCTGCCATAATTTAGCACAAACACTTTGTCCCCTATCTCATTCCACCTCCCCCTCGAATTTCGGTCATGGTACTCTGTTAGCTTACGACGCTTTGCCTCAACGATTTCATGCATGTCTGGGAGGATTAATGAGAGCCTTGTCTTTAAGGTCCGTTCCATCAATAGTTGACTGGAGTTCCTCCCGCGCAATGAATGCAGATGAGCTCTCTATGCCAGCAGCAGTCGCAACAGGCGGACCTTGCAGCATGGGACCTTGGATTTTGAGCATGCCTTGTTTAATGATTTGCACTGCTTGCTCCGCTTGGCCGTTGGAGGCCGGCTTGAACGGTGCAGTCTTGACGTGATTTATGCCATGGTCACTTATTAAAATTTTGGAATTCTGCGCTGGTGAAGCACGGACCATTGTCACTGACCAATATGTCAGGAATTCCGTACATTGCAAACATGGTTCCAAGGCGCTCCACAGTGGTGGATGTGGTGCTCGAGTTTAAAATGGTACATTCGATCCACTTAGAAAATGCATCTACAACTACGAGGAACATTTTGCCCATGAATGGGCCCGCATAGTCTACGTGCACCCGTGACCACGATTTGGTGGGCCAGGGGCTCGGGGGCCTCCCTGGGGTCATTACTGAGTTGGGCACACGTGGTGCACCGTCGGATGCAGAGCTCCAAGTCCACGTCACTGCCAGCCCACCAGATGTGGGATCTGGCTATGGCCTTCATGAGAACGATCACCGGGTGCTCGCGGTGGAGTACCCGGACAAATGCCTCTCTGCCTCGCAGAGGCATAACTACTCGGCTGCCCCACATCAGGCAGTCTGCTTGTAGTGACAGCTCATGCATGCACCTATGGAAAGGTTTGATGATCTCGGGGCAGGCATCGCGAGCCTCTGCCCAGTCATCAGTTAAGACACATCATTTTACTAAGGATAATGTGGGGTCGCTGGTTGTCCAGGCTCTGATTTGGCGAACTGCCATGGGCGAACCTGTGGACTCAAAGGCATTGATTGCCATGACTATCTCTCAGTCCTGTTCGTCAGACCCTTCTGTGGTCACCAGGGGTAACCTGCTGAGCGCGTCGGCACAGTTGTCTGTGCCTTATGGTGTAGTTGTAAGACGCCAGCATGAGTTCCCACCATTGAACGCATTCAACGGTGGGCACTCATGCTGGCGTTTATTGCCTTGCTCTCGGATAGTAGGGACGTGAGAGGCTTGTGGTCGGTTTCTAATGCGAGCGTGGCCCCGAAAAGGTATTGGTGCATCTTTTTGACAACGTACACGCGCGCGAGCACCTCCTTCTCCACCATTCCGTACCTGCGCTCCGCCCGCGAAAGTGACCTGGAGGCATAAGCTATGGGTTGTAATTTGCCCACACCATTGACATGTTGTAAAACGCACCCGACCCCGCACGCTGACGCATCACATGTAAGAACGAGCTTTTTACCTGGATCAAAAAAAGCCAAAACACTGTTGGAACATAGAAGGTTGCGTGCCTTATTGAAGGCGCGTTCCTGGGCGTCCCCCCAAAACCAATCGCAACCCATTCTGAGTGGCACGTGGAGAGGCTCCAGCAGCATGCTTAAGTTCTGCATAAAGTTCCCAAAGTAATTGAGTAGCCCGAGAAAGGCGCGCAGTTCCGAGACATTCCAGGGCCTGGGTGCCAGGCGAATTGCTTTGGTTTTGGACTCTGTTGGGCTGATTCCATCATCGGCAATCCTTCTGCCCAAAAATTCAACCTCGGGCGCGAGAAACAGCCACTTGGATTTCTTAACTCTTGGGCCGACCCGATCCAATCGACTTAGTACTTCCTCCAAATTGTGGAGATAGGAGTCGGTGTCCCTGCCCATAAGTATGTCGTCTTGAAATACAACCGTTCCCGGGATGGACTTGAGCAGACTCTCCATGTTGCGCTAGAATATAGCAGCTGCTGATCTGATGCCGAATGGGCATCGATTGTACATGAAAAGGCCTCGATGTGTGTTGATGCTGGTGAGTAGCTTATACTCCTCGGTCAGTTCTTGAGTCATATACGCAGATGTGAGATCTAGTTTTGAGAAGTTTTCCTCCAGCCAATGTGGCAAATAGGTCTTCCGCTCTGGGCAGCGGGTATTGGTCCTGTAGGGAGACTCTGTTTATGGTAGATTTGTAATCCCCACAGATTCGTACGGATCCATCAGGCTTCATGACTGGGACGATGGGACATGCCAAGTCGCTAAATTCCATGGGTGAGATAATGCCTTCCCGCAGACGCCTGTCCAGTTCATGTTCAATCTTTTCCCTCATCACATAGGGCACAGCTCTAGCCTTGTGATGGACCGGTCTAACATCCTGTGTGATGTAGATTTTGACTTCCGCCTCTTTGAAGGTCCCCACACCTGGCTGAAAGAGATGTTCAAATTGACTTAGAACTGTTGAGCAGGAGGTCCATTCCTCTGACGACATAGCGTGAACATTATCCCATTTTCAATTTAGTTTTGCCAGCCAGCTTCTCCCCAGCAGTGTTGAGGTCTCCGGGAACAATCCACAGGGGAAGTCGGTTCACTGTCCCTTTGTGTGTGACTGAGCATGGCGCTGCCAAGGACTGGAATGATTTCTTTGGTATAGGTCCTTAGTTTGGTGTCGACCCTTGTGAGTTTTGGTCTGTCTCTTTTGTGCGAACACAGCTGTTCAAATTGTTGAGCGCTCATGAGAGATTGACTCGCTCCCGTATCCAGTTCCATGTTGACGAATATCTCGTTGGGTAGGACCCTCATCTTTATTGGAGGCGTCTTGTTTAAGAGCAGTGGCCATTGATCGTGTTGACCCGTTGTACCTCAGTGTCCCGGGTACTGTCCACACCGTCTTCTGGTCCGCTTTCTGACCCTTCCGATTCATATGCCAGCCGAGCTGCCGTTTTTCTGCACATGCGGGCCAGATGCCCTGTATAGTTGCAGTTTCTGCAAACGGCATGCTGAAATCGACACCGCCTTGATGAGTGCCTTCCCCCACATCTCCAGCACAGACCGCTTCCATTGTTTCCAAAGGATGAGCTGCGTCTGGCTGATCTCTCTTGGGCTTCTCTCAGTTTGTAGTTGATTGCTCGCATTGTGGGTTGATGAGGTGTGAACGGCCGTTCATGTGGCCCTTGATGGCTTCTGGTGCCACTGCTTGCTGTTGAGGGCCTGCTCTCCTGCCTTTGTGTGGGGGTAGCGGCTTGTTTCATGCTGTGAACCCCTTGTTCTGATGTTTCATTAGCTGTCGTACCCGCAGTGTAGTTCAATCTCGTTTCTTCTTTTCCTGCCAAGAATGTCTGTGCAACCAGTGCTGCTGTCTCTAGGGTCAAGTTCTTGGTCTCTGAGCTTTCAGAATATGCCTGCATAGCCTATTCCTTCAATTAAAAAAAAGTCTCTCCTTGGTTCATCAGAGAACTCACATAAGCTAGCCAACCTCCGAAGTTCCACCACGAAGTCGGGTATGCTCTGGCCCACACAGCGTCTGTAGTTGTCGAACCTGTGTCTAGCCATGTGTAGGCTGCTTGCTGGCTTCAGGTGGTCTCTTACCAGTGTGCTCAACTCTTCAAACGACTTGCTTGCTGGTTTCTCAGGTGCCAGCAGGTCCTTCATTAAGGCATATGTATTCGAGCCACAGCTGGTCAAGAGATGGGCTCTTCTCTTGTCTGCCTTATCGTCGCCTAACCAGTCTTTGGTTACAAAGCTTTGCTGGAGCCTTTCTATAAAGTCCTCCCAATTATCTCCAGCATTGTATTTTTCATCTGAGCCGTTGGTCGCCATTCTGTGGATTTTGTAATCCCGTAACTCGTCGCCACTGTAAAGTCCTGTCCCTGCAGTACAGACTCACACGAGGCACATGCTGAAGTCAAGGTCACTCAGGGCCTGCACCTTTATTACACAGCTCTCGAATGCCACACTTGCCTGAGACCTGTCTTTATATACCTGTGTAGAACAGGTATCCAGTGTCTCCTGCAAGTGCACCCCTGGTGGTAAGGTAAGCTTATGGTTACAGGTCATCTCTCATTACAGTCATGTGTAGCATTGTAAGATACAGTTATGTACAGTAGTGTGAGATACATGACATGCACACTCTGTAAATAATTGGGATTTAATTCAACTTGATGTTTGTATTTTTCATTCGAGTATTTAATATTTCTAGCACCTTTTTTTCCTGAATGCCATAAAATCATTGTAATTCTGTGTTGGATGTGGCTGTAGGGGGTTTGCGGAGTCCCCGATGGAGTGCACTCTACACAGGCGTCCTCCCACTATTTATTGTGGACTTGGCCCGGCGCGGGGTGCACGGAGCAGTCCTGTGCGATAAATTAAGTCGGTTCATGGGCTCCCAGGCCGCCTGTAATTTCTGCGGTCTGGAAGAGTCCATGTTTTATGGAATGTGCGAGGTAGCAGCCCCTATTCCACTCATTAAAGGGGCTGCTCCTCAAATTCTGGTTGCACTTCAGTCCCACACTCCTGATCTTTGGGCAGCCTGTCCGAGGGCCTCCTTGTAGGACTGCTCCTAGGCACGGCCAAGGGGGCCATCAGTCGGTCCAGGCAGCGGGCGGTCGAGGGGGTTGTTCAGCCCGACTGCCTGCCTCTCTTCCGCAGTTAAATCCGAGCCAGGGTGTCCCTGGAGATGGAGCATGTGGTGTCCACCAGTACGCTCGTGGCCTTCCGCGAGAGGTGGGCGTCGGAGGGACTAGAGTGCATCATCAGCCCCGACAACCAAATTTTAAGTTGATTTTATATGTTTCAAACTTTAATTTGTTTTATTTCCGGGTTTTAGTGCCCCCCTCACATATTAGCCAGGGAGCACTTGTATAATTTGTGGGTTAAGTGCCCCAAAACCGCCCCCACCCGCCAAAACACAAACCCCCCCCCCCCCAAAAGGGCACTTGAAAACTGTTTGAAGTATCCCCCCCTTTAATAAGGGGGCACTTGATTTAATGTTTATTTTTGTTCTCAACAAAAGAGTTGGAGAGGTTTGGATCTGCACCCACTGGGATCAGGTTAGGAATTTGCGCACGCCCTTCTGACAGACTGAAAACTGAGGGGGCACATGTTCCACACTGGGAGGACAGTTTCATAAGATTCCCCCTTAGAGCCTGAAACTTATTGATTGTTACTGAACGTAAAGGAAAGAGAACTTCAGTTGATATGGCGCCTTTTACGTCCTCAGGATGTTTAAAAGCACTTTATGGACAACAGAAATGACCAGATAACCTGGTTTTAGTGAGGTTGTTTGAGGGATAAATGTTATCCAGGAAAGTGGGGAGAACTTCCCTGCTCATCTTCAAATAATGCCATTTATGGTTTTGCGCCCAGCTGAGAGGGCAGGCGAATACAAGACTGAATGTCTCTCTGAAAGACAGCACCTGATAGACTGCTACTCTGTAATAACTATTATATAAAATATTATGTTAATTTAGAGTGGCATTTAGAGGTTAAATTAATCACAAAATAGATTTTCCCTGAAACTGAAATACCATAAATAGCTGAAACACAACAAAGTATTATGGTATTTGCTGTCGCCAGGCATCTCCTGATTAGCTGCCATAATTACGGTGAAATCCTGGTCATGCAATTTATCTGGGGTTTCTGTCGATCTTTGGCCAAAGTCACAGTAATTGATTGGGAGAACCCACAAGGAAATTCTCAACGTCTTTCCCCGAGGTTGATTAATGGTTATTGTGTGATTATATTTGCAGTGGTGTTTGGAGCTGAATTTACATTTTGTGGGTACCTACACCACAGCATTAATAAGTCTCATCACCATATTGAACCTGGCCCTGGCACCTGTTCATTGAATGTGTCCATAAACCAAGCAGGCTTACGAATAAAAGCTTGTCTCATTGGGAACGGCCCATCAATCTGTACGGAAGATATGGCAACAACTACACCCGATGGTTCGTCAGATGTCTGCATCACTTGGAAAGGACACGTTGGCAAACTGTTCATAGCTCGTGGTGATGTCGTTAAGTCATATTCAACTGCCATGTCCACGAAAAGGAAATGTCAAAATTTCATTCTTACCAAAAGCACGTCAAGTAATAATTCCCCGTTGCTGAGCGATATTATTTACATAAATGGGTCACACTTCAGTCCTGTTCACATCGAAAATGTTTCTTATTTAGAATTTACTGGATCTGAAGAAACGTGTGGTCAGTAAAATAAATTACACACTGAATCTCTCTCACATTTTAAAAAGCTTAAGCTTTCTAATAGATGAAGAATAAAACCGATATATAGGCCCAGACTTTCTGTGCCTCACCCCTGCCAATGTTTTGGTGGATCCATGGCAGGTGGGGGCAAAATGTGTGCAGCGATGTGCTGTTCCCTGTCCCACCTCTGTGCACCTTCCCCCCAACACCCACCTCACCATTTCCCAGGGGGGTTGGTCCGATCAGCCCAGAATATTCCTGCCCATATATTGATGGCATGGATGGCAATATAGAAAGACTATGCAGATGAGAGAATTGTGGCTTCCACTATGTTTCCTGCCATTTCAGCTGTTTGAACACCGGATACAAGGACTGCCACTTCGGCCCAGGCATTCAAAGTTCATGGCTGGAGGAAGGGGTCAAAAATCAATCATTTAATAAGCAGCACAGAGGCTGCCTGTATCCTAATGCTGTGCAGACTCCCGAAGATTGCCATATCAAAACTAATGTCTCCTTTCGGCAGCACTCCTCGGTGGAGACCGGTGACCCTGCCTCCAGTATGCTAATGACCGAGGTCAGACAGTTGGCTGGGGTCAGGGGAACAGCTTCATGGAGGGCAGAGTGCCGCCCCTTGGAGATGTCCCCCAGTCAATCGGAGGAGGACATGGAAAGCCTGGGCTATGTTATTTAAGCTGCAAAAACCACAAAGCAAAACCTTAATTATGAAAATAATAATAATTAAATATCACTGAACAATTCATTTACTGACTGTTTACTGAAAGGACTCGAAGGTTCTAAACACAGATTCTGAACTATGTGTTCCTTTACCCTTGAGATTATGTTCCTCAGGAAAACTACTCAGTGTTAAAGGAATATTGGTTCCTGTCCAGTTCGAGCTGAGCATCTCTATTCTCACCAGACTAATATTTAACTTAAACATGTAATTAGTTTTGTTGTGAAGCAGTTTAATTGTAGTATTGACCCTAAATGCAAAGATACAGAATCTTAGTCCTGGCTTTCGCCACATGGAAGGACCAGAGCTCAGGGCCTAATGTTCCTGTCTTCTGTCAGTACCACAAGTGATTTACTGTCGGAGCAAGACGTTCTCATTTTCCCAGACTTGTATTGTTTCTGTTTCTCCCAATGTGCCTTTCACTTGGCTGAGATCACAGCAAGCTATCAAAATAAATAATGGTTGCAATGATTAGAATAATCAAAAAGTAAATATTAGGGTAGCCAGAAAATAAGACTTGGATCAAGTTACAAGACTGAAGATATTAAAATTTGGAGTCTCTCTGCTTGGGTGGATCAATAGAGAAAAGTAACACTAGGACCCCATTTTACCATTCTGTGTGGATGAATAAAGCTAAATACAGGGCATTGACACAATAGCAGCAACATTGTTATTTTAGATCTGATGAAGGATTGTGGCCAACTCCAGGACAGGCAGAAATGTGGTCATTCTCACATAGGGTGAGATTTTCTTTAAAGGACTCTGGTATGTTTAGACACAAACATAGAAATTAGGTGCAGGAGCAGGCCATTCGGCCCTTCGAGTCTGCACCGCCATTCAATAAGATTATGGCTGATCATTCAACCTTAGTACCCCTTTCCTGCTTTCTCTCCATACCCCTTGATCCCTTTGGCCATAAGGGCCATATCGAACTCCCTTTTGAATATATCTAACGAACTGGCCTCAACAACTTTCTGCGGTCGAGAATTCCACACATTAACCACGCTTTGTGTGAAGAAGTTTCTCCTCATCTCAGTCCTAAATGGCTTACCCCTTATTCTTAGACTGTGACCCCTGATTCTGGAACTCCCCAGCAATGGGAACATTCTTCCTGCCTCTAACCTGTCCAATCCCATCAGAATTTTATGTTTCTAAGATCCCCTCTCATTCTTCTAAACTCCAGTGGACACAAGCCCAGTTGATCCAGTCACTCCTCATATGTCAGTCCTGTCATCCCAGGAATCAATCTGGTGAACCTTCGCTGTACTCCCTCAATAGCAAGAACATCCTTCCTCAGATTAGGAGACCAAAACTGAACACAATATTCCAGGTGTGGCCTCACCAAGGCTCTGTACAACTGCAGTAAGACATCTTTCGGGCTCTTGCTCTCTGGATACTTTATATTTGTGTTCAGTGCAGAAGTAATTTTGCTTCGTTGAACATTCAGTTCCAATGAACTGAAGCTCGACATTTTTGGCTGCCACATTTGCCTCCATAACAATAGTAACAAAAATGATAATCATTAGCATTCAAAGCATTTTGGGACGTCCTGTTAGCAAAGGGTTAATTAGATGGGACTATTTTTAACACAAAAGCAAAATACTGCAGATGCTGGAATCTGAAATAAAAACAAGAGTGCTGAAATTCTCAGCGGGTCAGGTAGCATCTGTGGAGAGAAAAATAGAGTTAATGTTTCGGGTCGATGACCCTTCATCAGAACTGCCAAATGTTCAAAAAGAACACATTCTTAAGTACTGAAAGTGGGAAGGGAAAAAAAATTGAAATCGTAATGATCGAGGTTCGAAAAAGGTTAATCTGGATAGGGTGTGAATGGCATGGTAATGACCAGCTGACAAAGAGAAGAAAAAAAAAACCCATAAGAATGGGTGGAGGGTCAGGACGGTGGGGTGGGGGTGCGGTGGTTTGCGGGGGTGGTGGAAGTGTGCCAAAGACAGCCAGAGATTAAGCTCTGAAATTGTTGAACTCTATGTTGAATCCAGAAGGCTGTAAAGTGCCTAAACAAAAGTTGAGGTGCTGTTCTTCAAGCTTGCGTTGAGCTTCATTGGAACAGTGGAGAAGTCCGAAGACAGAGATATCAGAGTGGGAATGGAGTGGAAAACTAAAGTGGAAGGTGACTGGAAGCTCAGAGTCACACTTATGGACTGATCGGAGCAAAGCCGTCACCCAATCTTCACTTGGTCTTCCCAATGTAGTAGAGACCACATAGTGAGCAGTCAATACAGTATACTAAATTGCAAGAAGTACAAGTAAATTGCTGTTTCACCTGGAAGGAATATTTGGGGCCCTGGACAGTGGGAAGGGAGGAGGAAAAAGGCAAGTACAGGACATTCTGAAAAGGGAGGGTGAACAGCCAGTTGTCGTGGTGCATATAGGTATCAATGAAATAGGACCTCATCCTATTTTTTACCAATGAGACGAATTTAGGGAGCTAGGAGCTAAATTTAAAAAGTAGGACCTCAAAAGTAGTAATCTCAGGATTGCTACCAGTGCCACGTGCTAGTCAGAGTAGGAAGCGCAAGATAGCTCAGATAAATACGTGGCTTGAGGAGTGGTGCAGAAGGGAGGGATTCAAATTCCTGGGACATTGGAAACGGTTCAGAGGGAGGTGGGACCAGTACAAACCGGACAGTCTGCACCTGGGGAGGACCAGAACCAATGTCCTCGGGGGAGTGTTTGCTAGTGCTGTTGGGGAGGAGTTAAACTAATATGGCAGGGGGATGGGAATCTATGCAGGGACCAGAGGGAAATAAAATGGAGGCAGGAGCAAAAGATAGAAAGGAGAATAGTAAAAGTGGAGGGCAAATAAACCCAAGGCAAAAAACAAAAAGGGCCACATTACAGCAAAATTCTAAAGGGGCAAAGTGTGTTAAAAAGACAAGCCTGAAGGTCCTGTGCCTCAATGCGAGGAGTATTCGGAATAAGGTGGACGAATTAACTGCGCAGACAGCAGTTAACAGATATGATGTAATTGGCATCACGGAGACATGGCTCCAGGGTGACCAAGGCTGGGAACTCATCATCCAGGGGTATTCAACATTTAGGAAGGATAGGCAGAGAGGAAAAGGAGGCGGGGTACCGTTGCTGGTTAAAGAGGAAATTAATGCAACAGTAAGGAGGGACATTAGCCTGGATGATGTGGAATCGGTATGGGTGGAGCTGCGGAATTCCAAAGGGCAGAAAACGCTAGTGGGAGTTGTGTACAGACCACTAGTAATGAGGTTGGGGACAGCATCAAACAAGAAATAAGAGATGTGTGCAATAAAGGTACAGCAGTTATCATGGGCGACTTTAATCTACATATTGATTGGGCAAACCAAACTAGTAGCAATGAGGTTGAAGAGGATTTCCTGGAGTGTATTAGGGATGGTGTTCTCGACCAATATATCGAGGAACTAACTAAAGAGCAGGCCATTCTAGACTGGTTGATGTGTAATGAGAAGGGACTAATTAGCAATCTTGTGCGAGGCCCCTTGGAGAAGAGTGACCATAATATGGTAGAATTCTTTATTAAGATGGAGAGTGGCACAGTTAATTCGGAAACTAGGGTCCTGAACTTAAGGAAAGGTAACTTTGACGGTATGAGACATGAATTGGCTAGAATAGACTGGCATAGGATACTTAAAGGGTTGACGGTGGATAAGCAATGGCAAACATTTAAAGATCACATGGATGAACTTCAGCAATTGTACATTCCTCTCTGGAGTAAAAATAAAACGGGGAAGGAGGCTCAACCATGGCTAACAAGGGAAATCAAGGATAGTGTTAAAGCCAAGGATGAGGCATATAAATTGGCGAGAAAAAGCAACAAACCTGAGGACTGGGAGAAATTTAGAATTCAACAGAGGAGGACTAAGGGTTTAATTAAGAGGGGGAAAATAGATTACGTGAGGAAGCTTGCAGGGAACATAAAACTGGACTGCCAAAGCTTCTTTAATATGTGAAGAGAAAAAGATTAGTGAAGACAAACGTAGGTCCCTTGCAGTCGGATTCAGGTGAATTTATAATGGGGAACAAAGAAATGGCAGACCAATTGAACCAATACTTCGGTTCTGTCTTCACGAAGGAAGACACAAATAACCTTCTGAATGTACTAGCGGACAGTGGGTCGAGAGAGAAGGAGGAACTGAAGGAAATCCTTATTAGGCAGGAAATTGTGTTAGGGAAATTGATGGCTGATAAATCCCCGGGGCCTGATAGTCTGCATCCCATTTACTTAAGGAAGTGGCCCTAGATATAGTGGATGCATTGGTGATCATTTTCCAACAGTCTATCAACTCTGGATCAGTTCCTATGGACTGGAGGGTAGCTAATGTAACACCATGTTTTAAAAAAGGAGGGAGAGAAAAAACAGGTAATTATAGATCAGTTAGCCTGACATCAGTAGTGGGGAAAATGTTGGAATCAATTATTAAAGATGAAATAGCAGCGCATTTGGAAAGCAGTGACAGGATCAGTCCAAGTCAGCATGGATTTATGTAAGGGAAATCATGCTTGACAAATCTTCTGGAATTTTTTGAGGATGTAACTAGCAGAGTGGACAAGGGAGAACCAGTGGATGTGGTGTATTTGGTATTTCAAAAGGCTTTTGATAAGGTCCCACACAAGAGATTGGTGTGCAAAATCAAAACGCATGGTATTGGGGGTAATGTACTGACGTGGATAGAGAGCTGGTTGGCAGACAGGAAGCAGAAAGTGGGGATAAACGGGTCCTTTTCAGAATGGCAGGCAATGACTAGTGGGGTGCCGCAGGGCTCAGTGTTGTGACCCCAGCTCTTTACAATATACATTAATGATTTAGATGAAGGAATTGAGTGTAATATCTCCAAGTTTGCGGATGACACTAAACTGGGTGGTGGTGTGAGCTGTGAGGAGGACGCTGAGAGGCTGCAGGGTGACTTGGACAGGTTAGGTGAGTGAGCAAATGCATGGCAGATGCAGTATAATGTGAATAAATGTGAGGTTATCCACTTTGGGGGCAAAAACACGAAGGCAGAATATTATCTGAATGGCAGCAGATTAGAAAAAGGGGAGGTGCAATGAGACCTGGGTGTCATGGTTCATCAGTCACTGAAAGTTGGCATGCAGATATGGCAGGCGGTGAAGAAGGCAAATGGTATGTTCGCCTTCATAGCTAGGGGATTTGAGTATCAGAGCAGGGAGGTCTTCCTGCAGTTGTGCAGGGCCTTGGTGAGGCTTCACCTGGAATATTGTGTTCCATTTTGGTCTCTTAATCTGAGGAAGGACGTTCTTGCTATTGAGCAAGTGCAGCGAAGGTTCCCAGGATGGCTGGACTGACATATGAGTTGAGAATGGATCAACTGGGCCTTTAGTCACTGGAATTTAGAAGGATGAGGGGATCTCATAGAAACATATAAGATTCTGACGGGACTGGACAGGTTAGATGCGGGAAGAATGTTCCCGATGTTAGGGAAGTCCAGAACCAGGCGACATTGCCTTAGGATATGGGATAGGCCATTTTGGACTGAGATGAGGAGAAACTTCTTCACTCAGAGTTGTTAACCTATGGAATTCCCTGCCGCAGAGAGTTGTTGATGCCAGTTCATTGGATATATTCAAGAGGGAGTTAGATATGACCCTTATGGCTAAGGGGATTAAGGGGTATGGAGAGAAAGCAGGAAAGGGGTACTTGGGGAATGATCAGCCATGATCTTATTGAATGGCGGTGTAGGCTCGAAGGGCCGAATGGCCTACTCCTGCAACTATTTTCTATGTTTCTAAAAGGGCAGCTGTTGCATCTCCTGCACTTGCATGGGAAGGGGAGGGGGTGCTGGGGGTGACTGCAGAATGGGCCAGGGTGTCGTGGAGGGAGTGGTCCCTTCGGAACGCTGAGAGGGGAGGGAGTGGAAGATGTAATTGGTGGTGGGATCACACTGCAGATGGCGGAGTATGATCCTTTGAATGTGGAGGCTGGTGGGGTGAAAGGTGAGGGCAAGGGGAACCCTGTGATGGTTCTGAGAGAGAGGGGAAGGGTTGAGAGTGGAGGTGCGGGAAATAGAACGGACACGTCGTGGGCCTAATTAACCATGGCAGAGGGGAATCCTCGCTTGAGGAAAAAGAAAGGTATGTCAGTGGCACTAGTCTGAAAGGTGGCATCATCAGAGCCGATGCAACAGAGACGGAGAATGGAATAGAGTCCTTACAGGATGCGGGGTGGAAAGATTTGTACTCCAGGTAGCTGTGGGAGTCAGTGGGCTTATAGTGGAATACTGGTCGAAAGTCTATCCCCAGAAATGGAGACAGAGAAGTTGAGGAAGGGAAGAGTTGGAGATGGACCATGTGACGGTGAGGGAAGGGTGGAAATTGGATACAAAGTGAATGAAATTTTCAAGTTCAGGGCGCAAGCAGGGAATGGCATCGATACAGTCATCAATGTACCAGAAAAAGAGGTGAGGGAGGGGACCTGAGTAGGACTGGAATAAAGAATGTTCCACATATCCCACGAAAAGGCAGGCATAGCTAGGACCCATATGGGTTCCCATAACAACACTTTTAATTTTGAGAGAGTGAGTGGAGTTAATGGAGAAATTGTTCAATGTGAGAACAAGTTCAGCCAGCTGGAGGAGGGCGGTGTTGGATGGGGACTGGTTGGGCCTCTGCTCGAGGAAGAAGCGGAGTGCACTTAAGCCATCCTGTTGGGGGATGAAGATATCGAGAGATTGGATGTCCATGGTGAAAAGGAGATGGCTGGGCCCAGGAAACTGGAAACTGTTAAAGTGATGGAGGGTGTAGGAGCATTTGCAGATGTAGGTGGGAAGAGAGTGGACAAGGGGAGAAAAAATATAGTTCAGATAGGAAGAAATAAGTTCTGTGGGGCAAGAACAGGCTGAAATGATGGGTCTACCAGGGCAGTCCTGTTTGTGGATCTTGGGATGGAGGTAGAAACGGACTGTGCGGTGTTGGGGAACTGAGGTTGGTGGCTGTGGAGGGAAGTTCTCCAGAGGAAATTAGGTAAATGACGGTCTGGGAAATGAGGCTTGATGTTCAGTGGTGGGGTCATGGTCCAGGGGGAAGTCGGAGGAGGTGTCAGAGTTGGCGATCAGCGTCCGCAAGGCAGAGGTCGGTTCGCCAAATAACAACAGCGCCACCCTTGTCAGCAGGTTTAATGTCAAGGTTGGGGTTGCATCTGAGCGAGTGGAGTGCTGCAAGTTCAGAGGGAGGTAGGTTGGAATGAGTCAGGGGAGCAGAGAAATTGAGATGACCGATGTCCCGTCGGCAGTTTGCAATGAAAAGATCTAGAGAGGGTAAGAGATCAGATGGAGGGGTCCAGGTAGAACGAGAATTCTGAAAATGTGAGAAAGGGTCAGCTGTATGGGGGGAAGACTCCTGGCTGAAGAAGTGGGCACGGAGGCGAAGGCGGTGGGAAAAGACCTCAGTATTGTGCCGAGCCCAAAATTCATTGAGGTGGGGGGATGAAACTCAGGCCTTTGCTGAGGACTGATGGTTTGGGGTCAGAGAGAGGAAGGTCAGAGGGGATAGTGAAAACATGGCAGGGTGAGAGATTGAAAGAAGGGATGGGATTAGAGGGAAGTGTAGGGGAAGAAGGTTCCGGAGGAACGTCGGTGTCCAAGAGTTGTTGAAGTTTATGATCCTTGACACCTGAAAGGAAGGAAAACATTTTTTGGTTAAAGCGCTGGATGAGGCGAGGGAGGAAATGGAACTGTGGACCAGGACAGTTGAGATAGAGTGAGTCGGTGCTGCTGAAGAGAGAGGTCGAGAGTGTGCATGTGGCGGTGCGTAGCGTTGAGTGTGGATCCCAGGATGCGGCGAGAGCAGGTATTCGAGGAACGCTGAATACCTCGGAGAGATCTGTAATCCTGGGTGGATCCAAAACATGAAGGGTGTAATTTCAGTTGGAATCCACGTGGATTAAGTCTGAGGTGGAGATAGTTGCTGAGGAAAGAGATGTGGCTGTGAAAGCGAGTCTTGGCAGATACTGAATCAAACACGAGAAGGGAAACAGAAAGCAAAGAAGATGAACAAGGTAAAAGAGACAATCGGAAATCTCGTCTGAGAGAAGAGCAGAACTTCTTCAAGGTGGGCATTCCGAGAAGAGAAGCGGCAGTGAATTAAACACTAATACAAAAGCAAAATACTGTGGATGCTGGAATCTGAAATAAAAACAGAGAATGCTGGAAATCTCAATGGGTCAGGCAGCATCTGTGGAGAGAAAACAGAGTTAATGTTTCGGGTCGATGACCCTTCGTGAGAACTGCCGAATGTTTGAAAAGAACACATTCTTAAGGATGTGTCTATTTGTACTAACTGAAATGCAGCCGTTTCTCTGTTTGGTTCTCCAGACCTATTGTTGATTGGCCCCCATGGAGGATAAGTCACACCCTGAAGTTCCTCTGGAATGTGTAACTGGAACCACACAGCCCAAGTTCTGAATTAATTTCCAATTTGTAATTTGATCCATTTTGACTTCAGAAGCCATAGTTGATAGATCTCCCCAAATGCCACCAACTTCCAGCCGATGTCCCTTACCCCAGCGCAAGTGCATCCCTCCACCAGCTGAAGACCCTTACCCAAGCGCAAGAGTTTACCCCGCCCCCTCACATAGATGGGGCATTGTGTGCAGATTGTGAACAGATTTATTGGGTATGAAGTGAATAGTGACAGTGTCGTGTCTTCTGGATTTCATTCACCCGAACGATGTCCCTTGTAACACATGCACTGAGCTTGCCCGCACCAGTGGGTAGGAAGAACGTGATACATCTTCTCTAAGTTCCCTCTCTCACCTCCGATCCCCGCCCCACCTGTATTTCTCTCTCTTCCCCCCACCCCCGCCACCCAAACTCTCTCCCCCTCCCCCCAAGCTCTCTCTCTCTCCGCCCCCCCCCTCCCCAAGCTCTCTCTCTCCTCCCCCCCCTCCCTCCCTCCCCAAGCTCTCTCTCTCCTCCCCCCCTCCCTCCCCAAGCTCTCTCTCTCCCCACTTCTCGCTCTCCTCGCTTGCCTCTCTCTCTCTCTCTCTCTCTCTCTCTCTCTCTCTCTCTCTCTCTCTCTCTCTCTCTCTCTCTCTCTCTCTCTCTCTCTCTCTCTCTCTCTCTCTCTCTCTCCCTGTGGCCCGCTCGGGTTTGTGGGAGGCTTGGGGTCCACGACCCGCTTGGAGCTCGGCGCTGTGAGAGGCTCGGTGATGCGTTCCGCTGCTCAGGTCTCGGGGCTGCTGCTGGATGGATCGGAGACCACGTGGTGTTGGACGCATGCGCAGAAAAGGGTTAGTGGGAATTGTGCTGGAGGGGGGGCGGAGTTGGTGATATTTGTCCTAACTCTTGCTTCTGCACATGCGTCAGGAGACTTAGTACAAATAGTTAGAGCATTCTGAAGCACTGAAAGGGGAGGGGAAGAAAGAACAAAAGGGAAGGCCTGTGATAGGGTGGAAGGCAGGAGAGATTAGAGAGACAAAATGGATGATGGGCCGAATTGAAATGGTAATGATAGAGGTTAGAAAAAGGTTAATCTGGATCGGATGTGAATGGCGTAGTAATGACCAGCTGCTCGGGACTACTTTTAATTTCTCTTCATATTCATTTCAACCCATCAGCCCTTGGTGGTTAAAATTCCTCCCAGAGATGCTGTTGGTGCAGGTCTTGCCCTTTAAATAATTCCATCAAATGCAATAAAAATATTTATACTTGTTTCAAAACATCTGTTAAAGAACCCTAATCTTTTTCGCTGTCTTTTCATTCAGAAACACCAGGGTCTGATTGCATAAAACAGAAAGACAAACTGACTCAACTCGCAAATCAAATGTCATTCAATCTAAATGCTGCTCGTTATGCAGTGCGAATTGTGAGTGGAATCCTGGAGGAATGTAATGCCAGCATTTCAGTCGGGTAAGTGTCAACAGCGTGAAGTTGGGAAAAGTATTGAAAAGATGACAGTTCGGAAAGGACATGTTTTAGAAATCTCTGACACTAGAATTCAGCAGATTCGTTGCTGGTTTTTCTGTTTCTCTGTGCTTCTATAATTTGTTCTGCAGATATTGGTCATCCAGTTTGAGATTCCCCACAAATGGATACAATCTATTCCTCTTAACACAAAACTGCTTTGATCAAATTAAGTTAATTTCAATCAATATCACACAAAAATGCGACCCATGAAAATGCATCAAAAATGTGTTGCTTAGTTCAAACCTTTTGATTCTAATTTGTATTCCCACCACAAATGGGCTCTGAACAGTGCATTCTGCCACTTTCTTCGAATTCAACTCCATGATCAACATCAGGTGCCGAGGCGTCACAGCTTCTCCCAGTGGATGCACTGCGTCATCAGGCGGAGGCAAAGCAGTTTGGGGAGTATGGCCAGCCAGAAGTAAAAGATCATCAAATATGTGGAGAAGCGCCCTGGAGAAATGAAGAAATGAAAGTTGTGGTGCAGTAATGTAACATCCCTCCCACCACCCTCTCCACCTACCCGAAACAACAAGGAGAGTCGGTGCTGACTGCCAGCAGATCTTCTGCAGCGAAAGGTAGAGGACGTGCACTTCAGTTTGTCCCAATGTCCAATCAGATTTGTTGAGCTGGTTCAAGCAGGCGAGAGCAGCTAATCTTCCTGGGCTGTCCAACCTCGACTTGCAGGGAAAGGCGAGTGAGTTCACTGAAGAATTTGGAACCAACTCTGTTTCAGCATCATGGATTGGCCACTTTAAACATAGCCATACAATCTCATCCACGCCCATACATGGGGAGGCAAGCGATGTTCTGACAGACAGTGTCAGCAACTGAATACCTGATAACAATTCCAGAAATGTTATTTCGTTATAAGCCTAAGTATATCTTTAATGCTTATGAAATGGGCCTTTTTTATGTTCTGTACCCATGCAGAGCACCAGCTTTCATCAATGAAAAATACTCCGGCATATCTCGATACCTCTTCAAATAGTAGGCGTAGCCATGCATTGTTAGAAAGTGTATCAATGTTTAATTAAGCATATAAAATAACAAGTGAGCCAACCAACACACACAGGAGCGAGGGCAAACAAAGGGAGGTCACATGCTAGTCACATAAGAACATAAGAAATAGGAACAGGGATAGGCCATATGGCCCCTCGAGCCTGCTCCGCCATTCAATAAGATCATGGCTGATCTGATCATGGACTCAGCTCCACTTACCCGCCCGCTCCCCTTAACCCCTTATCTGCTTATCGTTTAAGAAACTGTCTATTTCTGTCTTAAATTTATTTAATGTCTCAGCTTCCACAGCTCTCTGAGGCAGCAAATTCCACAGATTTACAATCCTCAGAGAAGGAATTTCTCCTCATTTCTGTTTTAAATGGGTGGCCCCTTATTCTAAGATCATGCCCTCTAGTTCTAGTCTCCCCCATCCTTTCTGCATCCACCTTGTCAAGCCCCCTCATAATCTTATATGTTTCGATAAGATCACCACTCATTCTTCCGAATTCCGATGAGTAGATGCCCAACCTACTCAACCTTTCCTCATAAGTCAACCCCGTCATCCCCGGAATCAACCTAGTGAATCTTCTCTAAACTGTCTCCAAAGCAACTATATCCTTTCGAAAATATGGAAACCAAAACTGCATGCAGTATTCCAGGTGTGGCCTCACCAATACCTTATTTGGCTGTAATAAGACTTCCCTGCTTTTATACTCCATCCCCTTTGCAATAAAGGCCAACATACCATTGGCCTTCCTGATCACTTGTTGTACCTGCATACTATCCTTTTGTGTTTCATGCACAAGTACCACAAGGTCCCGCTGTACTGTGGCACTTTGCAATCTTTCTCCATTTAAATAATAATTTGCTCTTTGATTTTTTTCTGTCAAAGTGCATGACCTCACACTATCCAACATTATACTCCATCTGCCAAATTTTTGCCCACTCACTTAGCCTGTCTATGTCCTTTTGCAGATTTTTGGTGTTCTCCTCACACATTGCTTTTCCTCCCATCTTTGTTTCATCAGCAAACTTGGCTACGTTGCACACAGTCCCTTCTTCCAAGTCATTAATATAGATTGTAAATAGTTGGGATCACAGCACTGATCCCTGTGGCACCCCACTAGTTATTGGTTGCGAACCAGAAAATTAACCATTTATCCTAACTCTCTGTTTTCTGTTAGTTAGCCAACCCTCTATCCATGCTAATATATTACCCCCAACCACGTGAACTTTTATCTTGTGCAGTAATCTTTTATGTGGCACCTTGTCAAATGCCTTGTGGAAGTCCAAATACACCACATCCACTGGTTCCCCTGTATCCACCCTGTTCATTACATCCTCAAAGAACTCTAGCAAATTTGTCAAACATGACTTTCCCCTTCATAAATCCATGCTGACTCTGACCGAATTTTGCTTTTCCAAATGTCCTGCTACTGCTTCTTTAATAATAGACTCCAACATTTTCCCAACCACAGATGTTAGGCTAACTGGTCTATAGTTTCCTGCTTTTTGTCTGCCTCTTTTTTTAAATAGAGGCATTCCATTTGCAGTTTTCCAATCTGCTGGGACCTCCCCAGAATCTAGGGAATTTTGGTAAATTACAAGCAATGCATCCACTATCCCTGCCGCTAATTCTCAAGACCCAAGGATGTAAGCCACCTGCCTTTAATCCCATTATCTTACTTAGTACCACTTCCTTATGATTGTGATTGTGTTAAGTCCCTTCCTTGCTATAGCCCCTCGACTATCCACTGTTGGAATATTGTTAGTGTCCTCTATTTTAAAGACAGATACAAAATATTTGTTCAGAGTTTCTGCCATCTCCATGTTCCCCATTACTAATTCCCCGTTCTCGTCCTCTAAGGGACCAACATTTACTTTAGCCACCCATTTCCTTTTCATATACCTATAGAAACTCTTGTTATCTGTTTTTATATTTTGTGCTAGTTTGCTTTCATAATCTATCTTCCCTTTCTGAATCATTTTTTTAGTAATTCTTGCTGGCTTTTAAAAGCTTCCCAGTCTTCTGTCCTCCCACTAGTTTTGGCCACTTTGTCTAGCCTTGTTTTTAATTGGATACCTTCCTTTAGTTAGCCACGGGTGGCTATCTTTTCTCTTACACCCTTTCCTCTTCACTGGAATATATTTCTCTTGAGAGTTGTGTAATATCTCCTTAAATGTATACCACTGTTCATCAACCATCCTACACTTTAATCTATTTTCCTAGTCCACTTTATCCAACTCTGCCCTCATGCCTTCATAATCTCCTTTTATTTAAGCTGGATAGAGATCCAACTTTCTCACCCTCCATCTGGATTTGAAATTCAATCATGCTATGATCACTCATTCCGAAGGGATCCTTTATTAGGAGATTGTTTATTAATCCTGTCTCATTACAAAGGACCAGATCTAAGATAGCCTGCCCCCTGGTTGGTCCGTTACATACTGCTCAAGGAACCCGTCGCTTACGCATTCTATGAACTCCTCCTTAAGGCTATACTGACCAATTTGATTTGTCCAATCAATATGGAGGTTAAAATCACCCATGATTATTGCTGTTCCCTTTTTACAAGCCACCACTATTTCCTGGTTTATGCTCCGATCAACAGAGTTGCTACTGTTAGGGGGCCTATAAACCAGCGACTTTTCCCCCTTATTGTTCCTTATCTCCACCCAAACTGTTTCAATACCCTTATCTTTTGAGCCAATATCGTTTCTTACTATTGCAGTGATTCCATCCTTTATCAATAGAGCTACCCCACCTCCTTTTCCTTTCTGTCTGTCCTTCTGGATTGTTAAGTATCCCTGAATATTTAATTCCAAGTCCTGGTCACCTTGCAACCACATCTCTGTAATGGCTATCAGATCATACCTATTTGTCTCAATTTGTGTCATCAACTCATCTATTTTGTTACACATGCTACGTGCATTTAGCCAAAGTGCCTTCAATTTGTTTTTTTACACTTTTTTCCTGCTTGTTTCCTCTCTCCTTCAAACTCACTTTCTTTATTTTTGTTTTCTAATTCCAGCTTTACTCCCCTCCCTACTGTATCTATTTTCAGGTTCCCATCCCCCTGCCAAGCTAATTTAAACCCTCCCCAAAAGCACCAGCAAACCCCCCCCCGTGAGGATATTGATCCCGGCTCTGTTGAGGTGCAACCTGTCCGGCTTGTACAGGTCCCACCTCCCCCAGAAGCAGTCCCAATACCACAGGAAACTAAAGCCCCCCCCGCCTGCACCATCTCTCCAGCCACTTATTCATCTGCTCTGTCCTCCTATTTCTGTACTCACATACAGCAAACGTGTGCCCAGTGTCACAAGATGTAAAAAGTCAATCAGTGAATTGCCATCAGAGTTTGCATTAGCATGACTGGAAAAAAAAAGAATACCGGCAGTAACGGAGTGTGAAAGAGGCTTAAATGTGTGGATCCAGCAAGCAGATGGAGAGAGGAACCAGTCTCAATTGTGAAAGATTGCTGAGGAATTGACTGATAACCATGCTAAATGTCTCAATGGAACATTTCGCTACATAGTTGCTGGTGGGTGGGGAGCCTTGTGGATCAATCATCATGCTCATTTTCAATGTGACTCTATGTGACAGGCTCGATGGACCAGCTGGTCTTTTCCTGTTGGTCATTTTTCGTATGTTTGCAAATAGAAACAACAATTTTGTTGATAAATGTGCTGTCAGCAAGGAGCAAACCCTAATCACAGACGTTTCACAAAATGACTGAACTGTGCATTGTACACCTTGTACATTACTCGGGTTTCAATCACATTCATTTAAATAGTTGCTTTGATGTTTTATGGTGTTTAATGGTGTCCCTGTAGTGTTTTGCTGTGCTGTTTTTATTAAAATTACTTAAGTCGCACTTGCTGGATTAATCACATTTATTTCAAACAAATAACAGCTCTGAATTAAGAGTAGATTGTACTCCCTGTTTCTTTACAAACTGTCCTCTGTTGATTTGTCACTTTCTTATTTCCTGCTCAGAAATTTCTAATCGCTGTTACCTGTTGGACATCTATCATTAAGTTGTAGGTTTTCTGTTCCTATCCTTCTCCTTTCCATCCATAACTCGAGGATTCTCCTTTCCACTCTCTTACCCACTCCAATACTCCTGGAACTGAAGAGCCAGGTGATCTGTTGGTTTCTAGTAAAGCCATGCTCATCCTAAATTACCCTTTTCACCAATTTGCTATCTGGAGTGTTCCCTCTTCTAGATAAAATTACTGTCTGTAACCTGTTCAACCTTCATTGCCACCAGGCCAGATCCAAGACCGTCCCATCCTCTGTCATCAAGCTACAATATGCGGATGATGCTTGAATCTGCACACATTCAGAGGCTGAACCCCAAGTCATAGTCAACATCTTCACCGAGGCGTACGAAAGCATGGGCCTTGCACTAAACATCCGTAAGACAAAGGTCCTCCACAAACTTAACTCCTCCACACAGCACTGCCCCCCAGTCATCAAGTTTCACGGCGCGGCCTTGGACAACGTGGACCACTTTCCATACCTCGGGAGCTTATTATCAGCAAGGGCAGACATCGACGATGAGGTTCAACACCACCTCCAGTGTGGCAGCACAGTCTTCGGCCAACTGAGGAAGAGAGTTCGAAGATCAGGCCCTCAAATTTGGTGCCAAGCTTATGGTCTACAGGGCTGTAGTGATACTTGCCCACCTTTATGATTCAGAGACGTGGACCATATACAGTAGACACCCCAAATCGCTGAAGAAATACTACCAGCATTGTCTCCGCAATATCCTGCAAATCCCCTGGGAGGACAGACGAACCAACGTCAGTGTCCTCGATCAGGCCAACATCACCAGCATCGAAGCACTGACCACACTTGACCAGCTCCATTGGGCGGGCCACATTGTTCGCTTGACTGACACAAGACGTCCAAAGTAAGCGCTCTACTCGGAACTCCTACATGGCAGGCGAGCCCCAGATGGGAAGAGAAATTTTTCAAGGACACCCTCAAAGCCTCCTTGATAAAATGCAACATCCCCACCGACACCTGGGAGTCCCTGGCCAAAGACTGCCCTAAGCGGAGGAAGAGCATCCGGGAGGACGCTGAGCACCTCGAGTCTCGTCGCTGAGAGCATACAGAAAACAAGCACAGGCAGCGGAAGGAGTGTGCGGCAAACCAGACTCTCCACCCACATTTTCCTTCAACTGTCTGTCCCACCTGTGACAGAGACTGCAATTCCCGTATTGGACTGTTCAGTTATCTATGAACCCACTTTTTTAAAAAAAGGAAGAAGAGGGAAAACAGGGAATTTTAGATCGGTTAGCCTGACATCGGTACTGGGGAAAATATTGGAATCAATTATTAAAGATGTAATAGCGCATTTGGAAAGCAGTGACAGAATGGATTTTGAAAGGGAAATCATGCTTGACAAATCTTCTAGAATTTTTTGAGGATGTAACTAGCAGAGTGGATAAGAGAGAATCAGTGGATGTGGTGTATTTGGACTTTCAAAAGGCTTTTGACAAGGTCCCAAACAAGAGATTAGTGTG
Organism: Pristiophorus japonicus; assembly: GCF_044704955.1. Taxonomy (NCBI): domain Eukaryota; kingdom Metazoa; phylum Chordata; class Chondrichthyes; family Pristiophoridae; genus Pristiophorus; species Pristiophorus japonicus. Next base: position 100,500,988 of record NC_091989.1, read on the forward strand.
AAAAATTAAGGCACATGGTAATGCGGGAAATGTATTGATGTGGATAGAGAACTGCTTGACAGACGGGAAGCAAAGAGTGGGAATAAACGGGTCCTTTTCAGAATGGCAGGCAGTGTCTAGTGGGGTGCCGCAGGGTTCAGTGCTGGGACCCCAGCTATTTACAATATACACTAATAATTTAGATGAAGGAATTGAATATAATATCTCGAAGTTTGCAGATGACACTAAGCTGGGTGGCAGTGCGAGCTGCAAGGAGGATGCTAGGAGGCTGCAGGGGGACTTGGACAGGTTAGGTGAATGGGCAAATGCATGGCAGATGCAGTATAATGTGGATAAATGTGAGGTTATCCACTTTGGTTGCAAAAACAGGAAGGCAGATTATTATCTGAATGGTGACCGATTAGTAAAAGGGGAGGTGCAACGAGACCTGGGTGTCACGGTACATAGCAACATAGAAACATAGAAAATAGGTGCATGAGTAGGCCATTCGACCCTTCTAGCCTGCACCGCCATTCAATGAGTTCATGGCTGAACATGCAACTTCAGTACCCCATTCCTGCTTTCTCGCCACACCCCTTGATCCCCCTAGTAGTAAGGACTTCATCTAATCCTTTTTGAATATATTTAGTGAATTGGCCTCAACTACTTTCTGTGGTAGAGAATTCCACAGGTTCACCACTCTCTGGGTGAAGAAGTTTCTCCTCATCTCGGTCCTAAATGGCTTTCCCCCTTATCCTTAGACTGCGACCCCTGGTTCTAGACTTCCCCAACATTGGGAACATTCTTCCTGCATCAAACCTGTCTGAACCCATCAGAATTTTAAACATTTCTATGAGGTCCCCTCTCATTCTTCTGAACTCCAGTGAATACAAGCCCAGTTGATCCAGGCTTTCTTGATAGGTCAGTCCCGCCATCCCAGGACTCAGTCTGGTGAACCTTCGCTGCACTCCCTCAATAGCAAGAATGTCCTTCCTCAGGTTAGGAGACCAAAACTGTACACAATACTCCAGGTGTGGCCTCACCAAGGCCCTGTACCACTGTAGCAACACCTCCCTGCCCCTGTTCTCAAATTCCCTCGCTATGAAGGCCAACATGCCATTTGCTTTCTTAACCGCCTGCTGTACCTGCATGCCAACCTTCAATGACTGATGTACCATGACACCCAGGTCACGTTGCACCTCCCCTTTTCCTAATCTGTCACTATTCAGATAATAGTCTGTCTGTGTTTTTTACCACCAAAGTGGATAACCTCACATTTATCCACATTATACTTCATCTGCCATGCATTTGCCCACTCACCTAACCTATCCAAGTCGCTCTGCAGCCTCATAGCATCCTCCTCGCAGCTCACACTGCCACCCAACTTAGTGTCATCCACAAATTTGGAGATACTACATTTAATCCCCTCGTCTCAATCACTAATGTACAGTATAAACAGCTGGGGCCCCAGCACAGAACCTTGCGGTAGCCCACTAGTCACTGCCTGACATTCTGAAAAGTCCCCATTTACTCCTACTCTTTGCTTCCTGTCTGACAACCAGTTCTCAATCCATGTCAGCACACTACCCCCAATCCCATGTGCTTTAACTTTGCACATTAATCTCTTGTGTGGGACCTTGTCAAAAGCCTTCTGAAAGTCCAAATATACCACATCAACTGGTTCTCCCTTGTCCACTCTACTGGAAACATCCTCAAAAAATTCCAGAAGATTTGTCAAGCATGATTTCCCTTTCACAAATCCATGCTGACTTGGACCTATCATGTCACCTCTTTCTAAATGTACTGCTATGACATCCTTAATAATTGATTGCATCATTTTACCCACTACTGATGTCAGGCTGACCGGTCTATAATTCCCTGTTTTCTCTCCCTCCTTTTTTAAAAAGTGGGGTTACATTGGCTACCCTCCACTCGATAGGAACTGATCCAGAGTCAATGGAATGTTGGAAAATGACTGTCAATGCATCCACTATTTCCAAGGCCACCTCCTTAAGTACTCTGGGAATCAGTCCATCAGGCCCTGGGGATTTATCGGCCTTCAATCCCATCAATTTCCCCAACACAATTTCCCGACTAATAAGGATTTCCCTCAGTTCCTCCTCTTTACTAGACCCTCTGACCCCTTTTACATCAGACATTGAAGGTAGGCATGCAGGTACAGCAGGCAGTAAAAAGGCAAATGGCATGCTGGCCTTCACAGCTAGGGGATTTGAGTATAGGAGCAAGGAGGTGTTGTTGCATTTGTACAGGGCTTTGGTGAGACCACACCTTGAGTATTGTGTGCAGTTTTGGTCTCCTAATCTGAGAAAGGACATTCTTGCTATTGAGGGACTGCAGCGAAGGTTCACCAGACTGATTCCTGGGATGGCAGGACTGACATATGAAGAAAGACTGGATCGACTCGGCTTATATTCACTGGAATTTAGAAGAATGAGAGGGGATCTCATGGAAATGTATAAAATTCTGAAGGGATTGGACAGGTTAAATGCAGGAAGAACGTTCCCGATGTTGGGCAAGTCCAGAACCATAGGTCACAGTTGAAGGATAATGGATAAGCCATTTAGGACCTGGCTCTGTTGCACAGGAGGGCAGGAAAAAGAGCAGGAGAGCCATAGTGATAGGGGATTGAATTGTAAGGGGAATAGATAGGCGTTTCTGCGGCCGCAACCGAGACTCCAGGATGGTATGTTGCCTCCCTGGTGCAGGGGTCAAGGATGTCTTGGAGCGGGATCAGGACATTCTAAAAAGGGAGGTAGAACAGCCAGTTGTCGTGGTGCACATTGTTACCAACGACAAAGGTTAAAAAAAAAGGGATGAGGTCCTACGAGACGAATTTAAGGAGCTAGGAGCTAAATTAAAAAGTAGGACCTCAAAAGTAGTAATCTCGGAAATGCTACCAGTGCCACGTGCTAGCCAGAGTAGGAATCGCAGGACAGCGCAGATGAATACATGGCTTGAGCAGTGGTGCAGCAGGGAGGGAATCAAATTTGTGGGGAGGTGGGACCAGTACAAACTGGATGGTCTGCACCTGGGTAGGACCGGAACCAATGTCCTGGGGGGAGTGTTTGCTCGTGCTGTTGGGGAGGAGTTAAACTAATATGGCAGGGGGATGGGAACCAATGCAGGGAGACAGAGGGAAACAAAAAGGAGACAAAAGGAAAAGACAGAAAGGAGATGAGGAAAAGTGGAGGGCAGAGAAATCCAAGGCAAAAAACAAAAAGGGCCACTGAATATAAAGGGGCTGAAGGAGGGGTCAAAACTAAAAATCATGGTTTAAAAAGTAGGATTAAAACACTCGACCTAAATGCAGGCAGCATTCAAAATAAAGTAAATGAGTTGACGGCACAAATCATCACAAATGGGTATGATTTTGTGGCCATTACAGAAACATGGTTGCAGGGTGGACAAGACTGGGAATTAAACATGCAGGTGTATCTGACGATTCGGAAAGATAGACAAGAAGGGAAAGGAGGTGGGGTAGCTCTGTTAATAAAGGATGATAATCAGGGCAGTTGTGAGCGACGATATTGGCTCTAATGAACAAAATGTTGAATCATTGTGGGTGGAGATTCGAGATAGTAAGGGGAAAAAGTCACTGGTGGGCGTAGTTTATAGGCCCCCAAATAATAACTTCACGGTGGGGCGGGCAATAATCAAGGGAATAATGGAGACATGTGAAAAAGGAACTGCAGTAGTCATGGGGGATTTTAACCTACATATCGATTGGTCAACTCAAATCGCACGGGGTAGCCTGGAGGAGGAATTCATCGAATGCATACGGGATTGTTTCTTAGAACAGTATGCAACAGAACCTACAAGGGAGCAAGCTATCTTAGATCTGGTCCTGTGTAATGAGACATGAAAAATAAACGATCTCCTCATAAAATATCCTCTCGGAATGAGTGATCACAGTATGGTTGAATTTGTAATACAGATTGAGGGTGAGGAAGTTGTCAGAAACGAGCGTACTATGCTTAACCAAAGGGGACTACAGTGGGATGAGGGCAGAGTTAGCTAAAGTAGACTGGAAACACAGACTAAACGGTGGCACAATTGAGGAACAGTGGAGGACTTTTAAGGAGCTCTTTCATAGTGCACAACAAAAATATATTCCAGTGAAAAAGGGCGTTAAGAGAAGGAATAACCAGCCGTGGATAACCAAGGAAATAAAGGAGAATATCAAATCCAAGACCAATGCGTATAAGGTGGCCAAGGTTAGTGGGAAACTAGAGGATTGGGAACATTTTAAACAACAGCAAAGAATGACTAAAAAAGCAATAGAGAAAGGAAAGATAGATTATGAAGGTAAACTTGTACAAAACATAAAAACAGATAGTAAAAGCTTTTACAGATATATAGAATGGAAAAGTGTGACTAAAGTAAATGTTGGTCTCTTAGAAGATGAGAAGGGGGATTTAATAATGGAAATGTGGAAATGGCTGAGACCTTAAACAATTATTTTGCTTCGGTCTTCACAGTGGAAGACACAAAAACCATGCCAAAAATTGCTGGTCACAGGAATGTGGTAAGGGAGAACCTTGAGACAATCACTATCACTAGGCGGGTCGTGCTGGACAGGCTTATGGGACTCAAGGTAGACAAGTCCCCTGGTCCTGATGAAATGCATCCCAGGGTATTAAAAGAGATGGCGGAAGTTATAGCAGATGCATTCGTTATAATCTACCAAAATTCTCTGGACTCTGGGGAGGTACCAGCGGATTGGAAAGCAGCTAATGTAACACCTCTGTTTAAAAAAGGGGGCAGACAAAAGGCAGGTAACTCTAGGCTGGTTAGTTTAACATCCATAGTGGGGAATATGCTTGAAACTATCATTAAGGAAGAAATAGCGGGACATCTGGATAGGAATAGTGCAATCAAGCAGACGCAGCATGGATTCATGAAGGGGAAATCATGTTTAACTAATTTACTGGAATTCTTTGAGGATATAACGAGCATGGTGGATAGAGGTGCACCGATGGATGTGGTGTATTTAGATTTTCAAAAGGCATTCGATAAGGTGCCACACAAAAGGTTACTGCAGAAGATAGAGCTACGCGGAGTCAGAGGAAATGTATTAGCATGGATAGAGAATTGGCTGACGAACAGAAAGCAGAGAGTCGGAATAAATGGGTCCTTTTCGGGTTGGAAATCGGTGGTTACTGGTGTGCCACAGTGATCGGTGCTGGGACCACAACTGTTTACAATATACATAGATGACCTGGAAGAGGGGACAGAGTGTAGTGTAACAAAATTTGCAGATGACACTAAGATTAGTAGGATAGCGGGTTGTGTAGAGGACACAGAGAGGCTGCAAAGAGATTTAGATAGGTTAAGCGAATGGGCTAAGGTCTGGCAGATGGAATACAATGTCGGAAAGTGTGAGGTCATCCACCTTGGGAAAAAAAACAGTAAAAGGGAATATTATTTGAATGGGGAGAAATTACAACATGCTGAGGTGCAGAGGGACGTGGGGGTCCTTGTGAATGAAACTCTTTTTGGAGTTCACCTGCAAAAACATAAAACATTAAACGGTGCCACCCGACCTGGGTGACACTCCAGACATTTACAAGGCCCTTTTTTTTCTTTTCCCCCTTTTTTTTGTTTTTTTTTGTGTTTTTTTTTTTTTTTTTTGGGCACTAAAATCACAATTTTCCCCAGTGCCCCCTATAAAAGGGAAGGGGGACACTAAAAGCACCGGCAATTAAAACAAATTAAACTTAAAAACGTAAAATCAAATTAAGATTTGGTTGCCGGGCGTGATGATGCACTCCAGTCCCTCCAGTGCCCACCTCTCGCGGAAGGCCGCGAGCGTACCGGTGGACACCGCGTGCTCCATCTCCAAGGACACCCTGGACCGGATGTAAGAGCGGAAGAGAGGCAGGCAGTCAGGTTGAACGACCCCCTCGACTGCCCGCTGCCTGGACCGGCTGATGGCACCCTTGGCCGTGCCCAGGAGCAGTCCTACGAGGAGGCCCTCGGACCTACCCGCTCCCCTCCGAACAGGGTGCCCAAACATCAGGAGAGTGGGACTGAAGTGCAGCCAGAATTTCAGGAGCAGCCCCTTCAAATAATGGAACAGGGGCTGCAACCTTGTGCACTCAATAAAAACATGGAACACGGACTCCGACAGACCGCAGAAATTGCAGGCGGCCTGGGAGATCGTGAACCGGCTTAAAAATTTGTTGCACGGCACTGCTCCGTGCACCACCCTCCAGGCCAAGTCCCCGATGAATAGTGGGAGGACCCCTGCGTAGAGTGCCCTCTATCGGGGACCCCCGCCTCCTCCGGACGGCAAGATGGTACGCCATGGCGTGTCCGGACGGCCGGCGAGGATGGCAAAGTTGAGGGTGTGCAGGAGCAGCCCGTACAGGAAACCCCTCCGCGCGGAACTGAAAGGCACATGGGGATTTCCCCGAGGTGGGTCAAGTTGTGAGGCGCCGGCCCCCGAGGGAGGTTCCGGGGTTTGGCGCTGATGAGGAATTCCGTCCGGACGGGGGTCAGTTCGGACGGGATCTCCCCACGTGCTTGAGCCTCCTCGATGCACCTAACGGAGTCAGGGCCCAGAGCTGTTTTTAGCGACTCGATGGCATCGGCCGCATGGCGGACGTTGGCAGAATTTAGGCACCGCGCCAGCGTGTCTGGCGCCATCCAGCCCGCTCCTCCGCCATCGAGCAGGTCCCTGACCCTGGTCACCTCACCAGCCACAGCCCTCTCTTCCGACCGCCACATAAAACCTCGGCCGTGGAGGTACGGATTCCCGAGCAGCGGTTCCTGCAGGACGGCCGCCACTCCAGCCGGTGGAGAGCTGCGCTTGGTGGAGACTTTGTTCCAGACCCTGATGAGTTCCCTGTAAAAGACAGGCAGCTCCCGGAGGGCGGTCCTGGCACCCCCCAAGTTCACAAACAGGAGCTGCGTGTCATAATTGAGGTCGCGCTGCTGGCGGAAGAAATACCTCGCCAGAGCACACCACCTAGGAGGGGGCTCGACGTAAAGGTATCTCTGCAGGGTCTGAAGACGGAAGGTCGCGAGCTGGGCGCTGACGCACACCAACGACTGACTGCCCTCCTCAAGCGGGAGACTCAAGACCGCAGCAGAGACCCAGTGCTTCCTGTTGTTCCAGAAGCAGTCCACCAGCTTCTTCTGTGTCTTGGCGACAAACGCAGGGGGAGGGGTCAAAGTGACCAGCCGGTACCACAGCATTGCGGCCACAAGCTGGTTTATGACTAGCGCTCGACCCCTGTAGGACAGCACTCGGAGCAGTCCTGTCCAGCGCCCTAGGCGAGCGGCGACCTTGGCCTCCAGCTCCTGCCAGTTCGCCGGCCAGGCTCCCTCGTCGGGGCTAAGGTAGACTCCCAGATAGAGGAGATGGGTCGTGCTCCAGGCAAAAGACCTGAGCTCCTCCGGCAGGGAGTCCACGCGCCACTGACCCACCAGGAGTCCGGAACATTTCTCCCAGTTGATCCCGGCGGAGGACGCGGCCGAGTAAATCTCCTGGCACTCGTGCATCCTCCGCAGGTCAGCGGGATCCTCTACCGCGAGGAGCACGTCATCGGCGTAAGCCAAGAGGACGACCTCCACGCCCGGCCCTTGCAGAGCCAGTCCCGTCAACCTCGTCTGCAAGAGGCGCAGGAAAGGCTCCACGCAAACGGTGTATAACTGGCCGGACATGGGGCATCCCTGGCGCACCCCTCTCCTAAAGCGAAGGGGCGCCATCAAGGACCCGTTAACCTTAATCAGACACTCCGCGGCGGCGTACAAAAGTCGGATCCGGGCGACGAAATGCGTCCCGAACCCGAAAGCGCGCAGAGTTCCGAGCAGATAGTCGTGATCCACCCTGTCGAACGCCTTCTCTTGGTCGAGGGATAGGAAGGCGACCGACAGACCAGCCTCCTGGGAGCAATGGATGAGGTCCCGGACCAGATGGATGTTATCGTGGATTGTCCGGCCCGGGACCGTGCAGGACTGGTCGGGGTGGATCATGTGGTCCAGCACGGCACCAAGGCGAGCAGACATCGCCCTGGCGAAGATTTTGTAGTCCGTGCTGAGGAGGGAGACCGGGCGCCAGTTCTTAAGGAGGCGGAGATCGCCCTTCTTAGGCAGCAGGACGATGACTGCCCTGCGCCAAGAGAGGGGCATCTCCCCGGTCGCCAGACTTTCCCCCAGGACCCGCGCGTAGTCGCTCCCCAGGACGTCCCAGAACGCCCTGTGGAACTCCACGGTCAGCCCGTCCAGCCCCGGGGATTTTCCCCTCGAAAGCCGGGCGAGGGCACCGGTCAGCTCCGCCAGGCTTAGCGGAGCTTCCAGATTTTCGGCGCCCTCCGGGCTGACCTTCGGCAGGTCCTCCCACAAAATTCTACGCGCTTCCTCGCTGGACGGATCCGGAGAGAACAGAGCCCCGTAATATTCACGGGCCCTGTTGTTGACGCCCTCCGGATCCGAGACGAGAGAGCCGTCGTCGGCCAGCAGCGTCAAGAGCTGCTTACGGACACTCTGCCTTTTTTCCAGCGAGTAGAAGAAGGGGGAGCCGCGGTCCAGATCCCGCAGGAACCGGATCCGCGACCTCACCTTCAGCGCGGCCCTCTTCGCTTCGTACACCGTCCGCAGGGCCGGGTCCTGGACGACTTGACCGAGACGGGCTTCCAGGTCGAGCACCTCTTTTTCTAGGCGCCCGACTCTGGCCGCCCGCCTCTTGGTCGACCCCCTCGCGTACTCTTGACAGAAGACGCGGACGTGAGCCTTGCCCACGTCCCACCATAGCCTCAAGGAGGGGAAGCCCCCCTGCTTCCTTCTCCAGTCGGACCAGAATCGACGGAACGAGTCCTGGAACCGCACGTCCTCCAGCAGACGGTTGTTAAAGTGCCAGTACGCGGACCCCGTCCTCGCGTGGAGCGAAGCGAGCTCCGCCCACACCAGGTGGTGGTCCGAACACGGCACCGGCCGCATGGAGGCCGCCGGGACGCAGGAAACGTACGCCCGAGACACGTAAAGGCGGTCGACTCTAGACCATCCAACTCCAGGCCTCACCCAAGTAAAGGCGCTGGAGTCGGGGTGGAGATTTCGCCAGACGTCCACCAAGTCGAAGGACCCGACCAGGTCCCTCAACTTCTCCATCGCCGTCATGCACTGCGGGGCACCGGAGCGCTCCCTCGCCTCGAGGGTGCAGTTAAAATCCCCCCCGAGGACAATGCAGTCGCCGACGTCGACGGAGCCAAGAAGAGCGGACACCTCTTCAAAGAAGCGCGTTTGCTGCGGGCCGGGCTGAGGGGCGTACACGTTCACGAGATGGAGCGGCACGTCCCCCAGGCGAACCGTTACGTGCAGCAAGCGGCCTGGCACTGGCTCCTCGACCCCCAAGATCTCCGGCTGAAAATGCGGGCCCAGCAAGATGGCCACCCCACTAGAAATGGCGGTGAGGTGGCTCATGCGGACCTCTCCTTGCCATTCCAGGAGCCACGTGGCTTCGTCTCCCGGAACGGTGTGGGTTTCTTGCAGGAAGCACCCGCATATTTCCCCTCCCGCAGGAGCGAAAAATTGTCAAATCTACGGCGTGCCCCTCTGCCGCCGTTGATGTTGAGGCTGGCTATGGTTGTCTTCATGGCAAAAGCATAGTGCAACCTCTACCTTAACCTATTGTGGGGGAGCTAGCGGAGTCTTTTGTTGAGCTCCGCTCCCTCCGCAGCCCAGCGAGGAGTCCCTCGAGCTCGCGCAGCTCAAGGTGTTGCTCATTTGTCAAGGGCCTGCCCGCGGCCAAGGTTTTAACGGCGGCGCGGACGGACGCCTTGATCAGCTCTGGCTCGGACCATTTTTCCAGGGCCAGTCGGGCTTGGTTGCAGCGACCCCGGCTCTGGGCCAAAAAGTCCCGGAGTTCCTTTACAGGAATGAGGATTGTCTCGGCGGCGGCCGCGAGCAGATCCACCGCCTCGCTGGCGGTGGTCTCTAGTTCTTCTCCCGCGTCCCCCACCGAGTCCCCGTCCTCCTCCGGCAGGTGGCCGCCAGCAGCCGGCCCATCGACCGCACAAGGCACGGCAAATGAACCGGCCGCTCCAACCGGCCCTGGCTCTGCCCCGATCCCACCCCCAGGATCGTCGGCAGAGGAGTCCCCACTGGGCTCTTTTAAAAATGGTGCTGGGTCGGGAAGCGACAGCGGAAGGGGTTCCCCCTCCGCCCCAGGAACCGGGGAACAAGGAGAGACCCGGCCATCGGAAATCCCCAGGCTCCCCAAGTGCTCCAGCTCCAAAGTAAGCGGCGAGGGTGGGTGTTCCTCCCCCTCCCCGCTGCCACCCCCCAGCATGTACAGTATCATTAAATCAGTTGTTTCATTCTCTGCCGGGTCGAGCAAATCCCGGGGGAAGTTGGGTATTGGCTGGGCGGGCTCAGGTCGGCCTTTTCGGCCCCGCCCGCCTCAGTCCCCGGGACGCCCGGCCCGGCGGCAATGCTTTCCTCCGCGGTCCCCATGCCCCCCACGACGGGCAGATCCCCCACGCCATCCCCGGGAGGCTGAGGCTGGGCAGCCTCAACTGTCTCACCCTCCACGGGGACAGACTCCTCTCGCCTACGGCGCAGCCTGGGGACGCTGGTGGGGGACGCGGGACACGCGGGCAGCGACTCCCTCCGCCTCAACGGAGCGGCGCCTCCTTTTGTTGCTGGAGGTGCGCTGAGGCAGGGAGACCTCCATGTCTGCCGAGGCCCCCCGCACCACCCCCTCCTTTTCCTTTTCTTGCCCGCGCCCGAGCCCCTCTGTGGTATTGGTCAAGGGCTCAGGCACGGGCTCCGTGCACCCCGCGCTCGCCGGTGACTGGGTTGGGCTGAGCCCGGTGGTCAAATTGTCTGGCGCACTGAGGGGACCCGCCTCTGGATGTTTTGCCTTCTTCCGCGCCTTCTTTCCGGTCGGACGCTCTCCCTCCGCCCCCGCCGGAGGTCCCGAAAACAAAGGCCTCCGACGATGCCCGCGCACCTACGGCTCCCGGCACGCGGACGCAACTAGGGGGAGGGGTGGCGGCGGCGCCAGCCTTGGCCGCCTTCGGTGGTTTGGCGGCCTTGGAGGCGGGGCAGTACTTGCGAACGTGCCCCACCTCCTTGCAGGCATGGCAACGCACGCCGTCCGACGTCCAGAAGACGCGGTAGGCAGTCCCCTCATGCACATTAAAATTTCCCTCTGTCGTGTCCTCCCGCGCCAGCCGGACAAAGAGCTGGCGGCGGAAGGAGAACACGTGGCGCAGGCTGTTCTCCCTGAGGCCGAGCGGTATGGGGTTGATCCCTGACCTTACCTCCCCCAGTTGTTGTAGGTGAAGGAGGAGGAGCTCAGCGGGAACAAAGGGCGGGACGTTCGACACGATGACCCTCTGAGCGGTGGCCTCGAGTGGATCCACCGGCAGGAACGTCCCGCCCACCGTGAGCCCCCTTTCGAGGGCCAGGGACACCGCCCGCTCCGACCCCAGGAAGAAAACAGCCTTCCCAGACATCTTGGAGGCCGCGACAATGGCCGAGGGGCCGACTACCCCAGCCATCGCCCGCACGCACTCCTCGATGCTCATTGTGGGGTGAGTGTAGCTCTTGACCCCGTGTTTCTTCGTAATGAGTCTGAATGGTGGCAGGGCAGCGGGTGGCGCAGGAGGTGCCGTGGAAGCGGTTGCCACCTGCACATATGTCTTCGCTGGCCCTGCCACCGGTGTGGATGGGGTCGCCATCATGGGGTCCCTTTAAGGGCTACACCCACCCCAAAGTCACAGGCCTTAATGGTCTATTAGCCTCGTTGGTGTTTGAGCAGAGGGAGCTCTGAAAGATGCACACCTCTCCCCTTGTTAATGATTGGGGAGGGGCCTTGTTCCCTCTGCTCAGTGTCTTAATTGTTTTTTTTTAAATTAGGAGAAAGGGGCCTCAGAGAGAGAGGGGAGAAACAGAGTAACAGAGAAAGAGAGAGGGGGGTTGAGAGGGGGGTGGGAAGGGGGGGGGGCAGGTCTCCCCTCACAGCTGTGGGTGGGTGCATTCCCCAGATGGCAAAACACAAAAAACACAGTCCTTGGGGTGGGTCTTCAGGTGGGGGGAGAAGACGTCTTCACCTGGGGCAGCTAGAGCCACCAGGCACACACTCCTAACGATGTTAATAGGGTAAATGAGAAAAATCTTCAGCCTGGTAGCTCCAGCTATCCCAGGCTAGGCAATTGGGGGGGGGGTTCAATTGTGGGGGTTCAAGTGGGGGGGGGCCTAGTTGTAAGCAAGGCCCCCACACACACTACCACACACACACACACCCCCCGCGATGTTCCGGCCCTCAGTGGTCTTCTTTCCTCCCCCCACCGATACAACAAAGTCTGTTTGGGAAATGCACCCACACCCACCTGTAGAAGATGTAGAGTCTCCCTCCTTCCACACTGGATGTTGTTGGTCTTTACCCCTCTCTCCAACTCTTTGCAGAAATGGTAAAGTTGTTCAAAGTTTTCTTTTCTCCTCCTCTCCCTCTGGGTGAAAGTTGGTGGTGAAGCCCCTTCCTTCCTTCTCTTCCTGGGCTGGTCTCAGGGCTCTCCAGGCAGGAGCTCAAGTTGATAGCTCCTCTCCTCACTGCTCACAGCTCCAACTGAGCAGGACACACCTCCACTGCTTCACGATTGGTCCCTTGTGCATGAAACTCTTTTGAGTTTACCTGCAAAACATAAAAACATTAAACGGTGCCACCCGACCTGGGTGACACTCCAGACATTTACAAGGCCCTTTTTTTTTTTTCCCCCCCCCACTTTTTTTTTGTTTTTTTTTGTTTGTCTTTTTTTTTTTGTTTTTTTTTTGGGCACTAAAATCACAATTTTCCCCAGTGCCCCCTATAAAAGGGAAGGGGGACACTAAAAGCACCGGCAATTAAGACAAATTAAACTTAAAAAACGTAAAATCAAATTAAAATTTGGTTGCCGGGCGTGATGATGCACTCCAGTCCCTCCGGTGCCCACCTCTCGCGGAAGGCCGCGAGCGTACCGGTGGACACCGCGTGCTCCATCTCCAAGGACACCCTGGACCGGATGTAAGAGCGGAAGAGAGGCAGGCAGTCAGGTTGAACGACCCCCTCGACCGCCCGCTGCCTGGACCGGCTGATGGCACCCTTGGCCGTGCCCAGGAGCAGTCCTACGAGGAGGCCTTCGGACCTACCCGCTCCCCTCCGCACAGGGTGTCCAAAGATCAGGAGAGTGGGACTGAAGTGCAGCCAGAATTTCAGGAGCAGCCCCTTCAAATAATGGAACAGGGACTGCAACCTCGTGCACTCGATAAAAACATGGAACACGGACTCCTCCAGACCGCAGAAATTGCAGGCGGCCTGGGAGTCCGTGAACCGGCTTAAAAATTTATTGCACGGCACTGCTCCGTGCACCACCCTCCAGGCCAAGTCCCCGATGAATAGTGGGAGGACCCCTGCGTAGAGTTCCCTCCATCGGGGACCCCCGCCTCCTCCGGATGGCAAGATGTTACCCCATGGCGTGTCCGGACGGCCGGCGAGGATGGCAAAGTTGAGAGTGTGCAGGAGCAGCCCGTACAGGAAACCCCTCCGCGCGGAACTGAAAGGCACGGAGGGGATTTCCCCGAGGCGGCTCAAGTTGTGAGGCGCCGGCCCCCGAGGGAGGTTCCGGGGTTTGGCGCCGATGAGGAATTCCGTCTGGACGGGGGTCAGTTCGGACGGGATCTCCCCACGTGCTTGAGCCTCCTCGATGCACCTAACGGAGTCAGGACCAGAGCTGTTTTTAGCGACTCGATGGCATCGGCCGCGTGGCGGACGTTGGCAGAGTTTAGGCGCCGCGCCAGCGTGTCTGGCGCCATCCAGCCCGCTCCTCCGCCATCGAGCAGGTCCCTGACCCTGGTCACCTCACCAGCCACAGCCCTCTCTTCCGACCGCCACATAAAGCCTCGGCCGTGGAGGTACGGATTCCCGAGCAGCGGTTCCTGCAGGACGGCCGCCACTCCAGCCGGCGGAGAGCTGCGCTTGGTGGAGACTTTGTTCCAGACCCTGATGAGTTCCCTGTAAAAGACAGGCAGCTCCCCGAGGGCGGTCCTGGCACCCCCAAAGTTCACAAACAGGAGCTGCGTGTCATAATTGAGGTCGCGCTGCTGGCGGAAGAAATACCTCGCCAGAGCACACCACCTAGGAGGGGGCTCGACGTAAAGGTATCTCTGCAGGATCTGAAGACAGAAAGTCGCGAGCTGGGCGCTGACGCACACCAACGACTGACCGCCCTCCTCAAGCGGGAGACTCAAGACCGCAGCAGAGACCCAGTGCTTCCTTTTGTTCCAGAAGAAGTCCACCAGCTTCTTCTGTATCTTGGCGACAAACGCAGGGGGAGGGGTCAAAGTGACCAGCCGGTACCACAACATTGCGGCCACCAGCTGGTTTATGACTAGCGCTCGACCCCTGTAGGACAGCACTCGGAGCAGTCCTGTCCAGCGCCCTAGGCGAGCGGCGACCTTGGCCTCCAGCTCCTGCCAGTTCGCCGCCCAGGCTCCCTCGTCGGGGCTAAGGTAGACTCCCAGATAGAGGAGATGGGTCGTGCTCCAGGCAAAAGGCCTGAGCTCCTCCGGCAAGGAGTCCACCCGCCAATGACCCACCAGGAGTCCGGAACATTTCTCCCAGTTGATCCTGGCGGAGGACGCGGCCGAGTAAATCTCCTGGCACTCACGCATCCTCCGCAGGTCAGCGGGATCCTCTACCGTGAGGAGCACGTCATCGGCGTAAGCCGAGAGGACGACCTCCACGCCCAGCCCTTGCAGAGCCAGTCCCGTCAACCTCGTCCGCAAGAGGCGCAGGAAAGGCTCCACGCAAACGGCGTATAACTGGCCGGACATGGGGCATCCCTGGCGCACCCCTCTCCTAAAGCGAAGGGGCGCCGTAAAGGACCCGTTAACCTTAATCAGACACTCTGCGGCGGCGTACAAAAGTCGGATCCGGGCGACGAAATGCATCCCAAACCAGAAAGCGCGCAGAGTTCCGAGCAGATAGTCGTGATCCACCCTGTCGAACGCCTTCTCTTGGTCGAGGGATAGGAAGGCGACCGACAGACCAGCCTCCTGGGAACAATGGATGAGGTCCCGGACCAGATGGATGTTATCGTGGATTGTCCGGCCCGGGACCGTGTAGGACTGGTCGGGGTGGATCATGTGGTCCAGCACGGCACCAAGGCGAGCAGACATCGCCCTGGCGAAGATTTTGTAGTCCGTGCTGAGGAGGGAGACCGGGCGCCAGTTCTTAAGGAGGCGGAGATCGCCCTTCTTAGGCAGCAGGACGATGACTGCCCTGCGCCAAGAGAGGGGCATCTCCCCGGTCGTCAGACTTTCCCCCAGGACCCGCGCGTAGTCGCCCCCCAGGACGTCCCAGAATGCCCTGTGGAACTCCACGGTCAGCCCGTCCAGCCCCGGGGATTTTCCCCTCGAGAGCTGGTCGAGGGCACCGGTCAGCTCCGCCAGGCTTAGCGGAGCTTCCAGATTTTCGGCGCCCTCCGGGCTGACCTGCGGCAGGTCCTCCCACAAAACTCTACGCACTTCCTCGCTGGACGGATCCGGAGAGAACAGAGCCCCGTAATATTCACGGGCCCTGTTGTTGACGCCCTCCGGATCCGAGACGAGAGAGCCGTCGTCGGCCAGCAGCGTCAAGAGCTGCTTACGGACACTCTGCCTTTTTTCCAGCGAGTAGAAGAAGGGGGAGCCGCGGTCCAGATCCCGCAGGAACCGGATCCGCGACCTCACGAACGCGCCTCGGGACCCGACGAGCTGCAGGTCCTTCAGCGCGGCCTTCTTCGCTTCGTACACCATCCGCAGGGCCGGCTCCTGGACGACTTGACCGAGACGGGATTCCAGGTCGAGCACCTCTTTTTCTAGGCGCCCGACTCTGGCCGCCCGCCTCTTGGTCGACCCCCTCGCGTACTCTTGACAGAAGACGCGGACGTGAGCCTTGCCCACGTCCCACCATAGCCTCAAGGAGGGGAAGCCCCCCTGCTTCCTTCTCCAGTCGGACCAGAATCGACGGAACGAGTCCTGGAACCGCACGTCCTCCAGCAGCCGGTTGTTAAAGTGCAAGTACGCGGACCCCGTCCTCGCGCGGAGCGAAGCGAGCTCCGCCCACACCAGGTGGTGGTCCGAACACGGCACCGGCCACATGGAGGCCGCCGGGACGCAGGAAACGTACGCCCGAGACACGTAAAGGCGGTCGAATCTGGACGATCCTACTCCAGGCCTCGCCCAAGTAAAGGCGCTGGAGTCTGAGTGGAGATTTCGCCAGACGTCCACCAAGTCGAAGGACCCGACCAGGTCCCTCAACTTCTCCATCGCCGTCATGCACTGCGGGGCACCGGAGCGCTCCCTCGCCTCGAGGGTGCAGTTAAAATCCCCCCCGAGGACAATGCAGTCGCCGACGTCGACGGAGCCAAGAAGAGCGGACACCTCTTCAAAGAAGCGCGTTTGCTGCGGGCCGGGCTGAGGGGCGTACACGTTCACGAGATGGAGCGGCACGTCCCCTAGGCGAACCGTTACGTGCAGCAAGCGGCCTGGCACTGGCTCCTCGACCCCCAAGATCTCCGGCTGAAAATGCGGGCCCAGCAAGATGGCCACCCCACTAGAAATGGCGGTGAGGTGGCTCATGCGGACCTCTCCTTGCCATTCCAGGAGCCACGTGGCTTCATCTCCCGGAACGGTGTGGGTTTCTTGCAGGAAGCACACCGCATATTTCCCCTCCCGCAGGAGCGAAAAATTGTCAAATCTACGGCGTGCCCTTCTGCCGCCGTTGATGTTGAGGCTGGCTATGGTTATCTTCATGGCAAAAGCATAGTGCAACCTCTACCTTAACCTATTGTGGGGGAGGGAGCGGAGTCTTTTGTTGAAGTCCGCTCCCTCCGCAGCCCAGCGAGGAGTCCCTCGAGCTCGCGCAGCTCAAGGTGTTGCGCCTTTGTCAAGGGCCGGCCCGCGGCCAAGGTTTTAACGGCGGCGCGGACGGACCCCTTGATCAGCTCTGGCTCGGACCATTTTTCCAGGGCCAGTCGGGCTTGGTCGCAGCGACCCCGGCTCTGGGCCAAAAAGTCCCGGAGTTCCTTTGCAGGAATGAGGATGGTCTCGGCGGCAGCCGCGAGCAGATCCACCGCCTCGTTGGCGGTGGTCTCTAGGTCTTCACCCGCGTCCCCCACCGAGTCCCCGTCCTCCTCCGGGAGGTGGCCGCCAGCAGCCGGCCCATCGACCGCACAAGGTACGGCAAATGAACCGGCCGCTCCAACCGGCCCTGGCTCTGCCCCAATCCCACCCCCAGGATCGTCGGCAGAGGAGTCCCCACTGGGCTCTTTTAAAAATGGTGCTGGGTCGGGAAATGACAGCGGAAGGGGTTCCCCCTCCGCCCCAGGAACCGGGGAACAAGGAGAGACCCGGCCATAGGAAATCCCCAGGCTCTCCAAGTGCTCCAGCTCCACAGCAAGAGGCGAGGGTGGGTGTTCCTCCCCCTCCCCGCTGCCACCCCCCGGCCCAGCATCTACAGTGTCATAATAGACATATGTTTCATTTTCTGCCGGGTCGAGCGACTCCCGGGGGAAGTTGTGTATTGGCTGGGCGGGCTCAGGTTCGGCCTTTTCGGCCCCGCCCGCCTCAGTCCCCGGGGCAATGCATTCCTCCGCGGTCCCCACGCCCCCCACGACAGGCAGATCTTCCACGCCATCCCCGGGAGGCAGAGGCTGGGCAGCCTCGACTGTCTCACCCTCTCCGGGGACAGACTCCTCCCGCCTACGGCACTGCTTGGGGGCGCTGGTGGGGGACGCGGGACACGCGGTGGGCACCGACTCCTGCGCGGAGGGATGTTGTTCCCCCTCCGCCTCAACGGAGCGGCGCCTCCGTTTATTGCTGGAGGTGCGCTGAGTCAGGGAGACCTCCATGTCTGCTGAGGCCTCCCGCTCCGCCCCCCCCTTTTTCTTTTCTTGCCCGCGCCCGGGCCCCTCTGCGGTGTTGTTGAAGGGCTCGGGCACGGGCTCAGGGCACCCCGCGCTCGCCGGTGACTGGTTTGGGCCGAGCGCGGTAAACAAATTGTCTGGCGCACCGAGGGGACCCGCCTTTGGATGTTTTGCCTTGTCCCGCGCCTTCCTTCCATTCGGACGCTCTCCCTCCGCCCCGCCGGAGGCCCCGAAAACAAAGGCCTCCGACGATGCCCGCGCACCTATGGCTCCCGGCATGCGGACGCAACTAGGGGGAGGGGTGGCGGCGGCGCCAGCCTTGGTCGCCTTCGGTGGTTTGGCGGCCTTGGAGGCGGGGCAGTTCTTGCGAATGTGCCCCACCTCTCTGCAGGCATGGCACCGCACGCCGTCCGACGTCCAGAAGACGCGGTAGGCAGTCCCCTCGTGCACCACATTAAAAGACCCCTCCGTCGTCTCCTCCCGCGCCAGCCGGACAAAGAGCTGGCGGCGGAAGGAGAACACGTGGCGCAGGCTGTTCTCCCTGAGGCCGAGCGGTATGGGGTTGATCCCTGACCTTACCTCCCCCAGTTGTTGTAGGTGAGGGAGGAGGAGCTCAGCGGGAACAAAGGGCGGGACGTTCGACACGATGACCCTCTGCGCGGTGGCCTCGAGAGGATCCACCGGCAGGAACGTCCCGCCCACCGTGAGCCCCCTTCCGAGGGCCAGGGACACCGCCCGCTCCGACCCCAGGAAGATTACAGCCTTCCCAGACATCTTGGAGGCCGCGACAATGGCCGAGGGGCCGACTACCCCAGCCATCGCCCGCACGCACTCCTCGATGCTCATTGTGGGGTGAGTGTAGCTCTTGACCCCGTGTTTCTTCGTAATGAGTCTGAATGGTGGCAGGGCAGCGGGTGGCGCAGGAGGTGCCGTGGAAGCGGTTGCCACCTGCGCATACGTCTTCGCTGGCCCTGCCACCGGCGTGGATGGGGTCGCCATCACGGGGTCCCTTTAAGGGCTACACACACCCCAAAGTCACAGGCCTTAATGGTCTTAATTGGCCTCGTTTGATTTGACTGAGCAGAGGAGCTCTTAATGAGGCACCTCTGCCCTAGTTGGCAATTGGGGAGGGGCCTTGCTCCCTCTGCTCAGTTGTCTCAACTGTTTTTTTTAAAATTAATTTGGGAGAAAGGGGCCTCAGAGAGAGAGGGGAGAAACAGAGTAACAGAGAAAGAGAGAGGGGGATGGGAAGCGGGGGGGGGGGGTGGGGACTGCGAGGGCAGGTCTCCCCTCGCAGCTGTGGGTGGGTGCAATCCCCAGATGGCAAAACACAAAGTCTTTGGGGTGGTCTTCAGGTGAGGGGAGAAGATGTCTTCACCTGGGGCAGCTCGAGCCACCAGGCACACACTCCCAACGATGTTTAATTAGGGTGATTAAGGAGATTCTTGAGCCTGGTAGCTCCAGCTATCCCAGGCTAGGCAATTGGAGGGGGCGGGAGGCGTCAAATGTGTGTGGGGCCTAGTTGCAAGCAAGGCCCCCACACACACTTTCCACACACACACACCCCCCGCGATGTTCCGGCCCTCGGTGGTCTTCTTTCCTCCCCCCACCGATTCAACAAAGTCTTTTTGGGACTGCACCAACACCCTCCTGTAGAAATGTCGAGTCTCCCTCCTTCCACACTGGATGTTGTTGGTCTTTTCCCCCTCTCTCCAACTCCTTGCAGAAATGGTAAAGAGTTGTTAAAAGTTTTCTTTTTTCCTCCTCTCCCTCTGGGTGAAAGTTGGTGGTGAAGCCCCTTCCTTCCTTCTCTTCCTGGGCTGCTCTCAGGGCTCTCCAGGCAGGAGCACAGGTTGATAGCTGCTCCTCTCTCTGCAGCTCAGCTCCTACTGTGCAGGACACGCCTCCACTGCTCCACAATTGGTCCTTGTGCATGAAACTCTTTTTGGAGTTCACCTGCAAAACATAAAACATTAAACGGTGCCACCCGACCTGGGCGACACTCCAGACATTTACAAGGCCCTTTTTTTTCCCCCCCCTTTTTTTGTTTTTTTTGTTTTTCTTTTTTTTTGTTTTCTTTTTTGGGCACTAAAATCACAATTTTCCCCAGTGCCCTCTATAAAAGGGAAGGGGGACACTAAAAGCACCGGCAATTAAAACAAATTAAACTTAAAAACGTAAAATCAAATTAAAATTTGGTTGCCGGGCGTGATGATGCACTCCAGTCCCTCCGGTGCCCACCTCTCGCGGAAGGCCGCGAGCGTACCGGTGGACACCGCGTGCTCCATCTCCAAGGACACCCTGGACCGGATGTAAGAGCGGAAGAGAGGCAGGCAGTCAGGTTGAACGACCCCCTCGACCGCCCGCTGCCTGGACCGGCTGATGGCACCCTTGGCCGTGCCCAGGAGCAGTCCTACGAGGAGGCCTTCGGACCTATCCGCTCCCCTCCGCACAGGGTGCCCAAAGATCAGGAGAGTGGGACTGAAGTGCAGCCAGAATTTCAGGAGCAGCCCCTTCAAATAATGGAACAGGGGCTGCAACCTCGTGCACTCGATAAAAACATGGCACACGGACTCCTCCAGACCGCAGAAATTGCAGGCGGCCTGGGAGTCCGTGAACCGGCTTAAAAATTTGTTGCACGGCACTGCTCCGTGCACCACCCTCCAGGCCAAGTCCCCGATGAATAGTGGGAGGACCCCTGCGTAGAGTGCCCTCCATCGGGGACCCCCGCCTCCTCCGGACGGCAAGATGGTACGCCATGGCGTGTCCGGACGGCCGGCGAGGATGGCAAAGTTGAGGGTGTGCAGGAGCAGCCCGTACAGGAAACCCCTCCGCGCGGAACTGAAAGGCACGGAGGGGATTTCCCCGAGGCGGCTCAAGTTGTGAGGCGCCGGCCCCCGAGGGAGGTTCTGGGGTTTGGCGCCGATGAGGAATTCCGTCCGGACGGGAGTCAGTTCGGACGGGATCTCCCCACGTGCTTGAGCCTCCTCGATGCACCTAACGGAGTCAGGGCCCAGAGCTGTTTTTAGCGACTCGATGGCATCGGCCGCGTGGCGGACATTGGCAGAGTTTAGGCACCGCGCCAGCGTGTCTGGTGCCATCCAGCCCGTTCCTCCGCCATCGAGCAGGTCCCTGACCCTGGTCACCTCACCAGCCACAGCCCTCTCTTCCGACCGCCACATGAAACCTCGGCCGTGGAGGTACGGATTCCTGAGCAGCGGCTCCTGCAGGACGGCCGCCACTCCAGCCGGCGGAGAGCAGCGCTTGGTGGAGACTTTGTTCCAGACCCTGATGAGTTCCCTGTAAAAGACAGGCAGCTCCCGGAGGGCGGTCCTGGCACCCCCCAAGTTCACAAACAGGAGCTGCGTGTCATAATTGAGGTCGCGCTGCTGGCGGAAGAAATACCTCGCCAGAGCACACCACCTAGGAGGGGGCTCGACGTAAAGGTATCTCTGCAGGGTCTGAAGACGGAAAGTCGCGAGCTGGGCGCTGACGCACACCAACGACTGACCGCCCTCCTCAAGCGGGAGACTCAGGACCGCGGCAGAGACCCAGTGCTTCCTGTTGTTCCAGAAGAAGTCCACCAGCTTCTTCTGTATCTTGGCGACAAACGCAGGGGGAGGGGTCAAAGTGACCAGCCGGTACCACAACATTGCGGCCACCAGCTGGTTTATGACTAGCGCTCGACCCCTGTAGGACAGCACTCGGAGCAGTCCTGTCCAGCGCCCTAGGCGAGCGGTGACCTTGGCCTCCAGCTCCTGCCAGTTCGCCGGCCAGGCTCCCTCGTCGGGGCTAAGGTAGACTTCCAGATAGAGGAGATGGGTCGTGCTCCAGGCAAAAGGCCTGAGCTCCTCCGGCAGGGAGTCCACCCGCCACTGACCCACCAGGAGTCCGGAACATTTCTCCCAGTTGATCCTGGCGGAGGACGCGGCCGAGTAAATCTCCTGGCACTCACGCATCCTCCGCAGGTCAGCGGGATCCTCTACCGCGAGGAGCACGTCATCGGCGTAAGCCGAGAGGACGACCTCCACGCCCGGCCCTTGCAGAGCCAGTCCCGTCAACCTCGTCCGCAAGAGGCGCAGGAAAGGCTCCACGCAAACGGCGTATAACTGGCCGGACATGGGGCATCCCTGGCGCACCCCTCTCCTAAAGCGAAGGGGCGCCGTCAAGGACCCGTTAACCTTAATCAGACACTCCGCGGCGGCGTACAAAAGTCAGATCCGGGCGACGAAATGCGTCCCGAACCCGAAAGCGCGCAGAGGTCCGAGCAGATAGTCGTGATCCACCCTGTCGAACACCTTCTCTTGGTCGAGGGATAGAAAGGCGACCGACAGACCAGCCTCCTGGGAACAATGGATGAGGTCCCGGACCAGATGGATGTTATCGTGGATTGTCCGGCCCGGGACCGTGCAGGACTGGTCGGGGTGGATCATTTGGTCCAGCACGGCACCAAGGCGAGCAGACATCGCCCTGGCGAAGATTTTGTAGTCCGTGCTGAGGAGGGAGACCGGGCGCCAGTTCTTCAGGAGGCGGAGATCGCCCTTCTTAGGCAGCAGGACGATGACTGCCCTGCGCCAAGAGAGGGGCATCTCCCCGGTCGCCAGACTTTCCCCCAGGACCCGCGCGTAGTCGCTCCCCAGGACGTCCCAGAACGCCCTGTGGAACTCCACGGTCAGCCCGTCCAGCCCCGGGGATTTTCCCCTCGAGAGCCGGGCGAGGGCACCGGTCAGCTCCGCCAGGCTTAGCGGAGCTTCCAGATTTTCGGCGCCCTCCGGGCTGACCTTCGGCAGGTCCTCCCACAAAACTCTACGCGCTTCCTCGCTGGACGGATCCGGAGAGAACAGAGCCCCGTAATATTCACGGGCCCTGTTGTTGACGCCCTCCGGATCCGAGACGAGAGAGCCGTCGTCGGCCAGCAGCGTCAAGAGCTGCTTACGGACACTCTGCCTTTTTTCCAGCGAGTAGAAGAAGGGGGAGCCGCGGTCCAGATCCCGCAGGAACCGGATCCGCGACCTCACGAACGCGCCTCGGGACCCGACGAGCTGCAGGTCCTTCAGCGCGGCCTTCTTCGCTTCGTACACCGTCCGCAGGGCCGGGTTCTGGACGACTTGACCGAGACGGGCTTCCAGGTCGAGCACCTCTTTTTCTAGGCGCCCGACCCTGGCCGCCCGCCTCTTGGTCGACCCCCTCGCATACTCTTGACAGAAGACGCGGACGTGAGCCTTGCCCACGTCCCACCATAGCCTCAAGGAGGGGAAGCCCCCCTGCTTCCTTCTCCAGTCGGACCAGAATCGACGGAACGAGTCCTGGAACCGCACGTCCTCCAGCAGCCGGTTGTTGAAGTGCCAGTACGCGGACCCCGTCCTCGCGCGGAGCGAAGCGAGCTCCGCCCACACCAGGTGGTGGTCCGAACACGGCACCGGCCGCATGGAGGCCGCCGGGACGCAGGAAACGTACGCCCGAGACACGTAAAGGCGGTCGACTCTGGACCATCCTACTCCAGGCCTTACCCAAGTAAAGGCGCTGGAGTCGGGGTGGAGAATTCGCCAGACGTCCACCAAGTCGAAGGACCCGACCAGGTCCCTCAACTTCTCCATCGCGGTCCCTCGCCTCGAGGGTGCAGTTAAAATCCCACCCGAGGACAATGCAGTCGCCGACGTCGACGGAGCCAAGAAGAGCGGACACCTCTTCAGAGAAGCGCGTTTGCTGCGGGCCGGGCTGAGGGGCGTACACGTTCACGAGATGGAGCGGCACGTCCCCCAGGCAAACCGTTACGTGCAGCAAGCGGCCTGGCATGGGCTCCTCTACCCCCAAGATCTCCGGCTGAATATGCTGGCCCAGCAAGATGGCCACCCCACTAGAAATGGCGGTGAGGTGGCTCATGCGGACCTCTCCTTGCCATTCTAGGAGCCACGTGGCTTCGTCTCCCGGAACGGTGTGGGTTTCTTGCAGGAAGCACACCGCATATTTCCCCTCCCGCAGGAGCGAAAAATTGTCAAATCTACGGCGTGCCCCTCTGCCGCCGTTGATGTTGAGGCTGGCTATGGTTATCTTCATGGCAAAAGCATAGTGCAACCTCTACCTTAACCTATTGTGGGGGAGGGAGCGGAGTCTTTTGTTGAACTCCACTCCCTCCGCAGCCCAGCGAGGAGTCCCTCGAGCTCGCGCAGCTCAAGGTGTTGCGCCTTTGTCAAGGGCCCGCCCGCGGCCAAGGTTTTGACGGCGGCGCGGACGGACCCCTTGATCAGCTCTGGCTCGGACCATTTTTCCAGGGCCAGTCGGGCTTGGTCGCAGCGACCCCGGCTCTGGGCCAAAAAGTCCCGGAGTTCCCTTGCAGGAATGAGGATGGTCTCGGCGGCGGCCGCGAGCAGATCCACCGCCTCGCTGGCGGTGGTCTCTAGGTCTTCACCCGCGTCCCCCACCGAGTCCCCGTCCTCCTCCGGGAGGTGGCCGCCAGCAGCCGGCCCATCGACCGCACAAGGTACGGCAAATGAACCGGCCGCTCCAACCGGCCCTGGCTCTGCCCCGATCCCACCCCCAGGATCGTCGGCAGAGGAGTCCCCACTGGGCTCTTTTAAAAATGGTGCTGGGTCGGGAAATGACAGCGGAAGGGGTTCGCCCTCCGCCCCAGGAACCGGGGAACAAGGAGAGACCCGGCCATAGGAAATCCCCAGGCTCCCCAAGTGCACCAGCTCCAAAGTAAGGGGCGAGGGTGGGTGTTCCTCCCCCTCCCCGCTGCCACCCCCCGGCCCAGCATCTACAGTTTCATTAAAATCAATAAATTGTGTTTCTGCCGGGTCGAGCGACTCCCGGGGGAAGTTGGGTATTAGCTGGGCGGGCTCAGGTTCGGCCTTTTCGGCCTCGCCCGCCTCAGTCCCCGGGACGCCCGGCCCGGCGGCTACGCATTCCTCCGCGGTCCCCACGCCCCCCACGACAGGCAGATCTTCCACTCCATCCCCGGGAGGCAGAGGCTGGGCAGCCTCAACTGTCTCACCCTCCCCGGGGACAGACTCCTCCCGCCTACGGCGCTGCTTGGGGGCGCTGGTTGGGGATGCGGGACACGCGGCGGGCACCGACTCCTCCGCGGAGGGATGTTGTTCCCCCTCCGTCTCATCGGAGCCGTGCCTCCTTTTGTTCCTGGGGGCGCGCGGAGTCAGGGAGACCTCCATGTCTGCCGAGGCCTCCCGCTCCGCCCCCCCTTTTCCTTTTCTTGCCCGCGCCCGGGCCCCTCTGTGGTGTTGTTCAAGGGCTCGGGCACGGGCTCGGGGCACCCCGCGCTCGCCGGTGACGGGGTTGGGCTGAGCGCGGTGGTCAAATTATCTGGCGCACTGAGGGGACCCGCCTCTTGATGTTTTGCCTTCTTCCGCGCCTTCTTTCCGGTCGGACGCTCTCCCTCCCCCCCCGCCGGAGGCCCTGAAAACAAAGGCCTCCGACGATGCCCGCGCACCTACGGCTCCCGGCACGCGGACGCAACTAGGGGGAGGGGTGGCGGCGGCGCCAGCCTTGGCCGCCTTCGGTGGTTTGGCGGCCTTGGAGGCGGGGCAATTCTTGCGAACGTGCCCCACCTCTCTGCAGGCATGGCACCGCACGCCGTCCGACGTCCAGAAGACGCGGTAGGCAGTCCCCTCGTGCACCACATTAAAGTTCCCCTCCGTCGTCTCCTCCCGCGCCAGCCGGACAAAGAGCTGGCGGCGGAAGGAGAACACGTGGCGCAGGCTGCTCTCCCTGAGGCCGAGCGGTATGGGGTTTATCCCCGACCTTACCTCCCCCAGTTGGTGTAGGTGAGGGAGGAGGAGCTCAGTGGGAACAAAGGGCGGGATGTTCGATATGATGACCCTCTGCGCGGTGGCCTCGAGAGGGTCCACCGGCAGGAACGTCCCGCCCACCGTGAGCCCCTTTTCGAGGGCCAGGGACACCGCCCGCTCCGACCCCAGGAAGAACACGGCCTTCCCAGACATCTTGGAGGCTGCTACAATGGCCGAGGGGCCGACTACCCCAGCCATCGCCCGCACGCACTCCTCAATGCTCATTGTGGGGTGAGTGTAGCTCTTGACCCCGTGTTTTTTAGTAATAAGTGTAAACGGTGGCAGGGCAGCGGGTGGCGCAGGAGGTGCCGTGGATGTGGACACCGCCTGCGCATATGTCCTCGCTGGCCCCGCCACCGGCGTAGATGGGGTCGCCATCACGGGGTCCCTTTAAGGGCTACACCCACTCCAAAGTCACAGGCCTGAATGGTCTTAATTGGCCTCGTTTGATTAGACTGAGCAGAGGAGCCCTTAATGAGGTACCTCTCCCCAAGTTGGTAATTGGGGAGTGGCCTTGCTCCCTCTGCTCAGTTGTCTCAATTGTTTTGTTTGTTTGTTTGTTTTTTTTTTTGAAAAAATTAGGAGGAAGGGGCCTCAGAGAGAGAGGGGAGAAACAGAGCAACAGAGAAAGAGAGAGGGGGGTGGGAAGCGGGGGGACTGCGAGGGCAGGTCTCCCCTCGCAGCTGTGGGTGGGTGCACTCCCCAGATGGCAAAACACACAAGCACAGTCTTTGGGTTTGTCTTCAGGTGGGGGGAGAAGACGTCTTCACCTGGGGTAGCTAGAGCCACCAGGCACACACTCCTAACGATGTTAATTGGGTTAATGAGAAAAAATCTTCAGCCTGGTAGCTCCAGCTATCCCAGGCTAGGCAAATGTGGGGGGGTGGGGGGGGCCTAGTTGTAAGCAAGGCCCCCACACACACTACCACACACACACACACCCCCCGCGATGTTCCGGCCCTCAGTGGTCTTCTTTCCTCCCCCCACCGATACAACAAAGTCTTTTTGGGAAATGCACCCACACCCACCTGTAGAAGATGTCGAGTCTCCCTCCTTCCACACTGGATGTTGTTGGTCTTTTCCCCCTCTCTCCAACTCCTTGCAGAATGGTAAAAAATGTTGAAATGTTTTCTTTTCTCCTCCTCTCCCTCTGGGTAAAAGTGGTGGTGAAGCCCCTTCCTTCCTTCTCTTCCTGGGCTGGTCTCAGGGCTCTCCAGGCAGGAGCTCAAGTTGATAGCTCCTCTCCTCACTGCTCACAGCTCCAACTGAGCAGGACACACCTCCACTGCTTCACGATTGGTCCCTTGTGCATGAAACTCTTTTGAGTTTACCTGCAAAACATAAAAACATTAAACGGTGCCACCCGACCTGGGTGACACTCCAGACATTTACAAGGCCCTTTTTTTTTTTTCCCCCCCCCACTTTTTTTTTTTTGTTTGTCTTTTTTTTTTTTTTTTTGGGCATTAAAATCACAATTTTCCCCAGTGCCCCCTATAAAAGGGAAGGGGGACACTAAAAGCACCGGCAATTAAGACAAATTAAACTTAAAAAACGTAAAATCAAATTAAAATTTGGTTGCCGGGCGTGATGATGCACTCCAGTCCCTCCGGTGCCCACCTCTCGCGGAAGGCCGCGAGCGTACCGGTGGACACCGCGTGCTCCATCTCCAAGGACACCCTGGACCGGATGTAAGAGCGGAAGAGAGGCAGGCAGTCAGGTTGAACGACCCCCTCGACCGCCCGCTGCCTGGACCGGCTGATGGCACCCTTGGCCGTGCCCAGGAGCAGTCCTACGAGGAGGCCTTCGGACCTACCCGCTCCCCTCCGCACAGGGTGCCCAAAGATCAGGAGTGTGGGACTGAAGTGCAGCCAGAATTTCAGGAGCAGCCCCTTCAAATAATGGAACAGGGGCTGCAACCTTGTGCACTCAATAAAAACATGGAACACGGACTCCTCCAGACCGCAGAAATTGCAGGCGGCCTGGGAGTCCGTGAACCGGCTTAAAAATTTATTGCACGGCACTGCTCCGTGCACCACCCTCCAGGCCAAGTCCCCGATGAATAGTGGGAGGACCCCTGCGTAGAGTGCCCTCCATCGGGGACCCCCGCCTCCTCCGGACGGCAAGATGGTACGCCATGGCGTGTCCGGAAGGCCGGCGAGGATGGAAAAGTTGAGGGTGTGCAGGAGCAGCCCGTACAGGAAACCCCTCCGCGCGGAACTGAAAGGCACGGAGGGGATTTCCCCGAGGCGGCTCAAGTTGTGAGGCGCCGGCCCCCGAGGGAGGTTCCGGGATTTGGCGCCGATGAGGAATTCCGTCCGGACGGGGGTCAGTTCGGACGGGATCTCCCCACGTGCTTGAGCCTCCTCGATACACCTAACGGAGTCAGGGCCCAGAGCTGTTTTTAGCGACTCGATGGCATCGGCCGCGTGGCGGACGTTGGCAGAATTTAGGCGCCGCGCCAGCGTGTCTGGCGCCATCCAGCCCGCTCCTCCACCATCGAGCAGGTCCCTGACCCTGGTCACCTCACCAGCCACAGCTCTCTCTTCCGACCGCCACATAAAACCTCGGCCGTGGAGGTACGGATTCCCGAGCAGCGGTTCCTGCAGGACGGCCGCCACTCCAGCCGGCGGAGAGCTGCGCTTGGTGGAGACTTTGTTCCAGACCCTGATGAGTTCCCTGTAAAAGACAGGCAGCTCCCGGAGGGCGGTCCTGGCACCCCCCAAGTTCACAAACAGGAGCTGCGTGTCATAATTGAGGTCGAGCTGCTGGCGGAAGAAATACCTCGCCAGAGCACACCACCTAGGAGGGGGCTCGACGTAAAGGTATCTCTGCAGGGTCTGAAGACGGAAAGTCGCGAGCTGGGCGCTGACGCACACCAACGACTGACCGCCCTCCTCAAGCGGGAGACTCAGGACCGCGGCAGAGACCCAGTGCTTCCTGTTGTTCCAGAAGAAGTCCACCAGCTTCTTCTGTATCTTGGCGACAAACGCAGGGGGAGGGGTCAAAGTGACCAGCCGGTACCACAACATTGCGGCCACCAGCTGGTTTATGACTAGCGCTCGACCCCTGTAGGACAGCACTCGGAGCAGTCCTGTCCAGCGCCCTAGGCGAGCGGCGACCTTGGCCTCCAGCTCCTGCCAGTTCGCCGCCCAGGCTCCCTCGTCGGGGCTAAGGTAGACTCCCAGATAGAGGAGATGGGTCGTGCTCCAGGCAAAAGGCCTGAGCTCCTCCGGCAAGGAGTCCACCCGCCAATGACCCACCAGGAGTCCGGAACATTTCTCCCAGTTGATCCTGGCGGAGGACGCGGCCGAGTAAATCTCCTGGCACTCACGCATCCTCCGCAGGTCAGCGGGATCCTCTACCGTGAGGAGCACGTCATCGGCGTAAGCCGAGAGGACGACCTCCACGCCCAGCCCTTGCAGAGCCAGTCCCGTCAACCTCGTCCGCAAGAGGCGCAGGAAAGGCTCCACGCAAACAGCATATAACTGGCCGGACATGGGGCATCCCTGGCGCACCCCTCTCCTAAAGCAAAGGGGCGCCGTCAAGGACCCGTTAACCTTAATCAGACACTCCGCGGCTGCGTACAAAAGTCGGATCCGGGCGACGAAATGCGTCCCGAACCCGAAAGCGCGCAGAGTTCCGAGCAGATAGTCGTGATCCACCCTGTCGAACGCCTTCTCTTGGTCGAGGGATAGGAAGGCGACCGACAGACCAGCCTCCTGGGAACAATGGATGAGGTCCCGGACCAGATGGATGTTATCGTGGATTGTCCGGCCCGGGACCGTGTAGGACTGGTCGGGGTGGATCATGTGGTCCAGCACGGCACCAAGGCGAGCAGACATCGCCCTGGCGAAGATTTTGTAGTCCGTGCTGAGGAGGGAGACCGGGCGCCAGTTCTTAAGGAGGCGGAGATCGCCCTTCTTAGGCAGCAGGACGATGACTGCCCTGCGCCAAGAGAGGGGCATCTCCCCGGTCGCCAGACTTTCCCCCAGGATCCGCGCGTAGTCGCCCCCCAGGACGTCCCAGAACGCCCTGTGGAACTCCACGGTCAGCCCGTCCAGCCCCGGGGATTTTCCACTCGAGAGCCGGGCGAGGGCACCGGTCAGCTCCGCCAGGCTTAGCGGAGCTTCCAGATTTTCGGCGCCCTCCGGGCTGACCTTCGGCAGGTCCTCCCACAAAACTCTACGCGCTTCCTCGCTGGACAGATCCGGAGAGAACAGAGCCCCGTAATATTCACGGACCCTGTTGTTGACGCCCTCCGGATCCGAGACGAGAGAGCCGTCGTCGGCCAGCAGCGTCAAGAGCTGCTTACGGACACTCTGCCTTTTTTCCAGCGAGTAGAAGAAGGGGGAGCCGCGGTCCAGATCTCGCAGGAACCGGATCCGCGACCTCACGAACGCGCCTCGGGACCCGACGAGCTGCAGGTCCTTCAGCGCGGCCTTCTTCGCTTCGTACACCGTCCACAGGGCCGGGTCCTGGACGACTTGACCGAGACGGGCTTCCAGGTCGAGCACCTCTTTTTCTAGGCGCCCGACTCTGGCCGCCCGCCTCTTGGTCGACCCCCTCGCGTACTCTTGACAGAAGACGCGGACGTGAGCCTTTCCCACGTCCCACCATAGCCTCAAGGAGGGGAAGCCCCTCTGCTTCCTTCTCCAGTCGGACCAGAATCGACGGAACGAGTCCTGGAACCGCACGTCCTCCAGCAGCCGGTTGTTAAAGTGCCAGTACGCGGACCCCGTCCTCGCGCGGAGCGAAGCGAGCTCCGCCCACACCAGGTGGTGGTCCGAACACGGCACCGGCCGCATGGAGGCCGCCGGGACGCAGGAAACGTACGCCCGAGACACGTAAAGGCGGTCGACTCTAGACCATCCAACTCCAGGCCTCACCCAAGTAAAGGCGCTGGAGTCGGGGTGGAGATTTCGCCAGACGTCCACCAAGTCGAAGGACCCGACCAGGTCCCTCAACTTCTCCATCGCCGTCATGCACTGCGGGGCACCGGAGCGGTCCCGCGCCTCGAGGGTGCAGTTAAAATCCCCCCCGAGGACAATGCAGTCGCCGACGTCGACGGAGCCAAGAAGAGCGGACACCTCTTCAAAGAAGCGCGTTTGCTGCGGGCCGGGCTGAGGGGCGTACACGTTCACGAGATGGAGCGGCACGTCCCCCAGGCGAACCGTTACGTGCAGCAAGCGGCCTGGCACGGGCTCCTCGACTCCCAAGATCTCCGGCTGAAAATGCGGGCCCAGCAAGATGGCCACCCCACTAGAAATGGCGGTGAGGTGGCTCATGCGGACCTCTCCTTGCCATTCCAGGAGCCACGTGGCTTCGTCTCCCGGAACGGTGTGGGTTTCTTGCAGGAAGCACACCGCATATTTCCCCTCCCGCAGGAGCGAAAAATTGTCAAATCTACGGCGTGCCCCTCTGCCGCCGTTGATGTTGAGGCTGGCTATGGTTATCTTCATGGCAAAAACATAGTGCAACCTCTACCTTAACCTATTGTGGGGGAGGGAGCGGAGTCTTTTGTTGAACTCCGCTCCCTCCGCAGCCCAGCGAGGAGTCCCTCGAGCTCGCGCAGCTCAAGGTGTTGCGCCTTTGTCAAAAGCCCGCCCGCGGCCAAGGTTTTGACGGCGGCGCGGACGGACCCCTTGATCAGCTCTGGCTCGGACCATTTTTCCAGGGCCAGTCGGGCTTGGTTGCAGCGACCCCGGCTCTGGGCCAAAAAGTCCCGGAGTTCCCTTGCAGGAATGAGGATGGTCTCGGCGGCGGCCGCGAGCAGATCCACCGCCTCGCTGGCGGTGGTCTCTAGGTCTTCACCCGCGTCCCCCACCGAGTCCCCGTCCTCCTCCGGGAGGTGGCCGCCAGCAGGCGGCCCATCGACCGCACAAGGTACGGCAAATGAACCGGCCGCTCCAACCGGCCCTGGCTCTGCCCCGATCCCACCCCCAGGATCGTCGGCAGAGGAGTCCCCACTGGGCTCTTTTAAAAATGGTGCTGGGTCGGGAAGCGACAGCGGAAGGGGTTCCCCCTCCGCCCCTGGAACTGGGGAACAAGGAGAGACCCGGCCATAGGAAATCCCCAGGCTCCCCAAGTGCACCAGCTCGAAAGTAAGGGGCGAGGGTGGGTGTTCCTCCCCCTCCCCGCTGCCACCCCCCGGCCCAGCATCTACAGTTTCATTAAAATCAGTAAATTGTGTTTCTGCCGGGTCGAGCGACTCCCGGGGGAAGTTGTGTATTGGCTGGGCGGGCTCAGGTTCGGCCTTTTCGGCCCCGCCCGCCTCAGTCCCCGGGACGCCCGGCCCGGCGGCAATGCATTCTTCCGCTGGCCCCACGCCCCCCACGACAGGCAGATCTTCCACTCCATCCCCAGGAGGCAGCGGCTGGGCAGCCTTGACTGCCTCACCCTCCGCGGGGACAGACTCCTCGCGCCTGCAGCGCAATTTGGGAGCGCTGGTTGGGGACGCGGGACACGCGGCGGGCACCGACTCCTCCGCGGAGGGATGTTGTTCCCCCTCCGCCTCATCGGAGCCGTGCCTCCTTTTGTTCCTGGGGGCGCGCGGAGTCAGGGAGACCTCCATGTCTGCCGAGGCCTCCCGCTCCGCCCCCCCCTTTTCCTTTTCTTGCCCGCGCCCGGGCCCCTCTGTGGTGTTGCTCAAGGGCTCGGGCACGGGCTCGGGGCACCCCGCGCTCGCCGGTGACGGGGTTGGGCTGAGCGCGGTGGTCAAATTATCTGGCGCACTGAGGGGACCCGCCTCTTGATGTTTTGCCTTCTTCCGCGCCTTCCTTCCATTCGGACGCTCTCCCTCCCCCCCGCCGGAGGCCCTGAAAACAAAGGCCCCCGACGATGCCCGCGCACCCATGGCTCCCGGCACGCGGACGCAACTAGGGGGAGGGGTGGCGGCGGCGCCAGCCTTGGCCGCCTTCGGTGGTTTGGCGGCCTTGGAGGCGGGGCAGTTCTTGCGAACGTGCCCCACCTCCTTGCAGGCATGGCACCGCACGCCGTCCGACATCCAGAAGACGCGGTAGGCAGTCCCCTCGTGCACCACATTAAAACTTCCCTCCGTCGTGTCCTCCCGCGCCAGCCGGACAAAGAGCTGGCGGCGGAAGGAGAACACGTGGCGCAGGCTTTTCTCCCTGAGGCCGAGCGGTATAGGGTTGATCCCTGACCTTACCTCCCCCAGTTGGTGTAGGTGAGGGAGGAGGAGCTCAGTGGGAACAAAGGGCGGGACGTTTGACACGATGACCCTCTGCGCAGTGGCCTCGAGAGGGTCCACCGGCAGGAACGTCCCGCCCACCGTGAGCCCCTTTTCGAGGGCCAGGGACACCGCCCGCTCCGACCCCAGGAAGAACACGGCCTTCCCAGACATCTTGGAGGCTGCGACAATGACCGAGGGGCCGACTACCCCAGCCATCGCCCGCACGCACTCCTCAATGCTCATTGTGGGGTGAGTGTAGCTCTTGACCCCGTGTTTTTTAGTGATTAATCTGAAAGGTGGCAGGGTAGCGGGTGGCGCAGGAGGTGCCGTGGAGGCGGTTGCCACCTGCGCATATGTCCTCGCTGGCCTTGCCACCGGCGTGGATGGGGTCGCCATCACGGGGTCCCTTTAAGGGCTACACCCACCCCAAAGTCACAGGCCTTAATGGTCTTTATTGGCCTTGTATATTTAACTGAGCAGAGGAGCACTTAACGAGGCACCTCTCCCCTCGTTGGCAATTGGGGAGGGGCCTTGCTCCCTCTGCTCAGTTGTCTTAATTGTTTTTTTTATTAATTTGGAAGAAAGAGGCCTCAGAGAGAGAGGGGAGAAACAGAGTAACAGAGAAAGAGAGAGGGGGGTGGGAAGGGGGGGGGGGGAACTGCGAGGGCAGGTCTCCCCTCGCAGCTGTGGGTGGGTGCAATCCCAGATGGCAAAACAAAAAGTCTTTGGGGTGGTCTTCAGGTGGGGGGAGAAGATGTCTTCACCTGGGGTAGCTAGAGCCACCAGGCACACACTCCTAACGATCTTTAATAGGGTTAATGAGAATAAATCTTCAGCCTGGTAGCTCCAGCTATCCCAGGCTAGGCAATTGGGTGGGGGGTTCAGTTTTGTGTGGGGCCGAGTTGTAGCAAGGCCCCCACACACTTCCACACACACACACCCCCCGCGATGTTCCGGCCCTCAGTGGTCTTCTTTCCTCCCCCCACCGATATAACAAAGTCTTTTGGGAAATGCACCCACACCCACCTGTAGAAATAGTAGAGTCTCCCTCCTTCCACACTGGATGTTGTTGGTCTTTTCCCCCTCTCTCCAACTCCTTGCAGAAATGGTAAAGTTGTAAAAAAGTTTTCTGTTCTCCTCCTCTCCCTCTGGGTAAAAGTTGAAGGTGAAGCCCCTTCCTTCCTTCTCTTCCTGGGCTGGTCTCAGGGCTCTCCAGGCAGGAGCTCAAGTTGATAGCTCCTCTCCTCACTGCTCACAGCTCCAACTGAGCAGGACACACCTCCACTGCTTCACGATTGGTCCCTTGTGCATGAAACTCTTTTGAGTTTACCTGCGAAAACATAAAACATGTATCCGTGCCACCCGACCTGGATGACACACACAAGACATTTACAAGGCCCTTTTTTTTTTTGGGGGTTTTTTTTTTTTTTTGTGTTTTTTTTTTGGGCACTAAAATCAAATTTTTCCTTTTTCCAGTGCCCCCTATAAAAGAAGAGGGGGACACTAAAAGCACCGGCAATTAAAACAAATTAAACTTTAAAACGTAAAATCAAATTAAAATTTGGTTGCCGGGCGTGATGATGCACTCCAGTCCCTCCGGTGCCCACCTCTCGCGGAAGGCCGCGAGCGTACCGGTGGACACCGCGTGCGCCATCTCCAAGGACACCCTGGACCGGATGTAAGAGCGGAAGAGAGGCAGGCAGTCAGGTTGAACGACCCCCTCGACCGCCCGCTGCCTGGACCGGCTGATGGCACCCTTGGCCGTGCCCAGGAGCAGTCCTACGAGGAGGCCCTCGGACCTACCCGCTCCCCTCCGCACAGGGTGCCCAAAGATCAGGAGAGTGGGACTGAAGTGCAGCCAGAATTTCAGGAGCAGCCCCTTCAAATAATGGAACAGGGGCTGCAACCTTGTGCACTCAATAAAAACATGGAACACGGACTCCTCCAGACCGCAGAAATTGCAGGCGGCCTGGGAGTCCGTGAACCGGCTTAAAAATTTATTGCACGGCACTGCTCCGTGCACCACCCTCCAGGCCAAGTCCCCGATGAATAGTGGGAGGACCCCTGCGTAGAGTGCCCTCCATCGGGGACCCCCGCCTCCTCCGGACGGCAAGATGGTACGCTATGGCGTGTCCGGACGGCCGGCGAGGATGGCAAAGTTGAGGGTGTGCAGGAGCAGCCCGTACAGGAAACCCCTCCGCGCGGAACTGAAAGGCACGGAGGGGATCTCCCCGAGGCGGCTCAAGTTGTGAGGCGCCGGCCCCCGAGGGAGGTTCCGGGGTTTGGCGCCGATGAGGAATTCCGTCCGGACGGGGGTCAGTTCGGACGGGATCTCCCCACGTGCTTGAGCCTCCTCGATACACCTAACGGAGTCAGGGCCCAGAGCTGTTTTTAGCGACTCGATGGCATCGGCCGCGTGGCGGACGTTGGCAGAATTTAGGCGCCGCGCCAGCGTGTCTGGCGCCATCCAGCCTGCTCCTCCGCCATCGAGCAGGTCCCTGACCCTGGTCACCTCACCAGCCACAGCCCTCTCTTCCGACCGCCACATAAAACCTCGGCCGTGGAGGTACGGATTCCCGAGCAGCGGCTCCTGCAGGACGGCCGCCACTCCAGCCGGCGGAGAGCTGCGCTTGGTGGAGACTTTGTTCCAGACCCTGATGAGTTCCCTGTAAAAGACAGGCAGCTCCCGGAGGGCGGTCCTGGCACCCCCCAAGTTCACAAACAGGAGCTGCGTGTCATAATTGAGGTCGAGCTGCTGGCGGAAGAAATACCTCGCCAGAGCACACCACCTAGGAGGGGGCTCGACGTAAAGGTATCTCTGCAGGGTCTGAAGACGGAAAGTCGCGAGCTGGGCACTGACGCACACCAACGACTGACCGCCCTCCTCAAGCGGGAGACTCAGGACCGCGGCAGAGACCCAGTGCTTCCTGTTGTTCCAGAAGAAGTCCACCAGCTTCTTCTGTATCTTGGCGACAAACGCAGGGGGAGGGGTCAAAGTGACCAGCCGGTACCACAACATTGCGGCCACCAGCTGGTTTATGACTAGCGCTCGACCCCTGTAGGACAGCACTCGGAGCAGTCCTGTCCAGCGCCCTAGGCGAGCGGCGACCTTGGCCTCCAGCTCCTGCCAGTTCGCCGGCCAGGCTCCCTCGTCAGGGCTAAGGTAGACTCCCAGATAGAGGAGATGGGTCGTGCTCCAGGCAAAAGGCCTGAGCTCCTCCGGCAGGGAGTCCACCCGCCACTGACCCACCAGGAGTCTGGAACATTTCTCCCAGTTGATCCTGGCGGAGGACGCGGCCGAGTAAATCTCCTGGCACTCACGCATCCTCCGCAGGTCAGCGGGATCCTCTACCGCGAGGAGCACGTCATCGGCGTAAGCCGAGAGGACGACCTCCACGCCCGGCCCTTGCAGAGCCAGTCCCGTCAACCTCGTCCGCAAGAGGCGCAGGAAAGGCTCCACGCAAACAGCATATAACTGGCCGGACATGGGGCATCCCTGGCGCACCCCTCTCCTAAAGCGAAGGGGCGCCGTCAAGGACCCGTTAACCTTAATCAGACACTCCGCGGCGGCGTACAAAAGTCGGATCCGGGCGACGAAATGCGTCCCGAACCCGAAAGCGCGCAGAGTTCCGAGCAGATAGTCGTGATCCACCCTGTCGAACGCCTTCTCTTGGTCGAGGGATAGGAAGGCGACCGACAGACCAGCCTCCTGGGAACAATGGATGAGGTCCCGGACCAGATGGATGTTATCGTGGATTGTCCGGCCCGGGACCGTGTAGGACTGGTCGGGGTGGATCATGTGGTCCAGCACGGCACCAAGGCGAGCAGACATCGCCCTGGCGACGATTTTGTAGTCCGTGCTGAGGAGGGAGACCGGGCGCCAGTTCTTAAGGAGGCGGAGATCGCCCTTCTTAGGCAGCAGGACGATGACTGCCCTGCGCCAAGAGAGGGGCATCTCCCCGGTCGCCAGACTTTCCCCCAGGACCCGCGCGTAGTCGCTCCCCAGGACGTCCCAGAACGCCCGGTGGAACTCCACGGTCAGCCCGTCCAGCCCCGGGGATTTTCCCCTCGAGAGCCGGGCGAGGGCACCGGTCAGCTCCGCCAGGCTTAGTGGAGCTTCCAGATTTTCGGCGCCCTCCGGGCTGACCTTCGGCAGGTCCTCCCACAAAACTCTACGCGCTTCCTCGCTGGACGGATCCGGAGAGAACAGAGCCCCGTAATATTCACGGACCCTGTTGTTGACGCCCTCCGGATCCGAGACGAGAGAGCCGTCGTCGGCCAGCAGCGTCAAGAGCTGCTTACGGACACTCTGCCTTTTTTCCAGCGAGTAGAAGAAGGGGGAGCCGCGGTCCAGATCCCGCAGGAACCGGATCCGCGACCTCACGAACGCGCCTCGGGACCCGACGAGCTGCAGGTCCTTCAGCGCGGCCTTCTTCGCTTCGTACACCGTCCGCAGGGCCGGGTCCTGGACGACTTGACCGAGACGGGCTTCCAGGTCGAGCACCTCTTTTTCTAGGCGCCCGACTCTGGCCGCCCGCCTCTTGGTCGACCCCCTCGCGTACTCTTGACAGAAGACGCGGACGTGAGCCTTGCCCACGTCCCACTATAGCCTCAAGGAGGAGAAGCCCCCCTGCTTCCTTCTCCAGTCGGACCAGAATCGACGGAACGAGTCCTGGAACCGCACGTCCTCCAGCAGCCGGTTGTTAAAGTGCCAGTACGCGGACCCCGTCCTCGCGCGGAGCGAAGCGAGCTCCGCCCACACCAGGTGGTGGTCCGAACACGGCACCGGCCGCATGGAGGCCGCCGGGACGCAGGAAACGTACGCCCGAGACACGTAAAGGCGGTCGACTCTAGACCATCCAACTCCAGGCCTCACCCAAGTAAAGGCGCTGGAGTCGGGGTGGAGATTTCGCCAGACGTCCACCAAGTCGAAGGACCCGACCAGGTCCCTCAACTTCTCCATCGCCGTCATGCACTGCGGGGCACCGGAGCGGTCCCGCGCCTCGAGGGTGCAGTTAAAATCCCCCCCGAGGACAATGCAGTCGCCGACGTCGACGGAGCCAAGAAGAGCGGACACCTCTTCAAAGAAGCGCGTTTGCTGCGGGCCGGGCTGAGGGGCGTACACGTTCACGAGATGGAGCGGCACGTCCCCCAGGCGAACCGTTACGTGCAGCAAGCGGCCTGGCACGGGCTCCTCGACCCCCAAGATCTCCGGCTGAAAATGCGGGCCCAGCAAGATGGCCACCCCACTAGAAATGGCGGTGAGGTGGCTCATGCGGACCTCTCCTTGCCATTCCAGGAGCCACGTGGCTTCGTCTCCCGGAACGGTGTGGGTTTCTTGCAGGAAGCACACCGCATATTTCCCCTCCCGCAGGAGCGAAAAATTGTCAAATCTACGGTGTGCCCCTCTGCCGCCGTTGATGTTGAGGCTGGCTATGGTTATCTTCATGGTAAAAGCATAGTGCAACCTCTACCTTAACCTATTGTGGGGGAGGGAGCGGAGTCTTTTGTTGAACTCCGCTCCCTCCGCAGCCCAGCAAGGAGTCCCTCGAGCTCGCGCAGCTCAAGGTGCTGCTCCTTTGTCAAGGGCCCGCCCGCGGCCAAGGTTTTAACGGCGGCGCGGACGGACCCCTTGATCAGCTCCGGCTCGGACCATTTTTCCAGGGCCAGTCGGGCTTGGTCGCGGCGACCCCGGCTCTGGGCCAAAAAGTCCCGGAGTTCCTTTGCAGGAATGAGGAGGGCCTCAGCGGCGGCCGCGAGCAGATCCACCGCCTCCCTGGCGGTGGTCTCTAGTTCTTCTCCCGCGTCCCCCACCGAGTCCCCGTCCTCCTCCGGGAGGTGGCCACCAGCAGCCGGCCCATCGACCGCACAAGGTACGGCAACTGAACCGGCCGCTCCAACCGGCCCTGGCTCTGCCCCGATCCCACCCCCAGGATCGTCGGCAGAGGAGTCCCCACTGGGCTCTTTTAAAAATGGTGCTGGGCCGGGAAATGACAGCGGAAGGGGTTCCCCCTCCGCCCCAGGAACCGGAGAACAAGGAGAGACCCGGCCATAGGAAATCCCCAGGCTCCCCAAGTGCTCCAGCTCCAAAGTAAGAGGCGAGGGTGGGTGTTCCTCCCCCTCCCCGCTGCCACCCCCCGGCCCAGCATTTACAGTTTCATTAAAAACCTGAATTTCAGTTTCTGCCGGGTCGAGCGACTCCCGGGGGAAGTTGGGTATTGGGTGGGCGGGCTCAGGTTCGGCCTTTTCGGCCTCGCCCGCCTCAGTCCCCGGGACGCCCGGCCCGGCGGCTACGCATTCCTCCGCGGTCCCCACGCCCCCCACGACAGGCAGATCTTCCACTCCATCCCCGGGAGGCAGAGGCTAGGCAGCCTCAACTGTCTCACCCTCCCCGGGGACAGACTCCTCCCGCCTACGGCGCTGCTTGGGGGTGCTGGTTGGGGACGCGGGACACGCGGCGGGCACCAACTCCTCCACGGAGGGATGTTGTTCTCCCTCCGTCTCATCGGAGCCGTGCCTCCTTTTGTTCCTGGGGGCGCGCGGAGTCAGGGAGACCCCCATGTCTGCCGAGGCCTCCCGCTCCGCCCCCACCTTTTACTTTTCTTGCCCGCGCCCGGGCCCCTCTGTGGTGTTGTTCAAGGGCTCGGGCACGGGCTCGGGGCACCCCGCGCTCGCCGGTGATGGGGTTGGGCTGAGCGCGGTGGTCAAATTATCTGGCGCACTGAGGGGACCCGCCTCTTGATGTTTTGCCTTCTTCCGCGCCTTCTTTCCGGTCGGACGCTCTCCCTCCCCCCCGCCGGAGGCCCTGAAAACAAAGGCCTCCGACGATGCCCGCGCACCTACGGCTCCCGGCACGCGGACGCAACTAGGGGGAGGGGTGGCGGCGGCGCCAGCCTTGGCCGCCTTCGGTGGTTTGGCGGCCTTGGAGGCGGGGCAGTTCTTGCGAACGTGCCCCACCTCCCTGCAGGCATGGCACCGCACGCCGTCCGACGTCCAGAAGACGCGGTAGGCAGTCCCCTCGTGCACCACATTAAAGTGCCCTTCTGTCATGTCCTCCCGCGCCAGCCGGACAAAGAGCTGGCGGCGGAAGGAGAACACGTGGCGCAGGCTGTTCTCCCTGAGGCCGAGCGGTATGGGGTTGATCCCCGACCTTACCTCCCTCAGTTGGTGTAGATGAGGGAGGAGGAGCTCAGCGGAAACAAAGGGCGGGACGTTTGACACGATGACCCTCTGCGCGGTGGCCTCGAGAGGGTCCACTGGCAGGAACGTCCCGCCCACCGTGAGCCCCTTTTCAAGGGCCAGGGACACCGCCCGCTCCGACCCCAGGAAGAACACGGCCTTCCCAGACATCTTGGAGGCTGCGACAATGGCCGAAGGGCCGACTACCCCAGCCATCGCCCGCACGCACTCCTCGATGCTCATTGTGGGGTGAGTGTAGCTCTTGACCCCGTGTTTCCTGGTTATAAGTGTAAAAGGTGGCAGGGCAGCGGGTGGCGCAGGAGGTGCCGTGGATGTGGACACCGCCTGCGCATACGTCCTTGCTGGCCCTGCCACCGGCGTGGATGGGGTCGCCATCACGGGGTCCCTTTAAGGGCCACACCCACCCCAAAGTCACAGGCCTTAATGGTCTTAATTAGGCCTCGTATATTAACTGAGCAGAGGAGCCCTTAATGAGGCACCTCTCCCCTCGTTGGCAATTGGGGATGGGCCTTGCTCCCTCTGCTCAGTTGTCTTAATTGTTTTTTTTTTATTAATTTGGAAGAAAGAGGCCTCAGAGAGAGAGGGGAGAAACAGAGTAACAGAGAAAGAGAGAGGGGGGTGGGAAGTGGGGGGGGGGAACTGCGAGGGGAGGTCTCCCCTCGCAGCTGTGGGTGGGTGCAATCCCAGATGGCAAAACAAAAAGTCTTTGGGGTGGTCTTCAGGTGGGGGGAGAAGATGTCTTCACCTGGGGTAGCTAGAGCCACCAGGCACACACTCCTAACGATCTTTAATATGGTTAATGAGAATAAATCTTCAGCCTGGTAGCTCCAGCTATCCCAGGCTAGGCAATTGGGTGGGGGGTTCAGTTTTGTGTGGGGCCTAGTTGTAGCAAGGCCCCCACACACACTTCCACACACACACACCCCCCGCGATGTTCCGGCCCTCAGTGGTCTTCTTTCCTCCCCCCACCGATATAACAAAGTCTTTTGGGAAATGCACCCACACCCACCTGTAGAAATAGTAGAGTCTCCCTCCTTCCACACTGGATGTTGTTGGTCTTTTCCCCCTCTCTCCAACTCCTTGCAGAAATGGTAAAGTTGTAAAAAAGTTTTCTGTTCTCCTCCTCTCCCTCTGGGTAAAAGTTGAAGGTGAAGCCCCTTCCTTCCTTCTCTTCCTGGGCTGGTCTCAGGGCTCTCCAGGCAGGAGCTCAAGTTGATAGCTCCTCTCCTCACTGCTCACAGCTCCAACTGAGCAGGACACACCTCCACTGCTTCACGATTGGTCCCTTGTGCATGAAACTCTTTTGAGTTAACCTGCGAAAACATAAAACATGTATCCGTGCCACCCGACCTGGATGACACACACAAGACATTTACAAGGCCCTTTTTTTTTTTTGGGGGGGGCACTAAAATCAAATTTTCCTTTTTCCAGTGCCCCCTATAAAAGGAGAGGGGGACACTAAAAGCACCGGCAATTAAAACAAATTAAACTTTAAAACGTAAAATCAAATTAAAATTTGGTTGCCGGGCGTGATGATGCACTCCAGTCCCTCCGGTGCCCACCTCTCGCGGAAGGCCGCGAGCGTACCGGTGGACACCGCGTTATCCATCTCCAAGGACACCCTGGACCGGATGTAAGAGCGGAAGAGAGGCAGGCAGTCAGGTTGAACGACCCCCTCGACCGCCCGCTGCCTGGACCGGCTGATGGCACCCTTGGCCGTGCCCAGGAGCAGTCCTACGAGGAGGCCCTCGGACCCACCCGCTCCCCTCCGCACAGGGTGCCCAAAGATCAGGAGAGTGGGACTGAAGTGCAGCCAGAATTTCAGGAGCAGCCCCTTCAAATAATGGAACAGGGGCTGCAACCTTGTGCACTCAATAAAAACATGGAACACGGACTCCTCCAGACCGCAGAAATTGCAGGCGGCCTGGGAGTCCGTGAACCGGCTTAAAAATTTGTTGCACGGCACTGCTCCGTGCACCACCCTCCAGGCCAAGTCCCCGATGAATAGTGGGAGGACCCCTGCGTAGAGTGCCCTCCATCGGGGACCCCCGCCTCCTCCAGACGGCAAGATGGTACACCATGGCGTGTCCGGACGGCCGGCGAGGATGGCAAAGTTGAGGGTGTGCAGGAGCAGCCCGTACAGGAAACCCCTCCGCACGGAACTGAAAGGCACGGAGGGGATTTCCC
Organism: Pristiophorus japonicus; assembly: GCF_044704955.1. Lineage (NCBI taxonomy): Eukaryota > Metazoa > Chordata > Chondrichthyes > Pristiophoridae > Pristiophorus > Pristiophorus japonicus. The sequence goes on from NC_091989.1 coordinate 100,543,260, forward strand.
CGAGGCGGCTCAAGTTGTGAGGCGCCGGCCCCCGAGGGAGGTTCCGGGGTTTGGCGCCGATGAGGAATTCCGTCCGGACGGGGGTCAGTTCGGACGGGATCTCCCCACGTGCTTGAGCCTCCTCGATGCACCTAACGGAGTCAGGGCCCAGAGCTGTTTGTAGCGACTCGATGGCATCGGCCGCGTGGCGGACGTTGGCAGAGTTTAGGCGCCGCGCCAGCGTGTCTGGCGCCATCCAGCCCGCTCCTCCGCCATCGAGCAGGTCCCTGACCCTGGTCACCTCACCAGCCACAGCCCTCTCTTCCGACCGCCACATGAAACCTCGGCCGTGGAGGTACGGATTCCCGAGCAGCGGCTCCTGCAGGACGGCCGCCACTCCAGCCGGCGGAGAGCTGCGCTTGGTCGAGACTTTGTTCTAGACCCTGATGAGTTCCCTGTAAAAGACAGGCAGCTCCCGGAGGGCGGTCCTGGCACCCCCCAAGTTCACAAACAGGAGCTGCGTGTCATAATTGAGGTCGAGCTGCTGGCGGAAGAAATACCTCGCCAGAGCGCACCACCTAGGAGGGGGCTCGACGTAAAGGTATCTCTGCAGGGTCTGAAGACGGAAAGTCGCGAGCTGGGCGCTGACGCACACCAACGACTGACCGCCCTCCTCAAGCGGGAGACTCAGGACCGCGGCAGAGACCCAGTGCTTCCTGTTGTTCCAGAAGAAGTCCACCAGCTTCTTCTGTATCTTGGCGACAAACGCAGGGGGAGGGGTCAAAGTGACCAGCCTCCCTTGTGCATGAATGACAGAAGGATAGTTTGCAGGTGAAGCAGGCAATCAGGAAGGCGAATGGAATGTTGGCCTTCATTGCGAGAGGGATGGAGTACAAAAGCAGGGAGGTCCTGCTGCAACTGTATAGGGTATTGGTAATGCCGCACCTGGAGTACTGCGTGCAGTTTTGATCACCTTACTTAAGGAAGGATATACTTGCTTTGGAGGGGGTACAGAGACGATTCACAAGGCTGATTCCGGAGATGAGGGGGTTACCTTATGATGATAGATTGAGTAGACTGGGTCTTCACTCGTTGGAGTTCAGAAGGATGAAGGATGATCTTATAGAAACATTCAAAATCATGAAAGGGATAGACAAGATAGAGGCAAACAGGTTGTTTCCACTGGTAGGGGAGACTAGAACTAGGGTGCACAGCCTCAAAATATGGGGGAGCCAATGTAAAACCGAGTTGAGAAGGAATTTCTTCTCCCAGAGGGTTGTGAATCTGTGGAATTCTCTGCCCAAGGAAGCAGTTGAGGTTCGCTCATTAAATGTATTCAAGTCACAGATAGATAGATTTTTGACCAATAAGGGAATTAACGGTTACGGGGAGAGGGCGGGTAAGTGGAGCTGAGTCCACGGCCAGATCAGCCATGATCTTATTGAATGGCGGAACAGGCTCGAGGGGCTAGATGGCCTACTCCTGTTCCTAATTTTTGTGTTCTTATGTTCTTATGAGATGAGGAGAAACTTCTCACTCAGAGAATTGTGAACCTGTGGAATTCTCTACCACAGAAAGTTGTTGAGGCCAGTTCGTTAGATATATTGTGGCCCTTATGGCTAAAGGAATCAAGGGGTATGGAGAGACAGCAGGAATGGGGTTCTGAAGTTGCATGATCAGCCATGATCATATTGAATGGTGGTGCAGGCTGGAAGGGCCGAATGGCCTACTCCTGCACCTACTTTGTTTGTTTCTATGTTTCTGAGTTGAAGGAAATCTTCCTCGATTCGGAGGGACTGTCGATGATGATGATAAAATTACATTTTAGAAAAAAAAAAATTTATGTCTGAGGCAAAGAAAGCTATTCAGACACAATAGTCTTCACCTGATTTCGGCTCATATGGATGACCTTGCATAGAGCAGTAAAAGAGGATTAAATGTAGCGAGAGCGAGGGGCAAATAGAGCAGACTCCAATATGAGAGAAAGTGAACACTAGAACTTGAAGAGCTAATAGGCCGAAATGTTATAGAATAGAAGCGGGGATGGTGGATGTCAGTTAGAGAACAGGCAGTAAAATAATAATAGCAGGTTTCTCAAGATGTGCTCCCGCTGAGTGCTGCTCCCCATTGGGAGTGACAGATTGTGGAGTTACCCCTGTTACAATGGGACAAAGATGGACTAAGTGAGTTGGCAAAACTATGGTGGAATGGAATTCAATGTGGGGAAGTGCGAGATCTTGCACTTTCGATGTGAGAAAGTGGAATGGGAATATTTTCATAATGGTGAGAGTTTAGGAGCTGTGAAGGAGCAAAGGGATTTATGTATCTATGTACACAAATCTATAAATCACTGCTGTCATTTACTCATTTCCTGTTGTCCTCTTTAGCACTTAGCAGTGCAGTCTATTTCTTTTCTCGTGTCTGTTTATCTCAGTGATGTGATGATGTGAAGCACAAAGCCCGGATCATAAGATTACACAGGATATACGGCACAGAAACAGCCATTCAGCCCAACCAGTCCATGCTGGCGTTTATGCTCCACTCGAGCCAAGCGTTTGAGCTGTCATTGCAGCCTCTGCTGTGTGGGGCTGCACTGCAGGTGGCCCTGGAATTGCTGCTGGATTCTTTCGTGCTTGCTGTCATTTGTTGGGAGTTTCTGGACAGATCCTTCAATGACCCCCAATCACACACGCTCAGAAATCAAGCGTCTTTTAAAAGCTGGGCTGTGACAATCGGGTTTGCCTCAGCAGCTGGAGAAGGAGCTGACCTTATCTGCTGGCAAGCGGCTTCCTGCTCCTGTCCACCCATGCTCTGTGACATCACTTATGCTGCCCGTGTGCTGGCTGTCTGACCTTTTGGGAGGGCATGTATTGTAGTTCCTCAATGGATGGGGTAAGTGCAGTGTTGGGGGTGCTACTAATTCTCAAGGGGCTGTTTTCCAATTTGTCGTGGGACCAGCCAGTTCCAGAAACCAGAGCAGATCTCACAAAGGCACAAAAAGGACAGTAATACAGAAAGGAACTAAGTATAGTAACACTAACACGGTACAGACAAGTATTTCCCATGGTCCTACTGCTCCTGGATAGTACGTGTGAGAGTCCTTCTGATAGGATCTTACCGGACAATGTTCTGGAAGGAGCCTTGGGATAAAAACCCATCTAAGGGACATGCCCTCCTGCTTCTCCATCTGCCACAAGCTCCAGGATTCAGTGACCTTGGAAGGCAATGGCCCTCTCCTTAAAGGGGGTGCGGTCCGTTATGGCTGCTTCCCCTCCTCCCATTGCCAGATGCTGCTTTCTATTGTGGACCCCATTCTCCTCTACAAAATTAAACGGGGCTGTTACATTCTGAGAAGTGATAGTTACAAAGCCCATTGTCAGAAGGGGTCGGGGCTGGTGAGGAAGTGATGCGTATCCTCAGATGAGGAGGTGGACAAGCTTGGAGCTTTTATCAGTGGAAATTCTTGTGCTATCGGAATGAGTACTGTTCAAAGAAGATGTAGAAACGTGAAGACAGGTGGGTTTCAGGACCCACGCAAAACAATACAGACTGTGAGGGACAAAGTGTACTGAGGTGCACACAACAATCACCCTGTCCTTGCTGAAAATATTGCCAGCCAGTGCCCTACATTGTTCCTTCCTTGTGACCCTCTTTTGGCACTGTCTCCATGTGTGCTGGAACATACAGACACCTTCAGTTCCTCACCAATTTGCTGCCATCTGTAGCTTCGAGCTGTTTTTCAGATTTTCCTGCAGAGGAGGGAGTACAGCACCACCCTCCGTCTCTCACAGCCTGCAGCAGCACTTCTGTGCTTGTCTCAAACAGAGAGAGAAAGAAAGAAAGGAAGAAATACTTACATTTATATAGCGCCTTTCACGACCACCGGACATCTCAAAGTGCTTTGCAGCCTATGAAGTACTTTTGGAGTGTAGTCGCTGTTGTAATGTGGGAAAGGCGGCAGCCAATTTGCGCACTGTAAGCTCCCACAAACAGCAATGTGATAATGACCAGATAAACTTTTTGTTGTGTTGATTGAGGGATAAATATTGCCCAGAACACCGGGGATAAGTTCCCTGCTCTTCCTAATATTGCCATGGGATCTTTTCGACCATCTGAAAGGAAATAGGGAGCTTTGGTTTAATGACTCATCCACAAGATGGCACCTCTGCCAGACCAGCACTCCCTCAGTATTGCACTGGAGTGTCAGTCTAGGTTTTGTGCTCAAGCCACAGGATTGGGTCTTGAACCAACAACATTCTGTCGGAGAGACGAGAGTGCTTTTTTCAATTGAATTTATTCAATATTAAAAACATTTACAACATTGTGATCATTCCATTGTACCATACAGTCACCCTTCACCACTTCCAGCAAACAAAAACTCAGCACTAAAACATAACAAGCTCACCACCATTCTGCCACTCTGCACAGTCATTCCTTTACCACATAGTAGTATCAAAAACAAAAGTTTAATTTGTCTCCCATGACATATAGAATCATAGAAATTTACAGCATGGAAGGAAGCCATTTTGGCCCATTGTCTGCATCGGCCGACAAAGAGCTATCCAGCCGAATCCCACTTTCCTGCTCTTGGTCCGTAGCCTTATAGGTTACAGCACTTCAAGTGCACATCCAAGTACTTTTTAAAAGTGGTCAGGGTTTCTGCCTCTACCACCCTTTCAGGCAGTGAGTTCCAGACACCCACCATCCTTTGGGGAAAAACTTCCCCTCAACTCCCCTCTAAACCTCCTCCCAATTACTTTAAATCTATGCTCCCTGGTTGTTGACCCCTCTGCTAAGGGAAATAGGTCCTTCCTATCCACTCTATTTAGGTCCCTCATAATGTTATACACCTCAATCAGGTCTCCCCTCAGCCTCCTTTGTTCCAAACAAAACAACCCCAGCCTATCCAATCTTTCCTCATAGCTAAAATTCTCCAGTCCAGGAAACCTCCTTGTAAATCTCCTCTGAACCTTCTCCTGGGCCATTCAAGTGGGAGAATAAAAAGAAACTTTGTAGTGGTAGGGCACAGGGTCATTAGAGGGACAGAAACGGTTCTCTGCAATTGAGACCTTGAGTCCCGAAGGCTGTGTTGCCACCCGGTGCCAGGGTTAAGGACATCACATCAGGGCTGGAGAGGAACTTGGAGTTGGACGGGGAAGATCCAGTTGACGTGGTCCACATGGGTACCAATGACATAGGTAGGAGAAAGAACGAGGTTCTGCTGAGGGAGTATGAGCAGCTAGGGGGTAAATTAAAAGCAGAATCACAAAGATAATAATCTCTGCATTACTACCTGAGCCACGAGCAAATTTGCATAGGGTAAATAAGATCAGAGAGATAAACACATGGTTCAAAGACTGGTGTGGGAGAAATGGGTTTTGGTTCATGGGGCACTGGCACCAGCACTGGGGTAGGAGGGAGCTGTTCTGTTGGGATGGGCTTCACTTGAACCGTGCCGGGATGAGTGTCCTAGTGAATCGAATAACCAGGGCTGTTGGGGTAGGGGCTTCAGGTGAGCGGAAATGTAAAAAGTCAAAGAACAAGGAGAAGGCAATAGTGCAGGGTAGCACTGTGGGAAATGATAAACAGAGGGTGACAGGAAGGGACAGAATGTATAAACATAAGAGTGTATCAGAAAGTGGGGTCAAAGCAAGGAAAAATAGTAAAAAAACAAAATTAAAAGCTCTTTATCTGATTGCATGCAACATTCATAACAAAATAGATGAGCTGATGGCACAAATAGATATAAATGGGTATGATCTGATAGCCATTACAGAGACGTGGTTGCAAGGTGACCAAGGCTGGGAACTGAATATTCAGGGTATTTGACAATTCGGAAGGATAGACAGAAAGTAAAAGGAGGTGGGGTAGCTCTGTTAATAAAGGATGAGATCAGTGCAGTAGTGAGAAATTATATTGGCTCAGAAGATCAAGATGCATGATCTTAGAATAAGGGGCTGCCCATTTAAAACTGAGGTGAGGAGAAATTTCTTCTCTCAGAGGGTTGTAAATCTATGGAATTCGCTGCCTCAGAGCTGTGGAAGCTGGGATATTGAATAAATTTAAGACAGAAATAGACAGTTCCTTAAACGATAAAGGGTTATGGGAAGCCTTATTGAAAGGCGGAGCAGGCTCGAGGGGTCGTATGGCCTACTCCTGCTCCTATTTCTTATGTTCTTATGTAGAATCAGTTTGGGTGGAGATAAGAAATAATAAGGGGAAGAAGTCACTGGTGGGCATGGTCTACAGGTCCCCTAACTAGCTACATTGTTGGACGGAGTATAAATCAAGAAATAATGACAATAATCATGGGCGATTTTAATCTTCATATTGATTGGACAAATCAAATTGGCCAACGTAGCTTTGAGGAAGAGTTCACAGAATGTATCTGGGATAGTTTTCTTGGCCAGTACATTGCGGAACCAAACAGGCAGCAGGCTATCTTAGATCTGGTACGATGTAATGAGACAGGATTAATAAATGATCTAGTAAAGGATCCTCTCGAAAAGAGTGATCATAGCATGGTTGAATTTCAAATTCAGTTGGATGGTGAGAAAGTTGGATCTCAAATCAGCTTAAATAAAGGAGACTACAAAGATATGAAGGCAGAGTTGTCTTAAGTGGACTGGGAAAATAGATTAAAGTGTAAGACAGTTGATGAGCAGTGGCGGACATTTAAGGAGATATCTCATAACTCTCAACAAAAATATATTCCAGCGAGAAGGAATTACTTTAAGAGAAGGGATAACTATCCGTGGCTAACTTAGGAAATAAAGGATGCTATCAAATTGAAAACAATTGCTTATAAAGTGGCCAAGATTGGTGGTAGGCCAGAGGATTGGGAAACTTAAAAAAACACTCAAGGACGACTACAAAAATAGTAAAGAGAGGGAAGATAAATTATGAGAGTAAACTAGCAAGAAATATAAAAACAGAGAGTAAGAGTTTCTACAGGTATATAAAAAGGAAGAGGGTGGCTAAAGTAAATGTTGGTCCCTTAGAGGATGAGACTGGGGAATTAATAATGGGGAACTGTGAAATGGCAGAGACTTTGAACAAATATTTTGAATCGGTCTTCACGGTAGAAGACACTAAAAACATCCCAATGATGGATTATCAAGGGGCTATAGGGAGGGAGGAACTTAAAACAATCACTATCACTACAGAAAAAGTACTCGGTAAAGTAGTGGGACTAAAGGTGGACAAGTCCCTTGGAACTGATGGCTTGCATCCTAGGGTCTTAAAAGAAGTGTCTGCAGAGATAGTGGATGCATTGGTTGTAATCTACCAAAATTACTTGGATTCTAGGGAGGTCCCAGCAGATTGGAAAACCACAAATGTAATGCCCCTATTTAAAAAAGAAAGCAGACAGAAAGCAGGAAACCATAGACCAGTTAATCTAACATCTGTCATTGGGAAACTGCTGGAGTCCATTATTAAGGAAGCAGTAGCAGGACATTTGGAAAAGCATAATACAGTCAAGCAGAGTCAGCATGGTTTTATGAAAGAGAAATCATGTTTGACAAATTTGCTGTAGTTCTTTGAGGATGTAACGACCAGGGTGGATAAGTGGGTGTATTTGGATTTCCAGAAGGCATTCGATAAGGAGCCATATAAAAGGTTACTGCACAAGATAAAAGCTGGGGGTAATATACGAGCTTGGATAGCAGATTGGCTAAATAACAGAAAACAGAGAGTCGGGATAAATGTGTCATTTTCCGGTTGGCAAATGGTAACTAGTGGGGTGCCACAGGTATCGGTGCTGGGGTCTCAAATATTTACAATTTATATTAATGACTTGGATGAAGGGCCCAAGTTTGCTGATGATACAAGGATGGGTGGGAAAGCAAGCTGTAAGGAGGAAAAATCAAAATCTTCAAAGTAATATAGACAAGCTAAGTGAGTGGGCAAACATTTGGCAGATGGAGTATAATGTGGGAAAGTGTGAGGTTATCCACTTTGGCAGAAAAAATAAAAAAGCAAATTATTATTTAAATGAAGATAAATTACAAAAGGCTGCAGTACAGAGTGACGTGGGAGTTCTTGTGCATGAAACACAAAAAGTTAGTATGCAGGTACAGCAGGTAATCGGGATGGCAAATGGAATGTTGGCATTTATTGCAAAGGGGTTGGAGTATAAAAGCAGAGAAGTCCTGCTGCAACTGTATAAGATATTGGTGAGGCCACACCTAGAGTACTGCGTACAGTTTTGGTCTCCTTATTTAAGAAAGGATATACTTGCATTAGAGGCAGTCCAGAGAATGTTCACTAGGTTGATTCCTAAGATGAAGCGGTTGACTTATGAGGAAAGGTTGAGTAAGTTGGGCCAATACTCATTGGAGTTCAGAAGAATGAGAGGTGATCTTATTGAAACATATAAGACACTGAGGAGGTTCGACAAGGTAGATGCACAGAGGCTGTTTCCCCGCGTGGGGAATCTAGAACTATGGGGCATAGTTTCTGAATAAGGGGTCGCCCATTTAAAACTGAGATGAGGAGGAATTTCTTCTCTCAGAGGGGTCCGGTACTGAGCCCCGCTGAACCCCACTGGAAACAGCCTACCAGTCACAACATCAACCATCAACCATTGCCCCTTGCTTCCTGCCTCTGAGCTAATTTTGAATCCAACTTGCCACTTTGCCTTGGATCCCATGGGCTTTTACTTTTGGGACCAGTCTGCCCTAGGGGACCTGAACAAAAGCCTTGCTAATTTCCATGTACACTACATCCAATGCACTACCCTGATTGACCCTCCTTGTTACAGCCTCAAAATATTCAATCAAGTTCGTCAGACATGACCTGACCTTAACAAATCCATGCTGACTGTCCCTGATTAATCTGTCTTTCCAAATGAAGATTTATCCTGTCCCTAAGAATTTTTTCAAATAATTTTCCCACCACTGAAATTAGGCTGACTGGCCTATAATTACTCGGTTTATCCTGTTCTCCCTTTTTAAATTATATTAATTTTAAATTTTAAGTCATATATATTAATCTATTGTACTTTTTAAAATGAGCAAAAAATGCCATCCTTAAATTCCTTTCCCAAAAAACATCCACAGAGCCTTATAATGATCTTTTAGCCTATATTTAGCTCCTCAAGTTTATTCTCCCCTTTTCAAGAAGAGCATTCCTTCTGTGTGTTTATACTTTATTTATTTGTGACAGCTCACTGGATGGGCATTAGGACCCTGCGAGAGTTATTCACAGTTGCTGTGCTCATGCTGGTTCATGTCAGTTTGGGACTCCATTTTGGGTTGTATAAAAGCACAGTTGAGTTACATTTCTCCTCGCTCAGTTTGTCAGTTATTTACGCATACACAACATCTTCGTTGCACAATCCTTTGTTGCACAACAATGAATCTAGACACACTGAACTTTAAATTAATCATCATCCATGAGACTCGGGCAAGAGGCGAGATTGCTCCCACTGAGCCACAGCTGACACCGACATTCTAGGGAAGATACATTTAAACCATTTTATACACAAACCATCAATGAACCGAGGAAAACTTGCTCCACTATCTTTTCTTTATTTATTATTGGGATGTGGGCATTGTTGGAAAGGCCTGTTTTTATTGCACACTCCCAATTGCCCATGAGAAGGGGATGGTGAGCTGTCTTCTGGAACCACTGCAGTCTGTGTGATGAAGGTACTTCCACAGTGTTGTTAGGGAGGGAGTACCATGATTTTGACTCACCGACAATGAAGGAACGGTGATATGTTTCCAAACCGGAATACTGTATGACTTGAAGTGGAACTTGGAGGTGGTTGTGTTCCCATGCACCTGCTGCCTTTGAACCTCAACGTGGTAGAGGCTGTGGGACTGGGAGGTGTTGTCGAAGTAGTCTTGATGAATTGCTGCAGTGCAACTTGTAGAAACACCCTCTGCATCGGGGAGAGTGGTACCTGAGTTTTCAGAGTCTAATGGATGGTCCTGGTGATCTTTTCACATTTTTTTTAGTGTATCTTTCTATAAACAAAATTTCGGATGATATGACACAATGAATATAAAATATCTTACAAATGTTTTGTACCAATGGGACCTGCCATGGAGCCCCTCAGGACAGGAAATTTGGGCACTCCCGTGGTTGCACATGCAAAGGAACTTTGGGTGTGCTGTGGGAGCATTTGGTTCAAATTCTGAGCAGTTTAGTTCCAATTTAAAGTAGGAATCTTCATTGTCGGAAAATCGAGTTATGCTTACGTAGAGCATGCTAACATATTTGCTTTTCAAATAAATTAAGTATTTTATATAATAGCATAAATACAGATTAAATTATGACAAGGACTGAAGTGTGATAATTAAGTAACATATTTGGAAAACTTTCCCAAGAAAAGCCAAATGAAGTGATTTTTACAGCTGTGACACGTCACAGCAGTGGTGCAAAGTCACGGGGTAGAGTGTGACTTTGTGCGATAGTGTAAAACCAGTGAGAGCGAATCGGCAGCCCGGTTTACATATCTCCCGGTTTTTGTTATCCGTTTTGCACGAACGGACAAAGTTAAAATCCACCCTACTGATTCAATTTCTGTTTTTATTATCAGGTCCAGTGCTAACTGTCAGTTTATTTTATAGCCTGGAGTCCCATCTACATAATGTACTGATGAATGTCAACTTTCCGGAGGACAGTAAAATCTTTGTAACTCCGAATGTCAAGGCCACTGTGATCAAAGTGAATCAGCACTACAATCCCGAATTTGTTGTGACTGCCAATTTCTCTTGGGTAAGTGTTTCCATGAGGTTGTGATTAAAAGTGTTGGAGAAAGAAAATGTTACATTGTGTGTCTGGTGATAAGGGGATCACAATTTCCCCTTTCTATAAGGCCTCCGGCCGCCTGAAAATGGCCGACGTTCGCGGGATTGCTCTCATCGGTTTTTGCGGTGGTGAGGATATCCGCCCCACTCCTGTAGATGCGTCGTTAACATGACATCAGAGCGTGCCGGAAGGTAAATTCACCTCAAATAGTCTTCCAGCCACCTGTTGGTGCCCACGACAGATTTTTGAGTCGATACAGAGTGCTTGTTCATGACCACCAGCGACCTTTAAAGGCGTGTTGCATGTAGCGGCATTCTTGTCAGGGACATTTTATTTGACTTTTCCAAACATTGCGAGCTGCCTTGTTGACAGCGGGATTCAGTTATAGTAGGCCGGGCTCTTCAATCTCTACAACACGGAGCGGTGATTGTGGAGGCTCTGCTTGCAGAGGAGAACTAAATGAGGTCAGTGCTGGCAGCGGAACGCATTCTGAACATTGTGTGTGGCAGGGAGGCATGCAGGAGAAGGTGTCGCCGGCTCCAATGGCTGGAGTCAGCGGGCAAGGGACACAGCACACATGGCTGAGGGACATGCAGAAGGCCATGGAGATGGAGACAGAGCTGAACCCAGAGAGGTGCCCCAGGAAGGACCTCAGGAAAGGCTGCCGTCAGGAGGAGGGTCAGGTTTGCTGACTCACCACACAACATAGTGGGCCTGGTGGACAGGAGGCAGCATGCACAGGAGGCAGATGCCTTCCAGCAGCAGGTTGCAGAGGGTGAGGACCAACAAGAGAGGAGGGAGAAGGCATTGAGACAGCTGTGAGAGGAAGACACCTACACAGACGTGGTAGTAGAAGGCCCTATCGACAAAGGGTCTACAGAGAACAGTTCTCATACATGGACCTGACGGATGACCAGTGTCTATGGAGACTGCAGTTCTGCAAAGAAATCGTGAGGGAGCTGTGCAATCTCCTGCAGCCTCAAACAAGGTTGAGGACAGCTCTGACCGTCGCATCAAAGGTGATCCTCGCACTCAATTTCTATGTGGCTGGATCTTTTCAAGCTGCAACTGCAGATATCTCGAACATCTCCAAGTTTGCCGTGCATAACTCCATCCGTCAAGTTACAGAAGTTCTGTATAAGAGGAGGAGGGAGTACCTAACCTTGCACATGAGCAGGGAGAAGCAGGTGGAGCGGCAGACTGGATTCGTGAGGATTGCGGACTTCCCCAGGGTTCAGGGCGCCATAGACTGCACCCATGTGGCATTAAGGGCGCCATGGAACAATCCATAGATCTTCAGAAACTGAAAGGGATTCCACTCCCTCAGTGTTCAGCTGGTGTGTGACCATAACCGCAAAATCATGGCAGTTGATGCCCGGTATCCTGGCAGCAGCCACGATGCTTTCATCCTGTGCCAGACCGGTGTGCCAGGTGCCTTTGCTGGGCCAAACCAAGATTGCGGCTGACTCCTTGGAGATAAGTGCTACCCACTCTGCACTTGGCTGCTGACTCCCCTTCGACACCCCAGGACTGCAGCGCAGCAATCGTACAATGACTCGCATTCAGCCACCAGTGCAATATTGAGCAGACCATCGGAATCCTTAAACAGAACTTTATTTGCCTGGATCGCTCAGGAGGAGTGCTGCAGTACTTGCCTGAGCGGGTCTCCCTATTCATGGTCAGCTGCTGCATGCTTCATAATCTGGCAATCATGAGAACACAACCATTGGAGGACAAGGCAGCATTACCACCTGAGGAGGAGGACCATGAGGAGGAGGTGCAGGAGCACGATGTGCAGCGGCAGGCGAGGAGGAGGAGGAAGGGGCGCAGGAGGTGGACCAGGATATGGGTCGCTGGGCACACAGGAGGCAGCGTCACCATCCAAACCCTGCAAGGGAATTCCTAAACCAACTTATTGCTGCTCATTTCCGCTGAGTTCATGCTCACTTTAGCCTTCAACTGAACATCTCCATGGGCAAACCAATGAGCCCTGTCACACAGCATTCCCCACAGTCAAATGAGAGACCTGCACAGAGAATCAAACCCAAAATAATGATTTATTACACCAGAAATTATGGATCCATAAAACATACACAGAATTAATTTTCACCCTTGTGCATTTCCTTCGAACACCTCTTACACATTCCTGTTCTGGAACTACACCGCGGTGTCTCCACTGGCTACATCATGGCTCAGGGGAGGCTGCTGTGTTTCAGGTGTAGAAGATACAGATGTTCTTCTCGGATGCCCTTGACCAGCTCTGGCCCTGGAAGGGCTGACTGCAGACTGGATCACATCCTCCTTGGCGCCTTCAGTCGGAATTGGCTGGGGCAATTCCACGGTTGGCAGCAATGGCTGATTGGCAGGTCTCGGATCAGGACTGCTGTGATCGTGAGAGACCACATCGGGAACCTGCCCCGATGAGCCTGCGCCACTCTCTCGGGGGCAGCACCTCACCATCACCACCAATCTGCTGGAGCATGTCGGGAGGGTGGCGTGACACCAGAAGGTCCCCCGTGGATCGTGGTGGGCCCAGCCGTGATGGCAGCAGTCAGATCTCACGTGGCATCCAGCTGAGACTGCATGAGAGCAGAAACCGTCTCGATGCCGACAGACACAATAGCAGTCAGATGCTCCATGGCCTGTTGTCGAAAGTGCATGAGCGCATTCTGAGCTTCCAGGCCAGCGGCCATCCTCCCCAAAGCAGCACTCAGACGTTCGTTCCATTGACCCTGTGCTATAATGGCAGCTTTCACATTGCCCATGACACGCGGCATCGCAGCTGGATCCGCACGGTCACTCTGGGAGTCCATCATCGTCTGCACACTGGCAATGATGGGCTCCATGGTGTGGGCAGAGCTGTGCACAATGCAGGAGGCAGACTCCTCCACACTCCTGATCACTTGAGACAGGCTCTCAGGCACCCTTGCCATTGCCCCCAACATCTGGGAATGCATGGCCTCCACCCTTATTTCATAAGTCCCAACATCAATGGACTCGTCTGAGTCCTCTACATCAGAACTCGGGTGTGAACTCGTCCCCCAGAGAGATGGCACCCAAGGTTCCCTTTGTCCTTCACCATTCTGCAGCCTGGTCGGTCCCGGTGCATCACCCAGTGCCGACCCCTCTCATAAATCTAACTGTAATGACCGCGTACTCCCAGTATCTGAGCTGGAGCGTGCTAGTGTAGGAAGCAGTGATGTGGTGCTGGCAGCAATGACCCCTCTGCATCATCCTCATCGGACATGCCGCCAAACTCTGCACTCGGCTCCAGGGTCTTGTCCTGACTCTGGCTCACACTCGGGGACTCATCTGTAATCATAGATGGCACAAGGGGTCCTGTCAGGGTGAGGTCGTGCACTGTACCATGCAGCAAGCAACTTGCACACAATCATAAGCAATTGACTGGTGGGTGCTTGAACTTTCAGGGAGAGATGGCATTAAAGGAAGGCCTTCACTTACCCATGGTGCCCCCAGCGGGATCCACACGACTGGCGGCCACAGGGAAGGCAACATTTGGGCCCACTAGCCACTGCATCCTCTCTTCTATATCACTCAGCAGCTGGATATCGGTCTTGTCCCCAACAGTCCTCTCTTGCTCCAAACGCTTGTGCGAGACCTTGGCCTGCAAAGCAAAGGACGGTTGCTGAGTCGCAGTGACAGGTGATCCTCCATTGTATGTATACACAATGCCTAAGCAATCAAATTGTGCTTTATTGACTATATAGTGAAGGTGGGAAATAAGAGAAGGTGAAGGAGAGGCTCGCAGATGGAAGGTGAGGAGTTGGGGGAAATGTACTCACTTTCATCAGTCGAATGTGGTCGTTCAGCCTTTTGCGACATTGGGTGGTGGTGCGGTCATGAATGGAGATCCCCGACACCTCCACAGCGATCTCTCTCCAGGCATTCACAAAGACGGTGCGAGTGGGTCTGCCTGTGTCTGGATACAGAAGGTTCCTCCTTCCCTCCACAGCTTGGATCAGGGTCTCAAATTCCACATCCGAGAAGCAGCTGGCCCTCCTTAGACCACTTGGATTATCCATTCCATCGCAAGCAACAGAGACATACTCAGTGCTCAGGGCCTAGCTGCAAAGCCCGCCCTTTAATTCGGCCAGGGAGCAGCTGCCTCGTGATGAGCAAATCGGCAACAGCTGAATTTCGCGGGCCAATCAGCCGCTCCGCTGCCACACCGCTGCAAACAGCCCATTCCCACCACCACGACCGCACTGCTCCTTTCTTTCTTTCAGCAAAAATGCTGAATTTCCCTCTAATGGCCACCACATCCATTGCAGCGGTAATGAATGGCAAAAAGCAATAGGTGTGCCTCGTTTCGTAGCAGTGGGCAATTTCGGCCCCCACATAAGAAAATAAGAAATAGGAATAGGAGTAGGCCATACGGCCCCTTGAGCCTGCTTCGCCATTCAATAAGATCATAGCTGATCTGAACATGGACTCAGCTCCACTTCCTTGCCCGCTCCCCATAACCCCTTATCCCTTTATCGTTTAAGAAACTGTCTATTTCTGTCTTCAGCTTATTCAATGTCCCAGCTTCCACAGCTCTCTGAGGCAGCGAATTCCACAGATTTACAAACCTCTGAGAGAAGAAATTTCTCCTCATCTCTGTTTAAATGGGCAGCCCCTTATTGTAAGATCATGCCCTCTGGTTCGAGTCTCCCCCATCAGTGGAAACATCCTCTCTGCATCCACCTTGTCAAGCCCCTTCATAATCTAATACGTTTCAATAAGATCACCTGTTATTCTTCTGGATTCCAATGAGTAGATGCCCAACCTACTCAACTTTTCCTCATAAGTCAACCCCCTCATCCCCGAAATCAAGTTAGTCAATCTTCTCTGAACTGCCTCCAAAGCAAGTATATCCTTTTGTAAATATGGAAACCAAAACTGCATGCAATATTCCAGGTGTGGCCTCACCAATACCTTAAATAACTGTAGCAAGACTTCCCTGCTTTTATAGAAACATAGAAACATCGAAAATAGGTGTAGGAACAGGCCATTCGGCCTTTCGAACCTGCACCACCATTCAATATGATCATGTCTGATTATGCAACTTAAGTATCCCACTCCTGCCTTCTCTCCATATCTCCGGATCCCTTTAGCAGTAAGGGCCATATCTAACTCCCTTTTAAATATATCCAACGAACTGAACTCAACAACTTTCTGTGGCAGAGAATTTCATCGGTTCAAAATTCTCCGGGTGAAAAAGTTTCTCCTCATCTCAGTCCAATATGGCTTACCCCTTATCCTTAAGACTCTGACCCCTGCTTCTGCACTTCCCCAACATCGGGAACATTCTTCCTGGATCCAACCTGTACAATCCCGTCAGAATTTTATATGCTTCTATGAGATCACTTCTCATTCTTCTAAATTCCAGTGAATATAAGCCTAGTCGATCTAGTCTTTCTTTATATGTCAGTCCTGCCATCCTGGGATTAAGTATGGTGAACCTTCACTGCACTCCCTCAATAGCAAGAATGTCCTTCCTCAGGTTAGGAGACCAAATCCACACACAATACTCAAGGTGTGGTCTCCCCGAGGCCCTGTACAACTGCAGCAAGACCTTCCTGCTCCTATACTCAAATCCTGTCGCTATGAAGGCCAACATGCCATTTGCTTTCTTTACTGCCCGCTGTACCTGCATGCCTACTTTCAGTGACTAATGTCCTATGACACCCAGGTCTCGTTGCACCTCCACTTTTACTAATCTGTCACCATTCAGATAATAATCTCTCTTCCTGTTTTTGCCACCAAAGTGGATAACCTCACACTTATTCACATGCATTTGCCCACTCACATAACTTGTCCAAGTCACCTTGCATCCTCTTAGCATCCTCCTCACAGCTCACACTGCCACCCAGTTTGGTGTCATCTGCAAACTTGGAGATATTACATTCAATTCCTTCATATAAATCATTAATGTATATTGTAAGTAGCTGGGATCACAGCACTGAATCTTGCGGTACCCCACTAGTCACTGCCTGCCATTCTGAAAAGGACCCGCTTATTCCCACTCTTTGCTTTCTGTCGGCCAACCAGTTTTCTATCCACATCAATACATTACCCCTAATCCCATGTGCCTTAATTTTGCACACTAATCTCTTGTGTGGGACCTTGTCAAAAGCCTTTTCAAAGTCCAAATACACTACATCCACTCATTCTCCCTTATCCACTCTATTAGTTACATCCTCAAAAAATTCTAGAAGATTTGTCAAGCATGATTTCCTTTTCATGAATCCATGTTGACTTGGACCGATCCTGTCACTGCTTTCCAAATGTGCTGCTATTACATCTATAATAATTGAGTCCAGCATTTTCCCCACTGCCGATGTCAGGATAACCGGTCTATAATTCCCTGTTTTCTCTCCATCCTCTTTGAAATAAAGGCCAAGATACCATTGGCCTTCCTGATCACTTGCTGTACCTGCATACTATCCTTTTGCGTTTCATGCACAAGTACCCCCAGGTCCCGCTATACTGCGGCACTTTGTAATCTTTCTCCATTTAATTAATAACTTGCTCTTGGATTTTTTTTCTGCCAAAGTGCATGACCTCACACTTTCCAACATTATACTCCATCTGCCAAATTTTTGCCCACTCATTTAGCCTGTCTATATCCTTTTGCTGATTTTTGGTGTCCTTCTCACACATTGCTTTTCCTCCCACCTTTGTCTCATCAGCAAACTTGGCTACGTTACATTCAGTCCCTTCTTCCAAGTTGTTAATATAGATTGTAAATAGTTGGAGTCCCAGCACTGATCCCTGCGGCACCCCAGAAAATTAACCATTTATCCCAACTCTCTGTTTTCTGTTAGTTAGTCAATCCTCTATCCATGCTAATATATTACCCCCAACCCCGTGAACTTTTATCTTGTGCAGTTAACTTTTATGTGGCACCTTTTCAATTGCATTCTGGAAGTCCAAATGTACCAGATCCACTGGTTTCCCTGTATCCATCCTGTTCATTACATCCTCAAAGAACCCCAGCAAAATTGTCAAACAAGACTTCCCCTTCATAAATCCATGCTGACTCTGCCTATCCAAATTATGCTTTTCCAAATGTCCTGCTACTGCTTCTTTAATATTGAGCTCCAACATTTTCCCAACCACAGATGTTAGGCTAACTGGTTGAAAGTTTCCTGCTTTTTGTCTGCCTCCTTTTTTAAATAGGGACGTTACATTTGCAGTTTTCCAATCCGCTTGGATCTCACCAGAATCCAGGGAATTTTGGTAAATTACAACCAATGCATCCACATCCCTGCCGTTACTTCTCTGAAGATCCTAGGATGCAAGCCATCAGGTCCAGGGGATTTATTTGCCTTTAGTCCCATTATCTTACTGAGTACCACCTCCTTAGTGATCGTGATTGTGTTACGTTCCTCCCCCTTTATAGCTCCTTGGCTATCCACTGTTGGAATATTGTTAGTGTCCTCTATTTTAAAGACTGATACAAAATATTTGTTCAGAGTTTCTGCCATCTCCACGTTCCCCATTACTAATTCCCTGGTCTCGTCCTCTAAGGGACCAACATTTATTTTAGCCACTCTTTTCCTTTTTATATATCTATAGAAACTCTTGCTATCTGTTTTTATATTTTGTGGCAGTTTATTTTCATAGTTTATCTTCCCTTTCTTAATCATTTTTTAGTCATTCTTTGCTGGGTTTTAAAAGCTTCCCAGTCTTCTGTCCTCCCACGAGTTTTGGCCACTTTGTATGCCCTTGTTTTTAATTGGATACCATCCTTAATTTCTTTTGTTAGCCACTGCTAGCTATCTTTTCTCTTACACCCTTTCCTCTTCACTGGAATATATTTTTCTTGAGAGTTGTGGAATATCTCCTAACATGAACATCACTGTTCATCAACCGTCTTACACTTTAATCTATTTTCCAAGTCCACTTTTACCCAACTCTGCCCTCATACCTTCGTAGTCTCCTTTATTTAAGCTTAGTATGCTGGTTAGAGATACAACTTTCTCACCCTCCATCTGGATTTGAAATTCAATCATGCTATGATCACTCATTCCGAGGGGATCCTTTACCAGGAGATTGTTTATTAATCCTGTCTCATTACACAGGACCAGATCTAAGATAGCCTGCCTCCTGGTTGGTTCCGTTACCTACTGCTCAAGGAACCCATGCCTTATGCACTCTATGAACTCCTCCTCAAGGCTACCCTGACCTATTTGACTTGTCCAATCAATCTGGAAGTTAAAATCACCCATCATTATTGCTGTTCTCTTTTTACAAGCCCCCGCTATTTCTTGGTTTATGCTCCGACCAACAGAGTTGCTACTGGTTAGGGGGCCTATAGACTGTGCCCACCAGTGACTGTTTCCCCTTATTGTTCCTTATCTCCACCCAAACTGTTTCAACATCCTTATCATTTAAGCCAATATAATTTCTTAATATTGCAGTTATCAATAAAGCTACCCCACCTCCTTTTCCTTTCTGTCTGTCCTTCCGGATTGTCAAGTACCCCTGAATATTTAATTCCCAGTCCTGGTCACCTTGCAACCACATCTCTGCAATGGCTATCAGATCATACCCATTTGTCTCAATTTGTGCTTCAACTCATCTATTTTGTTACAAATGCTACGTGCATTTAGACAAAGTGCCTTTAAGTTTGTTTCTTTATGCTTTTTCCTGCTTGTTTCCTCTCTCCTTCAAACTCACTTTCTTTATTTTTGCTTTATAATTCCAGCTTTACTCCCCTCCCTACTGAATCTATTTTCAGGTTCCCATCCCCCTGCCAAGCTAATTTAAACCCTCCCCAACAGCACTCGCAACCCCCCCCCCCCCCACGGGAGGATATTGGTCCCGGCTCTGTTGAGGTGCAACCTGTCCGGCTTGTACAGGTTCCACTTCCCCCAGAAGCAGTCCCAATGCCTCAGGAAACTAAATCCCTCCCGCCATTGGTACCGATGTGGACCAATACCTCTAGCTGTTCACCATCTCCCCCCAAAATACCCTACAGCCGCAGACATACCATCCTGGAGTCATGTCTGCGGCTGCAGAAACGCCTGCAGAATCCACTGACTAGTGAATTCCCTACCAATATAGCTCTTCCATTCTTTTCCCTCCCCTCCTGTGCAGCTGAGCCACCCGTGGTGCCATGGACTTGGCTCTGTCTGCACTCCCCAGAGCCACCATCACCCCCACCGGTACTCATAACAGAGTACCAGTTGAAGAGTGAGATCGACTCAAGGGACTCCTGCACTATCTGCCTAGTCCTTCTCTTCTGTCCAGGGGTCACCCAATCCCAATCTGCCTGCACACTCTTAAGCTGTGTGGTGACCGCCACACGTTGCTCTCAATCTCGCGGATGCATTGCAGTGACCCCGGCTGCCGCTCAAGCTCCAAAACACGGAGCTCGAGTTGGTGCAGTTGGAGACCCTCCTGCACACATGGTCGTACCGGCTGCGCGAAGCTTCCGGGACTTCCTACATGCCACAGGATGCGCAATCCATAGGATTGAGCTGCCCTGCCATCCTCTAGTTAAACTCACAACTGTCAAGTAGAACTAAATTCCAAACCTTAGCACAACACACCCAGCCGCGACTCAGCAAACAGCCATTTAAATTAACTGGCTCTCCTTAGATAGTAAGGATCACATATACTTACTGGCAGATGCTACTTACACCAATGCCAAAGATTTCCTATTGAAAGGAAAAAGAAAAATATTCACCAATCCACCAGCCAATCACTTACCCGCTTGGCTGTGACGTCACATTTCGATTTAGATTTTTTTTACATTTTGTCCCTGTACCAGCTGGCTCCTCTGATGGCCGTGCCCTTTTTATGGGCCTCTCGATCAGTTATCCCCTGGGTTGGGATTACTCAACACTTTGACTGCAACCGCAACAGAAGATTCCTTCAGATCATTTATGACTGGATCATTCTTAACAAAGAACAATAGTTAAATGAAAACTGCTCAGATGAACTCTGACCCTACAAGGCCTGTTTGAGATGATACCACAACTTGCATGTATATAAGCACCACTAATATAGAAGAATGACCTGAGGCCACCAGCAGAGTAATGGGAAAAAAGGGACACTGAACGAACGAGATAAAAGCTTGGTCAAGGAGGTGGGTTTTAAGAGACTCTTAAAGGTATAAAGAAAGGTGGAAGAGTTTAATGAGCTAAGACCAGAGCATGGAATCCAAATGGCCGACAACACGGCAGCCATTGGTGGGGAGACGTAAGGGGAGTTCACAAGCCGAGAGTCAGAGGAATGTAGAGTTCAGGGAAGGGGCTGTAGGGCTGGAGGAGGTTACATAGATGGGGAGGGCTATGGCCATGATTGAGTGAAACACAAAGATGAGAATTTAAAATGTATGTTGCAAGGAGTGGGCACAATGAAACCAATGTGGGTCAGTGAGGATGTGCGAGGTGGACTTGGTGTGGGACAGCATACGGGCAGTAGAGTTTGGATGAACTGATGCTTACAGAGAGTGGAGGAGTGAAGTGATTGAGTCTGGCAGTGAAAAAGGCATGAGTGACAGTTTCAGCAACAAATAGTCTGAGGTTGCGGTAAAGGTGGATAATGTTGAGGGGGTGAAAGTAGGCAGTTTTTGTGACGGAGCTGATATATGGTTGGAAGCTCAGTTCAGGGTTGAACAGGATGCTGAGGTTGTGAACAGTCTGGTAAAGTCTGAGACAGTGGCCGGGGAAGTGGATGGAGTTGATGGTGAGGATATGAAGTTGTTGGCAGGGTCGGAGATAGTTGTTGATTTCTGGCAGATCCAGAGGATGGTGGTGGATGAGGTGAGCATTCCTTCAATAGGTGGACTGAGAAACACTTCAGTGAGAAGAGGCCTGGTGCCAATTGTAAAGCTGCTTTATTTTACAGATAGCAAGTTAACATATAGAGTAACAGGAATGTGATTCTATAGCTCTGTTTTGACTGAGAGTCACTTCCACCTCTTTGAAGTTGCAGTTTCTGAGCATTGAAAGGTACTTGTGAAACTTGCTGAGAATTTAAAGGGAACTCTGGATAGTGAAATAATGGATTTTTCTCTGGCAATTCCATTGTTCCTGAGATTTTGAGGAGGAGGATGATGATGAGGATGTGGAGGAGGAAAGGATGAAGACCAAGAGACTGCAGCAGCATGTACGAAGGCAACACCCGACCTGCAGGTATCCACATCACAGGGTCTACAGACTATGCAGGACCAATCTGGGTTTGTCCATGTCTGAGAAGGCTGCGTTTTCCCTCTGACACCATCATAGAGATGTGCCAGCTGTTGAAACCTGACTTGCAGACACTTTCCACCAGGGCAGTGCCTTGTCTGTGACTGTGAAGGTAACAGCAGAAATTAATTTTTATGCACCAGTTTGTTTCCAGGTGTCTTCTGGTGACATTAGTCATGGCAGTTA
Organism: Pristiophorus japonicus; assembly: GCF_044704955.1. Classification (NCBI taxonomy): domain Eukaryota; kingdom Metazoa; phylum Chordata; class Chondrichthyes; family Pristiophoridae; genus Pristiophorus; species Pristiophorus japonicus. The sequence goes on from NC_091989.1 coordinate 100,565,393, forward strand.
GTCAGCAATTCATCACTGCATTAGACAAGCCACATCATCATCATCATCATAGGTCCTATTCAAGAATGCATCTGAACTTATTCAGCTCCACATTGTCCCAGCAAAGGATTGAGAGAGAGAGAATCCAGGATACCTGTACTCAACGGCTGCATTGTATTTCTCTTGCTACATTGCTTGTCTGACACTCAGTCCTGGATGGGTCTCAATTTCTTCTAGTTAAACATTAGGAAGACTGAAGCCATTGTCTTCAGTACTCACCACAAACTCCGTACCCAAGCCAACAATTGCCTGCCCTTCCCCAGCCACTGTCTCAGGCTGAACCAATCTGGGTATCATATTCAACCCTGATTTGAGCTTCTGACCCCATATGCTCTCCATTACAAAGATCGCCTTCATCCACCTCCTTAACGTCAGCCACCTCCACCCTGCCTCAGTCCACGTGCCGCTGAAACCATCATCTATGCCAGTGTCAGCTCCCAACTTGATTATTCAAACTCACTTCTGGCTGGCTTCCCATCTTCCACCCTTCATAATCGGCAGCTCACCGAAACTCTGCTGCCTGTATCCGGTCCCACACCAGACCCAGCTCACCGCTCACCCCTGCTGTACAAACCGACATTGCCCCAGTGCCCCAATGCCTCGAATTTAAAATTCTCATCCTCCTGTTTAAAACTTTTCTTGGCACCACTTGTAATAAATCCGACCCTGACACCTTACGGGTGGTGACCAGATACTTTATTGAGTTGATCCAATCAAGCATAAGTTAAGACAATTACAATGCTCGAGCAATAGTTATGAGAACAGAAGAAACTGTTGGAGGCACCGTGCGGCGGCCGCAAGATATTTGACCTGAATTGTGCTTGCGGGGCGGGAGATCGGCGGGGCGCACTTTGATGACGCACTGAGAAGTGTTCGGCAGCCGCGGGGCGGAGGTGGGGACCGCCGGAAAAACCGCCGGAGAATTTCGCGAGCGCCGGCCATTCGACAGAAAAACAGTGAACATTCAACACCGCCGCGTGGCCGACACTTTTTGGCGGTAACTGGCCTTATTGGGGAGGCTGAATTTTGGCACCACCATCTCTAAACTACCCTCGACATTTCGTGCAGGACCATTTTCTGAGCTCGTGCCCGGAAGTGTCAGATCGAGTGATGGTGCATTTTCTTCTCCATATCTCTCCTCCTTTACTTCTTCCTGCACAGGCTGGGCTGCTGGCAGTTCCTGGGTATCTGAAAGGAGAAAGGCACAAGGGTCGGGGGCGGAGAGCAAGATGTGCATCATCAGTAGCTTGAAAGTGAGAAGATATTTTGGGGTGAAGGGGAAGTGAGAAGAAGGATTAGATATGAGCAAACTGTCCTCATCAATGCTTTCAGCCTCGCCAATCACCACGGCCTCAGTGACAGCCCCTCCAATTACATCTAGAACCATCTCCTCCAGCTGGGTCAGGTCCTGCAGCTGGGCTTGCCCCGCCTGTTTGTTCCTACTCGTGCTGGTTATGCGCCACCTTGGCCTGCAGGGGAAAGGGAAGTGTGTCATTGAGTGTGGTGTAATGTGTTTAGGGGATGTGCCTGTCATGGTTGAATAGTTGGTTGAATGTGCAAGGTTGAGATGTGGGTGTGGGGCTTGCAGCAGTGGTAAGTGTGTGAGGGTGAGGTGAAGCTATGATTGTGAGGTATGAGTGGTGATTGCTAGAGATTGTTGGTAGGTGAATGATGGGGTGTCGTACATTCAGCAGTGTGTGAGGCTAGTGGTGCAGTTGATGGGATATAACATTTGAAGATGCATTTACTCACCTTGAACACTCATGTGAGGTCACTAAACTTCTTCCGGCACTGGATCCATGTTCTGGGGCAACTCTGTTAGCATTGACGGCTTCTGCGATCTCCTCCCACTGCCTTCGTACAGACTGTCTGGAAGGCCTCCTGCCCCTGCTGTGGGTAGAGGATCTGTCTCCTCCTGTAGACCCCCTGCACCAAGGCCTCCAATGCTGCATCCGAGAACCGAGGTGTCCTTTCTTTGCCCTGGTGTGACATTGCTCATTTCCCGTTTGCTTAGCTCCAGCCAGACTGAGGTAGTTTTGTAACAAAGCACCTCCCCTCTAAGAAATGCAGACAGTGTTTCACTCTGCTGGCACCCTTTAAATACAGAGCAGACTTCCCACGATATTGAATCTCTGCTGAGCGCGTGCCAACCAGCAGCACGTTCAGTGCTGGGCTCAGTGCTTCAATCATGTTAATGAGCAGGCAGCACACATTTCACATGCTCCCAGCATTAGTGTCAATGGGTGCGGGGAGATCGCGCATCGCCATCCCTGCACCCGTTTTTGGGCCTTATCCAATTTAGCCTCCATAATTTCACTGAGTCCGACCTGAAAAAACCCTTTTATGAAATAAAACAGAGGAGGGACTGAGTGCTGTGGTAGGTATTAATCGGGTGCAAACCTCTTTTCACCTGAGGGTGGGCGACGGAAGCTCCACTCCCAGAATTGCCCCCATCACTTTGGGGCCGATAATGGTTTAGCACTGTGCCCCACATTTTGCGGCCAAGGTTGGGGCACGCACGGTGATTATGTCAACGCTGTGCGCTGTCCTCTCATCACCCTGCGCCGACCCGTTTGCACCCCGTGGGGGGTGTTGCCTTTTTTTATTGTCGGCCTGAAAAAGGCGGCCATTGTTTCGGCCGGGCCGCCATCAAGCAGTCCGACACCCTCTCTTGTGTGCCGGGCCACTGGCCTGTTCAAAAATGTCAGTGGTGGCCCAGTGGTGGCCAATAAAGGGCCATGCAGAGTCGGCAGCAGACCTCCCCTTTAAATGAAGGGGAGGTCTGCTGCCGATGGAGCGGGCGTGTAGTGCTGACGTCTTCAGCGCCAGGCTGACCTGTTGAGCGCAGCGTTAAGCTGCATGCCCGCCCCCACTGCTGCCCTGGGAGCCCCGAAATGACGTGGAGTGCGTGAGACAGCGCTCCGCCTTGTTTCAGGGCGCTAGGGCCCTTTTCAATGAGGGGGCGGGACTTCCGACCCAGGCGCAAAAAGGCCCAGGGCTGGAGGTTACCGCCCCAAACCTTGGCGAGGGCAATTTCGGTCCCTTTTACATTTATTCTCAAATCCTCTTGTAATAAAGGCCAACATACCATTTGCTTTTTTACTGGCTTGCTGTACCTGCATGTTAACCTTCAGTGATTCGTGCATAAGGACACCCAGGTCCCGCTGAACACCAACATTTCCCAATATCTCACTGTTTTAAAAATACTCTTTTCATTCTCCGATCAACTTACATTCCTACCTAGCTTTGTATCATCAGCAAACTTGGATATATTACATTTGGTCCTCTCATCCAAATCATTGATATGGATTGTGAATAGTTGAAGCCCAAGCACTGATCCTTGCGGTACTCCACTAGTTACAGTCTGCCAATCCAAAAATGACCTGTTTATTCTTACTCTCTGATTTTTGTACGTTAACCAATCCTCAATCCTCAGGACCTTGCCCACTGCCATTTTGGGCTGGATGTGGTAGGTCTATACTCCTTTGCTCTGGTCAGTTGATTGTGGGACTGCTTTACTGTCTATAATCCTGTCTCGTCGCTTCACCAGCTTCATACCTCACTCTAAGGTATGCCAGGTCTTGCTCCTAGCATCCCTGACATTCTGCATTGAACCAGGGTTGGTCTCCTGTTTTAATAGTGATTGAGATGTCAGCCATGGCTCAGTTATAAAACTTTCATCTGAGAAAGAAGGTTGTGGATTCAATTCCCACTCCAAGAACTTAAGCACAAAATCTAGGTTAATACTCCGGTGCAGTACTGACAGAGTGCAGTCTTTCAGATGAGACTTAAAACTGAGGCCCCATCTGTCCTCTCGGGTGAATGTAAAAGATCCCATGGTACTATCTCAAAGAATAGCGGGGAAGTTCTCCCCGGTGCCATGGCCAGTAAAAACCCATCATGAAAAAAATTGGTCATTTTCACATTGCTGTTTGTGGGACCTTGCTGTGCTATTGTGGACAGATGTGTCTGTCACAGGTAGATTGCTGAGGACAAGATACACCCTCGTGTTGGTTCCATCTGACACAGGCTCAATCTGGCAGCTATGTCCTTCACGATTCGGCCTGCTTGGTCAGTAATGGTACTACCGAGCCCCTCTTGGTTGTGGTCATTTAAGTTGCATGTTACTTTGCAAAGTGTACATCTGTGTTTTTCTATCCTGAGAACAGGTTTGGACATTGTCAATGGGCTGGTGAAAGTGGTGAATGTCTCAGCAATAACTGGGTGTGGTAGGACTGGAAGAGCATCTACTTTGTGTGACTGACATGTCGTCTGATGTCTATATTGAGACAAGGTTCCATAAAAAGTCTTGCTTCCACAGCACTATGTGCCATGATGTGTATCCTTTCTATGGTACATATTACCATAAAAGGCGAGTGGCCCCAGGAGCAGCGTGGAGGCCCCGACCTGCGAGGAAACAGCAGCGGCAAGTCAGGGCCATAAAAGGCAAGCGGCCCCTGGACCACTTCAGGGAGCAGTGCGAGCTGGTGCAAGAGGGTAATGGCAGTGAAGAGGGCGACTGGATTGGAGGTCACCATAACCCAGGTCGGTGATTGGAGTATGGGCAGGTACAGCAGGACCAGCGATTGATCGTGGAGCGACATGACCGGGGCCCAGGAGAGGCGAGGACCCTGGGCAGTACGGACCAGCCCACACAGCGATATTTCTGCACACTCGGTCCATGCAGCAGAGCTGGTCTCCAGTTGTCTTGGTTAATCCTTGCCACTGGACCAAGACCTAATTCTGTCAAGTCCGTGTGGTAGCTAGTGTGCAACGGCCACCACACGTTAAAAAAAAACATGCACAGGCATCTTCCACCCTTCAACATGTAGTTCGGGACCGGGAATATCAGGTCCTTCATCAAAACACCTGTGAACTCATCCTTTTTGGTGTGGAAGCAAGTCATCCTCGATATGAGGGACCGCCTAAGAAGAAGATAGATTAATGGAATACCTATTCAATATTTTCATCCCACATGAAACTGACATGATGCCATGATTAAAAGAACCTTCGAAACCCACATTTCACAACAACAAACCAATGAGCAATTCAGCTGCATTTTATTTTCAGCTCATTGATCCAATCCACAGAGGAAGACTGTGCACCGTTAAGCAGCTTTGCTTGATTATTTTTGGTGTATGGTACAAACAGAATATATTCTTCCGAGATGCCTCAGTTGGTAAAGACACAATGGTTTGGATTTTCCTCCGCTATCCTACCCCAAATCAGGCAGCGTGGCCGGGGAAAAGGCAGGAAAATTGGGCAGCGAGGCCTCCCATCACATTCCCAGCCTGACATCAATTTACCTCCCCACGTCCCAGCTGGGAAGGCCGCCAGCTGCCTCTTCACCACCCATCACATGTAAATACCAGCAGGGAGGTGGGACCGAGCAATCTGTCTGATTCCCCTGTCTTCCACCGCTGCTCCTCATCAACCCCAAGGACCACCAGGAAAATGTGTTGGTGCTTCCTGGGGCAAGGTTGTCAAATCCTTTAAAGTTCACTGTCTGCCTCCTTCAACTTATTATCATGGAATTATAAAAAACAGTATTTCATTGTAGGTGAGTTGTTCAGCAAAATGCAATCAAAAGCGTTAAAAATATTGTTATCTTTGTTGTACAGGTGGGCCCTGAGGACCAGCCGATGATTGCTGCTGTTCAGGTGAAATTTCCATATCAGTTGGGCACATCTCCTAAAGCCGTTGTCACTCAGTTCAAGAACAAAACCTCATTCCAGGTAATGGAGCTAATCTACTCTATCCGAATCTGCAATGGTATGGATTCCACACTGTCAGTGTTTATATTTGTTATTAAGTTTGTGGTTTAAGTCTGGGTATTATTCACTCTTTATGGGTAACATACTGTTTGTACAGTATTTTTGGAATGGCTCGTAATTAATTCAGCTAAAGCCAGTCTTTAATTCATGGGTTTCAAGTGAAAAGTCCTTAAATTTTCAAACTTGCTCACATCATCTGAGTTCTGTACTTCCATCCCATCTCCTTCCACATACCACGACAATATAGCTGTGTACCCACGGAACATTTACCTACAGGAGCGTATTATTGATCCAGAATGCAGAATCAGAATTTTATTGAATGTAAATGTTAAGTTCAGAATAACTCCACGAGACTGTGTTGCAAGCTCAAACCATTGTGACCTTGGTCTCTTTAATATAACACCAAAGTGAGGCAGCAGTATGGTGGACTGCCTTTTATACCTGCTTGCTTCAAGGTACATCGGTGACTCACAGGTCTCCTACAGGTGTGCCCCCTCGTGGCAAGTCTTACACATAGGTGAGGTTCACATACATAACATCAGTTCTCCCAAAGTCTTATGTCCAAGTTATTTACAGGTTGAGGCGATCTGGCTCTCTGCGTTCCCGGGTTGATCGCCTGAGTTGAAGTCCCGGCATGGGAGAGTTTGTCGGATCATTGCTGCACAGCAGCGCGGCTGGTCTGATCGGACTGTCGGGCGTGGTGGGTTCATCCTCGTGGTTGACAGCGAGGTCAATTGCTGGTTGGGTGTGGGTTGGTGAATCATAGATGATAAGGTCTTCTTCAAACTGTTCTTGATTGTCCGTGAATCGCAGTTTGGTCTGATCCAAATGCTTTCTGCATGTTTGTCCATTCAACAATTTCACAACAAACACCCTATTCCCCTCCTTGGCGAAGACAGTGCCAGCAATCCACTTGGGACCATGACCGTAATTTAGAACAAACACCGGATCATTAACCTCAATGTCACGCAATACAGCCGCGCAATCATTGTACATGTTATGCCGGTGCCGTCGGATTTTTGCGTGATCATTGAGATCCGGGTGGACTAAGGAGAGCCTGGTTTTGAGTGCTCTCTTTATTAACAATTCTGCAGGGGGAACCCCGGTGAGTGAGTAGGGGCGTGTCCGGTAGCTGAGCAGGACCCGAGATAACCGGGTCTGCAAGGAGCCGTCCGTTGCTCTGCTTGATGGTTTGGACTGCCCGTTCCGCTTGGCCATTGGATGCGGGCTTAAATGGGGCAGATCTGACATGCTTAATGCCATTACGGGTCATGAACTCATTGAATTCCGAGCTGGTGAAACATGGTCCATTGTCACTGACAAGGACGTCGGGCAAACCACAGGTGGCGAACATGGACCTCAGGCTTTCAATGGTGGCAGTGGATGTACATGATGACATTATTATACATTCAATCCATTTAGAGTAAGTGTCCACTGCTACTAGAAACATCTTCCCTAGAAAAGGGTCAGCAAAATCTACGTGGACCCTGGACTGTGGTTTGGAGGGTCTTGACCACAGGCTCAGGGGGGCATCCCTGGGTGCGTTGCTCAACTGTGAGCAAGTGTTGCATTGGTGTACACATGATTCTGATTCAGTCAATGCCGGGCCACCAAATATGCGACCTGGCGATAGCCTTCATCATGACTATGCCTGGGTGGGTACTGTATAGGTCACGTATAAACTTTTCCCTGCCTTTTGTTGGCAAAACCACATGATTTCCCCATAGGAGACAATCCGATTGGATGGACAATTCGTCCTTACGTCGATGAAAAGGCTTAATTTCATTTTACATTTCCCCGGGAACTGCCGACCAGATCCCATTGAGAATGCAGTTTTTTACTAGTGATAGCCAAGGGTCTTGGCTAGTCCAGGTCCTGATCTGGTGAGCCGTGACGGGTGATTCCTCGCTCTCAAATGCATCCATTACCAGAAGCAAGTCTGCGGGTCGCGCCATTCCCTCCCCGGTAGTGGACAATGGCAGCCGACTGAGGGCGTCAGCACAGTTCTCAGTGCCTGGTCTGTGGGGGATTACATAGTCATATGCAGACAATGTTAGTGCCCATCTTTGGATGTGGGACGAAGCATTGGTGTTGATACCTTTGCTTTCTGAGAGCAGTGAAGTAAGCGGTGTGTGGTCAGTTTCGAGCTCGAACCGGAGACCAAATAGATATTGGTGCATTTTCTTAACCCCGTATACACATGCCAACACTTCTTTCTCAACCATACTCTCGGCTCTTTCAGCCTTGGATAAATTTATGGATGCATATGCAACCAGTTGCAGTTTGCCTGACACATTTGCCTGCTGTAACACACAACCGACCCCGTACGATGATGCATCACATGCTAGTGCTAAACGTTTACACGGGTCATACAATACAAGTAACTTGTTGGAGCATAGCAGGTTTCTGGCCTTATTAAAAGCTGTCTCTTGAGATTTACCCCAAACCCAGTCGTCACCCTTGCATAGCAATAAATGCAAGGGTTCCAGCAAAGTGCTCAACCCGGGTAGAAAATTACCAAAATGGTTGAGAAGTCCCAGGAATGAATGCAGCTCCGTCACATTCTGTGGTCTGGGTACATGCTTGATGGCCTCCGTCTTGGAGTCCGTTGGTCTGATGCCGAAGATCTTTCTCCAGAAATCCGAACTCTGGCACCAGGAAAACACACATGGAGCATTTCAGCCTGAGTCCCATGCTGTCCAGTTGCTTTAGAATCTCTTCCAGGTTGTGCAAGTGTTCGGTGGTGTTGCGACCAGTGATCAAAATGTAGTCTTGGAACACCACGGTGCATGGAACTGATTTGAGCAGACTCTCCATGTTCCTCTGAAAGATGGCCACAGCCGAGTGAATCCCAAAGGGGCATCTGTGGTACACGAACAGTCCTTTGTGCGTCTTGATGCATGTCAACTTCTTTGACGGTTCAGCCAGTTCCTGTGTCATGTAAGCAGAGGTTAGGTCTAGTATGGTGAACGACGTTCCCCCTGCTAGCATTGCGAATAAGTCCTCCACTTTGGGTCGTGGGTACTGGCCCTGTAACGAGACTCGGTTAATCGTCACCTTGTAGTCCCCGCAGATTCTGACCGTCCCATCACTCTTTAGCACTGGCACGATTGGACTGGCCCACTCATTGAACTCAACTGGTGATACGATTCTCTCTCGTTGAAGTCTGTCTAGCTCGATCTCGACTTTCTCTTGCATCATATATGGGACTGCTCGGGCCTTGTGATGAACGGGCCGTGCCCCAGGAACAAGATGGATCTACACCTTGGTGCCTGTGAAGCTGCCGATGCATGCCTGGCTCGAATAACGGCGGGAAATTGTTTAGCACCTGGGCGCACTGGGCGTCTTCCACCGGAGACAGTGCTTTAATGTCGTCCCAGTTCCATCGGATCTTGCCTAGCCAGCTTCTGCCGAACAGCATTGGGCCATCACCTGGTACAATCCATAATGGTAAATCATGCACCATTCCGTCGTATGATACTTTCACTGCCGCACTGCCGATAACAGGTATGAGTTCTTTGGTGTAAGTGCGCAGCGTTGTGTGAATCAGCCTCAATTTTGGCCTCTGTGCCTTGTTGCTCCCCAGCTTCTCAAAAGCCTTCTGGCTCATAATTGATTGACTCGTCCCCGTGTCCAATTCCATGGAGACTGGAATGCCGCTAAGTTTAACTTTTAACATTATTGGATGGCTTTTGGTGGTGAAGGTGTGTACCCCATACACTTCCTCTTCATCCTCCGATTGAGTTGCCTCTCCTGCTCATTCAGTTTAATCCCCGCTGAATCGGTCGTCCTCTGCTGACTCTGCCACGTGGTGATTCAGAGGTCGCTTGCACATTTGCTGGAGGTGCCCCATTGTTCCACAGCCCTTGCACACAAAGTACTTGAAATGGCATTGATGGGCTCGATGACTGCCCCCGCAGCACCAGCATGGTGTTAATGGATTTGCATTAGCACTCCACAGAGGTCTCTGAGTCATCCTAGGCCTGACCTCTGTGGTCGTGTGGGCTCTACCATGTACAGTTCTGCCTGCTGAAGGCATTATTTTATGCACAGTACTTGCCGGTGAGCTACAATGCTGTGAAGATATCTGTTTTGTGTTGTCGCTTGTGGATATAAAGCCCTGGGCTATCGTGATGGCCTTGCTCAGATCTAAAGTTTCGGCAGACAGCAGTTTGCGAAGAATTACCTTGTGGCCGATTCCAAGCATGAAAAAGTCCCACAACATTTCCCCCAAAGGTCCTGCAAATTCACACTGTCCCACGAGGCGCCTTCGGTCAGCGACAAAACTCACCACATTCCGGCCCTTGGAGCGATGGTGCGTGTAAAATCGATACCTGGTCATTAAGATGTTCTCCTTCGGCAGAACGTGTTCCCAAGCCAGCGCACACAGCTCTGTGTAAGTCTTGTCCATTGGTTTGTCTGATGCCATCAGATTTTTGAGGCCATATATCGAAGATCCACATATGGTGAAGAGAATCGCCCTGCGCTTGACCGCTGTCCTCAGCCGTGTCCAGCTCATTGGCCACGAAGTACTGGTTGAGACACTCAACGAAGGCTTCCCAATCATCACCCTCAACAAATCTCTCAAGGGTACCAATGGCAGCCATTTCTGCGTGAAAGTTCGTGATCTGTAACTTGTCGGCAGTTGTTAAGTTCAGAATAACTCCATGAGACTGTGTTGCAAGCTCAAACCATTGTGACCTTGGTCTCTTTAATATAACTCCAAAGTGAGGCAGCAGCATGGTGGACTGCCTTTTATACCTGCTTGCTCCAGTGTACACAGGTGACCGTAGGTGGAAAGTCTTACACATAGGTGAGGTTCACATACATAACAGTAAAGGTGGAGACAGGGCCGCTGATCCTAACGGCAGGGCCTTATTTAAATAATTCTGTGCCGACTCCTGCCTGACAGCTGGCTGGATTGACTGCCTGGCTGGCGGGCGGGAGCAGAGATTTAGTGGCAGGAAGCCGCAGCCTCAGACCCGGGATGGTCCGTGCAGTCAGTGTGGGATGGGTTGGGGATGCGGGGGAAACCTCGAGCTGCGATTGGCAGGGGGTCGCCTGCTGATGGGCGTCATCGAGAGGTGGGGGTTGGGTGGGGCAGAACCTGCTGATGACCGTGATCGGTGGGGGGGGTAGAGCAGGGGGGATGGGGAGATGGGGAGCCTGCTGATGGCCCTGATCAGGAGTGGGTGCAAGGCGGGGAGTGGGGTTGGAGAGCCTGCTGATGGCCTTGATCGGGCGAGGGGTGGGGGTGGAGGGGGGGTTGGAGAGCCTGCTGATGGTCCTGATCGGGCGAGGGGTGGGGGTGGGGGTGGGGGTGGGGGAGGAGGGGGGTTGGAGAGCCTGCTGATGGCCCTGATTGGCAGAGGAGGGGGCGATAGGGAAGTGGGGTTTGGGGAGCCTGATGATGGCTCTGATCGCCAGGGGGGCGGGAGGGGGGAGTGGGGAGGAGCCTGCTGATGGCCGTGATCATTCGCTGTTTAGAATGCATGTCATCCTGTGATTTTGCTCCATCAGGTTGGCTTCTCATTTTCAGCTACACTTGGCGCTGGGAAGACTGAAGCCATTGTTTTCGGTCCCCACCACAAACTCCGTTCTCTAGCCACTGACTCCATCCCTCTTAATAACATCTGTCTGAGGCTGAACCTCACTGCTCGCAACCTTGGTGTCATATTTGACCCTGAAATGAGCTTCCGACCACATATCCGCAGCATAACTAAGATTGCCATTTCCACCTCCGTAACATCGCCCGTTTCCGCCCCTGCCTCAGCGCATCCCCTGCTGAAGCCTTCTCCCATGCCTTTGATATTTCTAGACTTGACTGTTCCAATGCACTCCTGGCTGGCCTCCCACGTTCTACCCTATGTAAACTCGAGGTGATCCAAAACTCGGCTGCCCGTGTCTTAACTCACATCATGTCCCACTCACCCATCACCCCTCTGCTCGCTGACTTACATTGGCTCCTGGTTAAGCAACGCCTCAATTTCAAAATTCTCATCCTTGTTTTCAAATCCCTCCATGGCTTTGCCCCTCCCTATCTGTGTAATCTCATCCAGTCCCACAAATTCCTGAGATAGCTGCGCTTTTCTACTTCTGTCCTCGTGAGCATCCCTGATTATAATCGCTCAACCATTGGTGGCCGTGCCTTCTGTTGCCTAGGCCCTAAGCTCTGGAATTCTCTGCCTAAATCTCTCCCTCACTTTCCTCATTCAAGACGCTTCTGAAAACCTACCTCTTTGACCAAGCTTTTGGTCAACTGCCCTAATTTCTCCTTTGTGGCTCGGTCTCATAATACTCCTGTGAAGTGCCTTGGGACGTTTCACCACTTTAAAGGGCTATATAAATACAAGTTGTTGTTGTTGTTGCTCCTGGTATGCTCTTCTATGCTCCTCCTTGAACCAGGGTTTGTCCCCTGGCTTGGTGATAATGGTAGAGTGAGGGATATGCCGGGCCATGCGGTTACAGATTATGATATAATTCTGCTGCTGCTGATTGCCCACAGCGCCTCATGGATGCCCAGTTTTGAGCTGCTAGATCTATTCTGAATATATCCCATTTAACATGGTGGTAGTGCCATGCAACATGATGGAGGGTGTCTTCAGTGTGAAGATGGCACTGTGTCTCCACAAGGACTTGTGTGGTGGTCTCTCCTGCCAATACTGTCATGGACAGATGCATCTGCGACCGGTAGACTGGTAAAGACGAGATCAAGTAGGTTTTTCCCACGTGTTGGTTCTCTCACCACCTGCCACAAGCCCAGTCTGGGAGCTATGACCTTCAGGAATCGGCCAGCTCGGTCAGTAGCGGTGCTAACGAGCCACTCTTTGTGCTGAACATTGAAGTCCGCCACCCAGAATACATTCTCTGCCCTTGTTACCCTCAGTGCTTCTTCCAACTGGTGTTCAACATGGAGGAATACTGATTCATCAGCTGAGGGAGGACGGTTGTTGGTAATCAGCAGGAGGTTTCCTTTCCCATGTTTGACCTGATACCATGAGAATTCATGGGGAATGGAGTCAATGTTGACGACACCCAGGGTCACTCCCTCCCGACTGTAAAACCTCCTGCCGATAGCAACCTCTCCTTGTGGCTGTGTTAGACCGACCGCCGCCCCTAGTCCCTGCTCCTGAACCTCCTGCCCCACGATTCATTGAACCCCACCCCACCAACAACCCCTGATCTTTTCCTCTCTCCTCATTGCCAGACTCCGATCCCTCCCACCAACTCCTGATCTTTTCCAGTTGCTGGCTTGATCCCTTCATGCATCTCCCCAGGGACGCTGGGCCAGCTCCCATGGAGGACACTGTTTTTTACAAGGGACCGTAAAGGATCCTGGCTGGTCCAGGTCCTGAACTGGCGGGCCGTAACGGGTGACTTTTCATTTTCAAATGCATCCATCACCAAGAGCAAGTCTACAGGCTGTGCCATTTCCACTCCGGTGGTGGGCAATGGTAACCGACTGAGAGCATCAGCGCAGTTCTCTGTGCCTGGTCTCTGGCGAATTACATAGTTATATGCAGACAGTGTGAGCGCCCATCTTTGGATGCAAGCAGAGGCATTGATATTAATACCTTTGCTTTCTGAGAATAGTGATATGAGTGGCTTATGGTCAGTTTCTAACTCGAAGTTAAGCCCAAACAGATAATGGTGCATTTTTTTTAACCCCGTAAATGCATGCCAGAGCTTCTTTTTCAATCATGCTGGAGGCCCTTTCGGCCTTGGACAAACTCCTGGACACATAAGTGACTAGTTGCAATGTTCCCGATTCGTTTGCGTGTTGTAACACACATCCGATCCCGTACGAAGATGCGTTGCAAGCTAGCACTAAACGTATACATGGGTCATACAGAACAAGCAATTTGTTGGAACACGGGCTCCATAATGGAAATTGGGATTGAAATGCTGAAATTTCTGATTGGAACTGCAAAAATGCCAAGCCCCCTTCTGGAGATGCACATGATATAAATACCAGCATTGCCACGTGAGCAGAGGAGGCAGGCAACACAACACCCCTGAAGCCTTCAGTGGGAGATGACCAAGTCCAGTATGTCCACCCAATGACCTCATCTGCCCATTGATACACAACTGATCACTTATTCCAACATCCCCTCCCAGAATGTCACAGCACACACAGCCGGTCTTGATGACCGAAATGTTAATTTATGTGAGTTTAACAAAGACTGACCCTGGATAATTACAGGATCAGTATCCTGTACCTGTTGTCATAGGGATAAGAAATTAAACAATCAGTATTATTTAGCAACCTCAAAAGGTATCCTGTATGAGTCTTTATTTTTGAAGTATTTGTTGTAATATTTTATTATTTTTCTTTGCAGGATCCTTTTGAGAATGACTTTGTTGATTCAATTAAAGTTACAACATGGAGTAACTATTCCACTAATGTCAGTGTCACTACACCATTGGCAGACATCCTTTGTGAAACATCCCTGGTAAGATAGAATTAACACATTTCACCAACAAATGATTAGAATAACCTACTTCATTGAGAAATGATCTGATGTTGTAAATTTTTACTTTAGGAATCAACAACCAGTATCTCCTCTTCACCAGATAAATAAATGTTTTTATTTAATCTGTCATTCAGTACTAGAACATGTAAATCTAAACTAAAAGCAGTTTAAATAGACAATTTTCTATTGGTTTCAACAATAAAACTATTATCAATAACCATAACGGAAATATTTCAGTGTACATGGCTGTGTTTACAGAGGCCCTTAATTACCACACGTTGAGTTGTGCAGCATTTGTGCCAATGTGAGATGAGATGCACCAGAGATTTTGGCTCAGCTTACTTGCTCATCCATAGAAGGATTCATTGGTGTAAATCCCATTGAATCGGGAGCAATGTGCTGGGGTGCTTGGGAATGACAGTGCAGCCTTTAAAAAACTGTTCTGGCTGAAGATTGCAGCAGGACGCAGGGGAGTAGCAGGTAAATCGCAGAGTGTTTGGCTCACTCAGTTCACTGTTAGCTAGCTTGATTTGGATGGGGTTGGGTTCTCCTCTGAATTACCGGCTGTTTTGGAGCAGATTTGGGATGTGGATTATGTTACTGGACCAGTAATTCAGAGACGTGGGCCCCGATATTTACTGGGAGGTGGGGAGGGAGTGGGGTAATGTGGTAGTGGGGAGGAAACCTGGAAGTTCCGAGAACGTGGCAGTCCTTCCAAAATGAACCTCAGAACCACATTATCATATTTTTATTCAGTTTCCCGCCCGGATGCCGGCCGGAGTTCCAGGCTTGCTGGCTGCCTGGCAGCAAAGCCAGTGGCACAAGACCCACAGCTGGAGACAGTTGGGGCCGACCCCGGCAATCGTGAAAGTTCCCGGATTGAAGCTGGGAGGGGGGAGCTTGGACCAGCAATCGGAAGGGAGGGAAAGATCACAGGGCAGAAGCGGGGGGTTTGGCAGATCGTGGTACAGTAAGCTTGGGATCGTGGGTTTGGAGGGGTGGGGTCGGCCGATTGTGTCTGCGAGGAGAGGCTGCGACCGGCAGAAGGTTTGATGAGGGGCCGGGGGAAGCACTCCTCCTCTCCCTGGCCCACAAGCAGTGCTATAAAAACTGCTTGATCCGCCAGCTCCCGTGTCCATTCAGCTCCTGGGTTTTCCGAGCACTGGGAAACCTGGCCGACCAACGTTAGACTTAAATCCGGCTCCCAATTACACTGACGGAGCCTGATTTAAATATTATAATGAGAGATGCCACTCATCCTGTCACTGTAAAGATGGTGGCAGGTGTGTACCTGGCAGGTTGGCGATCGCATTTCATGATTTCACATTTTTAATCCCATCACCAGACCCTCTCCCGGAGGGGGGTAATATCGATCCTGTGGACTAATAATCCGGAGAACCAGTTCAAACCCCACCTGGCTGTTTGAGAATGTCAAGTCAGCTTGTTCAATAAGGATGCTTTGGTGTTGACCTCATTATAACACATCTCCAGTGTAGTACCAGGTTTCCTTATTGGTTATTTGACTCACTGCTATATGGGGTACAGCTTCCCACCAATCAGCCAACCTTTTATTTTGATTTTGCCAGAAAAAAGGGCAAAATGGATTGACAGAGAGAAAAGTCATTGTGAGCACTATCATGAAGACAAGTAGTTCCATGAATTATCTGCTGCCCATTATCACAAACCATCCTTTGTTAATGGAATTAAATCCCATTATTAAACCAACAGATTGCAATTGGAGCCCTCAGTGCCAATATGGGTGTAATCAGTGACTCCCTGTAGCCTGGGAGAGCCAGAAATAAAGCACTCTTCCTGTCCTGCTGATGCTTCTGTTCCAGTGTGAAGTTGCTGCATGTTGCCATGCACCTAATTAACACATCATCAAACCAGTCCTGGTGTTTCCTGGTTGAGTGACCGAGCGTCTCTTCGCAGGCACTGGTTATGGTGGCCTGGAGGGCAGACCAAGTGCTGTGGGCACTCTGCCTCTCAGGGTCATCAAGGGTCACCAGGTTCGCAGTGAGGCGTTGGCTGTATAGGGCTCGCTTAGCTGGGTCTTTGAGTGCCCTGGCGTTGATTTTTCTGCGGCACTGCTTCTGTTGCTATCGTCGCTTTGGGACTATATTGATATTGATGACGGAACGGATTAGGCGGTGGTCCGTCTAACGGTCGCTGAGAGCATGCAGAAAACAAGCGCAGGCAGCGTAAGGAGCGTGTGGCAAACCAGACTCCCCACCCACACTTTCCGTCAACCACTGTCTGACCCACCTGTGACAGAGACTGTAATTCCCATATTGTGCTGTTCAGTCACCTGAGAACTCACTTTTAAAGTGGAAGCAAGTCTTCTTCGATTTCGAGGGATTGCCTATGATGATGATGAATTAACACATCTGTCACTTTTACAATACATTAGTTAGTGAGCGGTCTAATATGACCAATGTTGCCAGTGAGGGACTGGAATGACCCTGTTCCATAAAAATTAAGAGCAATAATTCCCTTAGCTGCTACTGATGATGCTGCTTTATTGGTGGAGCATGGCTGCTTGTAACAGGTGGTAGAGGTTAGTCATGCTCTCATGTACAAATTTACAAAGTACACGGCTGGATTGAGCCGCCATGTGCTACAATCAACACACAAACTCATGGGAAGCACACAAACTTCTTAAAAATTAATCGTAATTCATTGAATGAAAATAAAGACGCATCAATGGATAAAGAAAGAATGAGACCCCAAAGTGTCTGTGAACATGTAAATGAGACACAAATCTTGAAATGAGCCTGTAAAATTTATTATGCTCCAATATTTGGGTGTGGCCATGTAGATCATAATATAAAATAGCACAAATGATACCTCTGGCAGGAAATGGAGTGCTCGCATTAGCAGGCAGTGTAAATGATTTTAAAGTGTGTTAGAATATTTCATAAATTTCAATAATTATAGGAGAATGCATGTGATCCCCTCAGTAACAAGGTGGGATTGTTGCTCTGTGCATTACTTGTAACAAGCTGATTAACGTGTCTGGTTGCAGTTCCTCTCTTCATGATTTGAATAAAGTCATCATTAATCCATTTAGTTTAAAACAGAAATTTCCCCCCAAATCATTAACCAATTTGTTACAGAGCTGAGAAAGTAATTTCACTCCCAAAATATAATAGCCATGTGACGACCTTATTTACATTGGGCTATGCTCTGGGGTGTTTGCTACAGCTTTTCAGTAAGGATTTCAATGGATTCGAGCTGATTTGTACTGACCTCTTCATTATATCCTCTCCTTCTCCATTTAGGTCTGAACCAGACTTGTTCTGATTTGTTGCATAGCCTGACTGTTAGTGATGGAAATGAACCACATTTAGGTGCAGCTACAAAAGTGACCAGTCTCATACAGAGCTGTCTTGGTCAAATTTCTAACACGTAGGTAACCATTCTTCTAGAATTCATTGTCAGTCTCAAAACATAATCAATTTCTGATATATAACAGAAATAAGCCATCTTTCTTGAATTGTCTATGTATCAAATAATGCCTGATGTTTTCCTGGCCTTCCACAAAATTGCCAGTCTGCTGCTGTGCTCAGCTCCCAGTCTTAAGTCTCCCTCCAACATAAAACATGAAACTACTTTTCCAACTCTTATCGGGCTCAATTTTCCACATGGGTGATTTTTGGCGCAGTTGAAGAGATACGTCCGATTTTTTAGTGGCCCAAATGCGCCAAAAAACAAATCTAAGTTTCGCCGGAATTAATTTTGAATTTGGAGCGCCGCAGATTGGTCTTAAACTTTGTGGGTGGAGCTTAAGGCCTGCACCAAAAACTGATGTTGCTAGGGTAACGAGGGACACTCAGAACGGCTGAGGCTGGAAACTGAAGCCGCTGCCATCCCAGGCCAAAAGGACCCCACACCAGCCCACACCTATCCCGGGCCAAAAGGACCCCACACCGGCCCACACCTATCCCGGGCCGGCCCACACCTATCCCGGGCCGAAAGGACCCCGCACCGGTCCACCCGTGTATTATCTGAATTATAATGAACAACTCACAGGATTTTTAACACACAAACTTCTCTTTCTTTCCCTCCATCCCTCCTTATTTTTCTCCTCCTCTTCTGGAGGCTCTGGCTCACTTAGTATGAATGCACAGACATCATCCATTCTCCAGTGCCTTGACCAGGTGAGATAATTAACCTCAGCCAAAGAGGTAATGTGAGCCGGTGCGGAGTCCTTTCAGCCAGGGATGGCAGGGGGCTGGCCCGCACCTATTCCAGGCCAAAATGACCTACCCCCCCCCGCCACCGACCTGCCCTGTCGTCAGCTCCGCTGAACAATGGCGTCTTCTCTCCGCCAATTTTCTCTTCTCTCCGCCAATTTCCTTAAGTGCTGGGAAGATTTTTCACAAGGGTGCAGTGCGCCGTATTAGAAAAAAATCGTACTTGGCCAAATTCGCTTAAATGGCCAGAAGCGGCGCACACGGCAGGTTCCGCTCCCAGTGACGTAAAAAAATCGGGAACTAAAAAAATCGGATACACCCACTTTAGAATGGCGCAGAAACTTTGGCCAAACTTGCAGAATATTGTCTGCTCCAAAAAAAAGCTGCATACTCCAACAAAACAGTGCAGAATGGTGGCCAAAACTGAGCCCATAATAACCGATATTAGAGAATTGCTTTTTACAACAAATTCGCGTTTGTATTCCTTATTTTATCATCAGCTCATTCACTTAAAATTGATATAAAATATTAAACTAGCAAGTTTCTGTATTGCATTAATGGAGTAGTCACTAAATTTTGCAAATACTCCTAAAATTGCTTCCATTCTATTTAATTGCATGCATGGCCAGAGCCCCCCACACTTCAAGACAATGCTGCAAATGACACATATTCCTGAAATGGAACTATCACAGCGCAAGCCTTTGGGTTGTTAAACCAGCATTTCCAATGTTTAAACCATTCTGGAGGTCCCTTACCTAATGGCCTGATTGAGTTTGCAGAATAATTATCGTATGTTGCATGTTACACAACACTGCCATTTAAAGAGACCGATACCAGCTGACCAAAGAAGAACAGCTACACATCTAGGGGAACATAAACCCCTTGTAGGACAGCAGCTGGTACTCGCAGCAACACAGCTGCTATGGGCACTGATCTATATTATTTTCCTTTAAGTCTGCATGTTCCTCCAACAATCTTCATAATCTTTGGTGGCGTGAGGGAAACCCATTCCCGGCTCCATCCCACCTTCTTGAAGCAATCTTCCCTGGATTGGGCTTGTTAAGCTTGCCCAGCGAGGTTCCCAGACAATTAACAGGAAGCGGGTCTGATGATGTCATTTGATGACGCGTCATCAGCTGGTTTCCTTAAAGGGACCATGTCCACATTGATTTTCACAATTCTTCGGTCAATGTTCTGCAGCATTGAGCTGGTACAAACATGGACAAGTACTGCACAGAGGTGCATGGCTGCACCCAGGCTCTCGCATCACTCCCTCCAGGTGCATACGGAGGGAGTCACAGCATTCAAGGAGGTACTCTTTCCTTCCAGTGGGTGGAAGAGACTTCCCCAGGACACCACGCAGCCTGGTTGCACATTGCACAGAAGGGCACAAGCAGGGATATCATCAGGAGGACCTGGCTGCAGTGGGACCAAATTGTCAATGATCTCAGTAGATCACGAAATGTTACTGCAAAGCCACACTCAATCTCATCCTACTGTGCCACTCATCACATCCCCATCACTCTGACTTCGCGACTCTACCCCTGCATATCCTTACATCAACCTGCCTTGCTTAATGAGTGTAGTGAATGGTGAGACATATGGGTACCCCCCACAATGGTGATGAGTGTGAAAGGAATGGCTTGTGCAAGGCAGGGATGCGTTATGCAGCTGGTGTGGGGTGGTGCCAACTTGGTGCATCATGTGGCAACCAAGGTGCACAGCATCAAGTGAAGTAAACATGTCCCGGTCAGCAATGTGGTCGGGTGCTGATGCCCTGTGTCCGGGGCAGCATCAGCTGATTGCGGAAAAGGTTGTTGTTGTTGGTGATGCAGGTGTGTATAATGATGTTGAGGCTGATCATGGTGGGATTCTGAGGACCAAGGTGAGAATTTTTCAAGGGCATCAATGCTGTGGAATAGATGGCAGGTGAGGTTGAGATGACAGAAATGATCTGTCAATGGTGAGAGAGGTTGCTCCAAGGAGGTGATAGTGAATAGAGAGTTCACTGCAAACATTTCCAAACTGCATACAGCTCAAAAGTTTCTTCCAATTCCTCAAGGATTCAGCTTCTGATATTGGAAAGTGAACAGCTGTGAAATGGTAGCTTTTACACCACTTCTCCAGCTGTCAACTAGCCAAAGCAAAGGATAGTCACTGAGAACCCGACACACTTACCTGGCGTGAAACTCGAGGGACAGAAAACTCGTCAAAAAGTTGGTAAAATTGTAAGTGCCTGCTTTTAATCCTCTTAAATAGCATTAAACTACCTGTAAAGTATGTTAATTAATTGGCCTGACGCTTGGTGTCGGGGTTGCGATCCGCACACAGACCCGACAGTTGAGAAACATACGAGGAGGTGTGGTTAGAGGGTTTCCCGACCCACCGTCAATCTCGGCCAATTAGACAGCAGACTCGCCTTCAAATCGGCACTCGCAGGGCTGGGAATATTGTGGCCCAGGTGGCTGCAGACCTGTCAGTTTAACATCAGTTGTGGGAAGCAATTAGACTCTCATTAGATAGAGTGACTGAGCACTTGAAGAGTATTTGTTAAGGTGAAGGGCAAGACTAATCAAGTTGAATTTTTTCAGGTGGTCACTAATAAAGTAGATAAGGGAGTGTCGATGGGTGTTATGTTTACGGATTTCCAGAAAAAATTCAACATTCAATAATGTGCCACGTAAAAGATTGTTAGTGTTATTGTTATGTCTTGAATAAAGCAATGTAACTGAGTACTGTAGATGTGAGTAAGTGTGACCTTGGTCTCTTTATTCTAACTCCAGAGTACTGGTACAGCCTGGGAGGCGTGCTTATAGACAGTGCTCCCAAGGGATGCTGGGATCCCTTGGGATTCCAACAGATACGCCTTCTGGTGGCGGTAGTGTGCAGGTTACATAGGGTTGCAGACATAACATCACTCCCTCCCAAAGTCAATCGTACACTTATTTACAGGGTGAGACGATCTGGGGCTTTCCGCTCCCTAGTCGATCGATTCGGTACAACTGCAGGTGCAGTTGAGTTGATTGGGCCTTCGCTAGGCTGCTGCGCAGCTGGCCTTGCTGGGCTGCTGGGGATGATGAGTTCAGCTTCGTGGTCAACCGTGATGTCAGTTGCCACTTGTGTGTGTGTGTCGGGGGGGGTCGAAGTTGGTGGTGTCCTCTTTAGTCTGTGAATCGCAGTTTGGTTTGGTCCAAATGCTTTCTGCAAGTTAGTCCATTTGCGAGTTTGACCTGAAACACTCTACTCCCTTCTTTGAGTATGACAGTGTCAGCAAGCCATTTGGGACCATGTCCATAATTGAGTAAAACACAGGGTCATTGATCTTAATATTGCGTGACAAATTTGTGCGATCATGGTATATGCTTTGTTAATGCTGCCTGCCCTCGACGTGATCATGGAGATCAGGGTGGACTAGAGAGAGCCGAGTTTTGAGCGCCCTTTTCATGAGCAGCTCGGCTGGGGGAACCCCGGTGAGCGGGTGGGGGTCTTGTGCGGTAGCTGAGCAGGACACGGGACAGGCGGGTCTGCAGGGAGCTTTCCGACATGCGTTTCAAGCTTTGCTCCTTTGAGAGCAAATGTTTCATTGGCGCACGCAAGACTCCAAATCTGAGTCGATGCCGGGCCACCACACATGGGATCTGGCTATAGCTTTCATCATTACTATGCCTGGGTAGGTACTGTGTAGGTTGCATATAAACGTTTCCCTGCCTTTCTTCGGTAAAACCACATGATTATCCCATAAAAGACAGTCTGCCTGTATAGACATTTCATCTTTGCGCCACTGACACGGCTTGATCTCTTCATGCATCTCCGCTGGGACGCTGGAATAGCTCCCATGGAGGACACAGTTTTTAACCAGGTACAGTAAACGATCCTGGCTGGTCGAGGTCCTGATCTGGCGGGGCGCAACGGGTGATTTTTCATTTTCAAATGCATCCATCACCAAGAGCAAGTCTGCAGGCTGTGCCATTTCCACCCCGATGGTGGGCAATGGTAGCCAACTGAGAGCATCAGCGCAGTTCTCTGTGCCTGGTCTGTGGCGAATTACAAAGTTATATGCAGACAGTGTGAGCGCCCATCTTTGGATGCGTGCAGAGGCATTGGTATTGATGCCTCTGCTCTCTGAGAATAGGGATATGAGCGGCTTATGGTCAGTTTCTAACTTGAACTTCAGAGCAAACAGATAATGATGCATTTTTTTTTTACCCCGTAAACGCAAGCCAGAGCTTTTTCAATCACGCTGTAGGCCCTTTCGGCCTTGGACAAGCTCCTGGACGCATAAGCGACTAGTTGCAATGTTTCCGATTTGTTTGCTTGTTGTAACACACACCCGACCCCGTACGAAGACGCATTGCCAGCTAGCACTAAACGTTTATAAGGATTATATAGGACAAGCAGTTTGTTGGAACATAACAGATTTCGGGTTTTCTCAAAAGCTGTCTCTTGTAATTTTCCCATACCTAATCATCTCCCTTGCACAGCAACATATGTAGAGGTTCTAGCAAAGTGCTTAACCTGGATAGGAAATTACCAAAATAATTGCGGAGTCCCAGGAACGACTGCAACTCCGTCATGTTCTGTGGTCTTGGCGCTTTCTTGATGGCCTCCGTCTTGGCATCGATGGGTCTGATGCCATCTGCTGGGATTCTTCTCCCTAAGAACTCGACCTCTGGCAGAGGAAAACACAATTCGAGCGTTTCAACCTGAGCCCCACATGATCTAGCCAACTTAGAACCTCTTCCAGGTTCTGCAAGTGTTCGATGGTGTCCCGACCTATGATCAATATGTCATCCTGGAAAACCATGGTGCACGAAACCGACTTTTGCAGACTCTCCATGTTCCTTTGAAAAATAGCTATGGCCGATCGAATCCCAAACAGGCATCTATTGTAGATGAACAGACCTTTGTGCATGTTGATGTAGGCGAGGCCTTTCGAAGATTCTGCCAGGTCCTGTGTCATGTAGGCCGAGGTCAGGTCCAACTTGGTGAACGTCTTCCCTCCTGCCAGCATTGCAAATTGGTCGCCTGCTTTGGGTTGGGGGTACTGGCCCTGCAGCGAAAAACGATTAATTGTTACTTAAAAGTCCCCACAAATTCTGACCGTGCCATCGCTCTTGAGAACCGGAACAATCAGACTGGCCCACTCATTGAACTCCACCGGCGCGATGATGCCCTCTCGTTGCAGTCTGTCTAGCTTGATCTCCACTTTCTCTTGCATCATGTATGGCACCACTCGTGCCTTATGGTGGATGGGTCATGTACCGGGAATCTAGTGGATCTGCACCTTTGCCCCCGAGAAACTTCTGATGCCTGGCTCAAACACCGAGGAAACTTGCTCAGAACCTGGGCACATGAGGCGTCGTCGATGGACGAAAACGCTTGGATGTCGTCCCAGCTCCAGCAGATTTTTCCCAGCCAGCTTCTGCCGAACAGTGTGGCACCATCTCCTGGTACCATCCATAGTGGTAGTTCTTGCACTGCTCCATCATAGGAGACTTTTACTGCTGCGCTGCCAATTACAGGGATCAGCTCTTTAGTGTAAGTTCTCAGGTTGGTATGAATAGGGCTCAGCTTGGGCCTTTGGGCCTTGTTGCACCACAGCCTGTCGAAGGTCTTTTTGCTCATGATGGATAACTCGCACCCATGTCCAATTCCATGGATACTGGAATTCCGCTCAGTTCAACTTTTAACATGATCGGTGGACAAAAAGGAGTTAGATGGAGTCCTTACTACTAGGGGAATCAAGGGGTATGGTGAGAAAGCAGGAATGGGGTACTGAAGTTGCGTGTTCAGCCATGAACTCATTGAATGGCGGTGCAGGCTAGAAGGGCCGAATGGCCTACTCCTGCACCTATTTTCTATGTTTCTATGTTTCTATGTCTATGTTTCTATGTGTACCCTGTACAATTCTGCCTCTTCGGTTTGAGACTCTAGTTCAATTTGATCAGCCATGGATCGGTCTTCCTCTGCAACGTGGTGGTTTGCAGGGTTTGCAGCTCGTCTGCACATTTGCTGGAGGTGTCCCATTGTTCCACAGCCCTTGTACTCATAGTTTTTGAAGCGGCATTGATGGGCTCGATGATCACCTCCACAGCGCCAACAAGGTGTCAATTGCTTCGCATTAATGCTTGATGGCGGACTCTGGGTCATCTGAGGTCATGCAGCTGCAGGCGTGTACATTCTGCCATATGCATTCCTGTCTGAAAACGACGTTACTTTGTGTACAGTGCTTGCCGAAACATCTTTATGCTGCAAAATATGTTTGGTGTTATCGCTGGTGGACATAAATACCTGGGCTATCGTTATGGCTTTGTTCAGGTTCAGTGTTTCAACAGTCAATAGTTTGACTGAAGGATAACCTCAAGGCCAATGCCAAGCATAAAAAAGACTCTTAGCATTTGCTTCAAGAATCCATCGAATTCACAATGTCCTGCAAGGCGCCTTTGTTTGGCGATATAGCTCGCCACTTCCTGGCCTTCAGACCGTTGACATCTATAAAATCGATGCCTTGCCATCAGAACGCTCTCCTTCGGATTTAGGTGCTCCCGGACCAGCGTACACAATTCTTCATACAATTATGTTGTTGATTTCACCGGGGCAAGAAGATTCTTCATGAGGCCATAGGTTGTTGCCCCGCAGACGGTGAGGAGGATCGCCCTTCGTTTGGCAGCATTCATGCTCCCTTCCAATTCGTTGGCCACGAAGTATTAGTCAAGTCTCTCCACGAAGGCCTCCCATTTGTCCCCCTTCTGAGAATTTCTCCAGGATACCAACATTTCTCTGCATTCTTTGCATTGTTCAGTATCTCGTCGCCAGTTGTTATGTCTTGAATAAAGCAATGTAACTGAGTACTGTAGACGTTAGTAAGTGTGACCTTGGTCTCTTTATTCTAACTCCAGAGTACTGGTACAGCATGGGAGGCCTGCTTATATACAGTGCTCGCAAGGAATGCTGGGATCCCTTGTGACTCCAAAAGATACGTCCTCTAGTGGCGGTAGTGTGCAGGTTACATAACAGTTAGCATAACTGAGAGCACGAGGAATTGGAGGTAGGTTTTTGACTTGGGTTGGAAGTTGGTTGAGAGGTAGGAGACAGAGTGGGGATGAAGGATATTTACTCTGATTGGCACAATGTTTTTTTTAATTCATTCATGGGATGTGGGCGGCGCTGGCAAGGCCAGCATTTATTGCCCATCCCCAATTACCCTTCAGAAGGTGGTGGTGAGCCTCTTTCTTGAATCGCTGCAGTCCGTGTGGTGAAGGTACTCCCAAAGTGCTGTTATGGAGAGTTCCAGGATTTTGACCCAGTGACGATGAAAGAATGGCAATGTACTTCCAAGTCAGGATGATCTATAACTTGGAGGAGAACTTGCAAGTAATGATGCTCACATGCGCCTGCTGCCCTTGTCCTTTTAGGTGCTGGAGGTTGCGGGTTCGGGAAGTGTTGCCAAAGAAGCCGGTGCGAGTTGCTGCAGTGCATCTTGTAGATGGTACACATTGCAGCCACGGTTCGCTGGTGGTGAAGAGAATCAATGTTTAAGGTCGTGGATGAGGTGGCAATCAAGCGGACTGCTTTGTCCTGGAATGTGTCGAGTTTCTTGAGTGTTGTTGGAGCTGCACTCATCCAGGCAAGTGGAGAGTATTCCATCACACTCCTAACTTGTGCCTTGTAGATGGTGGATAGGCTTTGGGGACCCAGGAGGTGAGACACTTGGCACAGAATATGCTGCCCCTGACCTGCTCTTGTTGCCAAGATATTTATGTGGCTGGTTCAGTTATGTTTCTGGTCAATGATGATCCCTACGATGTTGATGCTGGGGGATTCAGCAATGGTAATGCTGTTGAAAGTCAAGGGGCGGTGGTTAGACTCTCGCTTGTTGGAAATAGCCATTGCCTGGCAAATGTGTGATGCAAATGTTACTTGCCACTTATCAGCCCAAGGCAGAATGCCGTCCAGGTCTTGCTGCATGTGAGCATGGACTGCATCATTATCTGAGGAGTTGCAAATGGCACTGAACATAGTGCAGTCATCGGCAAACATCCCCACTTCTTCCCTTATGATGGAGGGAAGGTCATTGATGAAGCAGCTGAAGATGGTTGGGCCTTGGACACTGCTCTGAGGAACTCCTGCAGCGATCTCCTGGGACTGTGATGGTTGATCTCCCCAAGGCTGTAATGAGTTCTGGAGCTGAGTGGTTCTGGCGGAATCCAAACTGGGCTTTGGTGAGCAGGTTATTGGTAAGTGCCGCTTGATAGCACTGTGAACGACAGCTTCCTTCACTTTGCTGATGATTGAGAGTAGACTGATGGGGTGGTATTGGACAGATTAGATTTGTCCTGCTTTTTGTGGACAGGACATAACTGAGCAGTTTTCCACATTGTCGGGGAGATGCCAGTGTTTTGGCTGTACTGGAACAGCGTGGCTAATGGTGCGGATAGTTCTGGAGCACAAGTCTTCAGCACGACAGCCAGGATATTGGGGCTCATTGCCTTTGTGAGCTCAGCCATTTCTTGACATCACGTGGAGTGAATCGAATTGGATGTGGACTAGCTTCTGTGATGGTGGGGACCTCAGGAGGAGGCCGATATGGCTTATTCACTCGATAGTTGCAAACTCTTCAGCCTTGTCTTTTGCACTCATGTTCTTGGCTCTGCCATCATTGAGGATGGGGATATTCATGGAGCCTCCTCCTCCTGTTTCTTGTTTAATTGTCCACCACCATTCATGAATGGATATGGCAGGACTGCAGAGCTTTGATCTGATCCGTTGATTGTGGGATCGCTTAGCTCTGTCTATAGTCCTGTGTTGCAGATTCCCCAGGTTGGCACCTCATTTTTAGGTAGGCTTGGTGCCGCTTCTGGCATGCTCTTCTTCAATCCTTATTGAACCAAGTTGGTCCCCTGACGTTGATAATGGCAAATGAAGGTTAATGTGGCCAAATGTGATGGCATCCACTTTGGACCCAAGAATGATAAATCAGAGTATTTTCGAAATCGTGAGAAACTAGGAACTGGAGAGAAGCAAAGAGATTTGGGAATCCAAGTTTACAAATCTCAAGGATTTGATTGGGTAGATATGGAAGATTTAGTTCCTGTGGTGGGGACTTGAGAATAAAGGACATCGTCTTTAAATTAGAGTTAGGCCAATCAGGAGTGTTATCAGGAAGCACTTTTGCACACAAAGGGTCGTGGAAATCTGAAAATCTCTTCCCCAAAAGGATGTGGATGCTGGGACAAATGGAACTTTCTAGACTGAGATAGATTTTTGTTTGGCAAGAGTATCAAGGTTATGGAGCAAAGGTAGTTAAATGGAATTGTAGTGTAGATCAGCCACGACAGGCTGAATGGCCGACTCTTGTTGCTAATGTTTCTATGCTCCTATACAGTCAGTTGTATACACTTCACCATCCATCTTTCTCAGCTACAACTTTTCTGTTCCAATAATGCTGAGGTGTCCCGGATATCTTCCTTTTGTATTCCCTTTTGCAATTGATACTCGATAAATCTGCTTTAACAATACGCTTTTCTGAAACTACTCAGGCAAACAGGTGTAACACCTCAATCACCTTGAATATCCAATTATAGCAATGTATGATAGTTGACAGTCATGTTAATAGATATATGTGAAGATAAGATAATTTAGTTACCCTCATTAATCACATTGGTGATCAACCCCACTATCTGCAATCCTTCCAAGTGCAGTGAGTGGGAGACATGTGTTCACCCTCTGCACAGTGCCATCCTACATTTGCTGAAGCTGCTTTTATCAGTGGGTGGCCTCCTCTGTAGGAATTTTGCCAAAGTCTCATACAGTCTGCAATAATGTGGAGTCTTGAATAAGTGGACTTTTTGAGATTTCCTTTCTCCTCCTCAAAACTGTACATTCCATCATTTATGCACCTTTGGTTATGGTTAACTAGTGAATAAATTTAATGGCACTGACAAAGTCACTCAGTACCTGTGCACAAATGTGCTGACCACACCAGCTAATTCCCGGTCAGTTAATTTACATAATTTTGTCTCAATCCAAGTGACTCTTAACATGCTCGGAGCGCATTATCGAAAAACGCCTTCCTGCACTGTTCCACCAGGCAGTTGTCTGGCTAACAGGAAGGTGCACAAGGCAGTGGGCAGATCCCGGGGTGCTCGGGCCAGCAGGCAGTAACTTGTGAGAATTTATTTTAATCGGGACTGTAGCTTCGCGTTCAGCATCTGTTACTAATGAGTAACTGAAGCTCCAGCTGCATTATGGGTCAGCTGCCATATTTACATTAAAGACAGAGGCCTAATGAGCCTAGCGCCCAGCTTGTGAACGAGATTCAGCCTCTTTCCACTTGCACCTCCCCCACCCACCCCACGTTCAGGCACCCTTGGGTGCATTGTCGGCCTCAGGCCACTGCACTGTGAAACATCATTAACCCTGATTAACACACACTCAGCAAATTAACCCTTACCCTCTATTGTTAGCTATTTCCCAGTCAGTAACATTCTTGCATTGTCATTCTTTTATAGAGCTTCAATCATCTCATATCTGGAAAATATATTCATGGAGAAAGATTTCGAAGGGGAAAATAAAGTTGGTGAAACAGAATATATAGCATTTTACATTCTAAAAATAAACACTGAAAGTTTCCTCGGAGTCCAGTTTCCTAATCCAGATACGGTGAGTCTGTTGGGGATTCTTGTGGTGTCAGTTGGAAGTGTGAACAATGTCACTTGTGGCCCAGTTAGAGGACTTGTGGCAGGAGGAGTATCTGCCCGGCCATGCTGTGATGTATCTCTCTTCTCAGTACTGCAATTTCTTGCTTTTGTTATTGTTAATAATTTGAATGTATGATGTTCACTTGTTTTCTGCTCCGTCCCCCCACCCCGCCCCGCAACCCACCCCTCCCCCAAACATACACTTCTCTTTTCATTTCTTGTTAAGAAAATGAGTGATTGTCTGATCCTGAATTAACAGCCCTGATATTTACGGGGTGGTCGTAGCACTGGGAAACCCAGCAGATCAGCATCGATTTTACACACTTCAATAGAAAGTAAAATCCAGCGGCATGTAAAATGGGCGGCCCTTTTGTGTCAGTTTCCCAATGGGCAAGTTAGGTTAAAATTCCCCCCAGAAGTTTTCTCGTGTAGCACTGAACTTGAATCCTATTCCTAGCAGAGCAAAATTCCAGCAGTGAGTTCAAATGGCTTTGGGGTGATCCCAACAATTATACTTCCGATGTTGTGACCCAACTTCCAATCACTGCTTCAACTTTCCACTCTCACTTGTCAGATGGCCGTGATCATTTGTCTGGTCCCAGGCCCCTGTTACTATATTTTGATGTGGTGGTTATGACCAGTAGCGATAAATGACCCTCACAGCAAGTGTCCAGATTTCCCACTAAAAGTAACCACTTTCAGCCAGCCAGAATCTTTGAGTATGTTACTCCTGAATGTAAGAATTGAAATGTCATTTCAGATTGTAACCAGATAACCAATTAATTTATATTTTTATTCTTAAACATAAAACGCAGAGGAATCTCTCTACCTTGGACCCAGCGATTAAGATCGAACTGCCACCAACACTCCTACACAACAGTAATAACCACTTTAATACAACTACATCTCGAATCAGTTTCACTATATACAAGAATACATCACTGTTCCAGGTAACGTAATTAGAATCACAATTACTCTTTTCTAAATGTGAAATGGGAAGATGGATTTTATCAAATGGCAGTAAGAATATTTAACCCTACTTATAATTATGTCAATAATGATATCACTTTCTGCATTCTACTCATTGAGCACTTTAACTGGTAAGATATTTTTAGCTATTTGTGCATATTATTGTTTAACTCTTGCTGTGCCGAGTTGATGGATTGACCATGGACTCACCGGTATGCTAGAATGATAGAATCAGAGAAATTTACAGCATGGAAGGAGGACATTGAGTCCATTGTGTCCATGCCGGCTGACAAAGAGCTATCCAGCCCAACACCACATTCCAGCTCTTGGTCTGTAGCACTGTAGGTTATGGGATTTTAAGTGCACATCCAAGCACTTTTTAAATGTGGTGAGGATTTCTGCCTCTACCATCCTTTCAGGCAGTGAGTTCCAGACCCCACCCACCCTCTGGTGAAGAAATTTCCCCTCAAATCCCCTCTAATTACCAATTACTTTAAATCTATGCCTCCTGGTTGTTGACCCATTTGCTAAGGGAAATAAGCCCTTCCTGTCCATTATATCTAAGTCCCTCATAATTTTATACAACTCAATAAGGTCTCCCCTCAGCCTCCTCTGTTCCAAAGAAAACAGACCCAACCTATCCAATCTTTCCACATAGCTAAACTCCTCCAGTCCACGCAACATCCTTGTAAATCTCCTCTGCACCCTCTTTTGTGCAATCCCGTCATTCCTGAAATGTGATGACCAGAACTGCAAGCAGTACTCTAGCTGTGGCTATACAGTTCAAACATAACCTCCCTGCTCTTACAATCTCTGCATCGGCTAATAAAGGCAAGTATTCCGTATGGCGTCTTAACCACCTTATCTACCTGGCCTGCTACCTTCAGGTAGCACCTGCACTCTAAGGCCCCTTTGTTCCTCTACACTTCTCAGTGTTCTACCATTTAATGTGTATTCCCTTGCTTTGTTAGCCCGTCTTGACTGAGGAGCATAACATCTGCCCAGGGGGCAAACTATACTGAGGGAAGAAAATGGGGCAAAATTACAATCTGCATTTAAAAATCATCATAAAATATTTTGGCCTCAGGATCTTTCCAGGGACCAGATATATCAGTCAGTCTGCAGCGCATCACTCCATAAAACAGGTGACTGGTACATTGTTTGCTCGAGCAGCAGGTTACATCACCTTCCCAAAGGACGACAGGGAGTAACAGGCCCAAGCTTTAGGTTTCCATCACAGGAAAGAATTCCCTAAAATCCGACATGGAATCATAGGGGTCGAGATTGAACGTCTCAGAAAGGCCCGTTAGCATCTCCGGGAGGGGCTAACGGGATTTCAACCGGTCGCGGTGGACAGAGCGTCCCTCCCCCCCACATCGCCCCCCCCTCCACCCTCCACCCCACCACGGAATTGCATCCAGGGCTTCGCTGGCGAAAAATGGTTTGCTCTGTGCTCTGTGATTAACGCACCGACCCCTTGTCGCTCCGCACCGACCCCTTGTCGCTCCGCACCGACCCCTTGTCGCTCCGCACCGACCCCTTGTCGCTCCGCGCCGACCCCTTTGCGCCCCTTGGGATAAATTGCCCAGCGTGGGGTGATGCTACCGACAGGTTCTCAGGACGAGAAGCTGTGGTAGCTGGGGCACCCCGGCCCACTTAAAGGGGAAGTTGTAGCCCGGCAGGCATCTGTTTTCAGTCAGCCCGACAATGGCAGCCGCTGGTGTGGCCGGGCCACCAACATGCCTATTGGCGCACACTTTGGGTGCCAGGCCATTGGCCCGGCCGACCCCTTCCCTGGTTGCCCAGTGGGCGCCAATAAAGAGGCTGTAGAGTTCGCAGGGGCCCTTCCCTTTAACAGAACGGGAGGGACGCTGAGATGACTCAGAATGACGCAGCATGTCTGCGTCACTGATGTGCTGAGCGCAGCGCTGAACATCGCACCCCGTGAGCGCCGCGCAAACGCTCCGTTACGGCAACCAACATTTTTTTTTATTCAAAGAGGCGAGTTCCAGGCCGATGGCAGCGTTTCTCACTCCAACGCTAAAATATCAGTTAATTCGAATTTGACCGCCCCAAACCCAGCGCGGGCCAACTTCGGTCCCATAGAGTCATGGGATACAAATTGACCCCGGCCCTTAAATGTGACATTACCACCCCGTTTCGGTGGCTTTTACCGCAGCTACAGTTCACGTCCACTCTTTCGCGAAATTGCGCTCTTTGTTTTTTTTTGTTGTGATCCAGAAGTCGGTCAGAATGGGGGCTGTGACCACAGCTGAGGGGCAAAAACGCAACTGAGGGGTGGAAGTTCGATGCGGAGCGGAGTCATCACCGCGCTGACATCATCATGGCGCCGCGTCACCACGGCTCTCCCCTTCACTTAAAGGGGAGAGCCTCCGCGCTTTTAAAACTTCGGGACACTGGGCCTCCAGGGAAGGTTTCGGCCGGACCAGCGACCTGGCACCCATGAGGGGCTGCCAGTCTGCCTGTTGGCGGCCCAGCCGAACTTGGGGGCACATTTATTGTCGGCCGAAAAACAAAAATGGCTGCAACGGCAGTAGGCCCTCCCCTTTAAGGGAAGCCACAATGCCGCTGTAGCAAGCCACAGCCTCATTGGATCACCGGGTGAAAGTTTATTTTGGCACTGCCGAAGATTTTTGGAGGGGACTGTCGCCATTGGGGGTGGGGGGGCAGTAGATCGGCGGTGCGCACGGTGAAGACACGCATACCGTGGATCGGCAGCTGCGGAGCGGTATGGATCGTGGCACCGCCGGGAAAACTCAGGAGGGCAATTGGGCTATCAGCGGCCATTCCACCGAAAGTCGACGGCCACTCCACTCCGCAGCATGGCCGCCGATTTGCGGTGGTAACAAGCCTTAAGGAAAGGGCAATTTCGGTCCCATCGAGTCACTACAGCACAGAAGGAGGCCATTTGGCCGATCGAGTCCATGCCTGCTCTCTGTGGAGCAATCCAGTCAGTCCCGTAGTCCTGCAAGTTTATTTCCCTCAAGTGCCTATCCAATTTCCTTTTTAAAACATTGATCGTCTCCGCTTCCACCACCCTCGTAGGCAGCGAGTTCCAGGTCATTACCACTCGCTGCGTAAAAATGTTCTTCCCCACATCCCCCCATATCTCTTGCCCAAAACCTTAAATCTGTGTCCCCAAGTCCTTGTACCACCAGCTAATGGGAACAGCTTTTCTTTGTCTACTTCATCTAAACCTGTCATAATCCTGTATACCTCTATCAAATCTCCCCTCAATCTCCTTTGCTTCAAGGAGCACACCCCGGCTTCTCCAACCTAACCCTGTAGCTAAAATCCCTCAGCCCTGGAACCATTCTGGTGAATCTCCTCTGCACCCTCTCAAGGAACTTCACAACCTTCTTAAAGTGTGGTGACCTGAACTGGACGCAATTCTCCAGTTGGGGCCTAACCAGAGCTTTATAAAGATTCAGCATAACTTTGCTGCTTCTGTACTCAAAACTCTATTTATAAAGTCCAGGATCCCATATGCTTTGCTAACTACTCTCTCAATATGTCCTGCCACATTGAAAGATCTATGCACATGAAGCCCCCAGGTCTCTCTGTCCTTACGCTCTTTAGAACTGTGGCATTAAGTCTATATTGCCTCTCCCTATTCCTTCTGCCAAAAGCAAACACTTCTCTATATTAAATTCCAGCTGCCACTTGTCTGCCCATTCTGCCAGCCTATCTATGTCCTGTTGCAGTCGATTGGTATCATCCTCACTATTTGCCACACCTCCAAGTTCGGTATCATCAGCAAATTTTGAAATTTCACTCTATATTCCAAAATCTGAATCATTTATAAATATCAAAAAGCCATGGTCCTAGCACTGACTCCAGGGGACCATCACTGTCCACCGTCCTCCAGTCTGAAAAACAACCATTCACCATGACGCACTGTTTTCTATCCTTAAGCCAATTTCTTATCCAAGCTGACACTGACCCTCCTATTCCATGAGCCTCAATTTTGTTAATAGCCTTTTATGTGGCACTTTGTCAAAAGCCATTCTAAAATCCATATAGACTACATCCACAGCATCAACCCTCTCTGTTGCTTCATCAAAAAATTCAATTAGATTAGTCAAACACGATCTGCCTTTTACAAATTCATGCTGGCTCTCCTTAATTAACTGAAACCTCTCCAAGTGCTTGTTACTTTTTTCCCTGACTATTGTTTCGAAAACCTTACCCACCACTGGTGTTAAACTGACCGGCCTGTAGTTACTAGGAATGTCCTGACATCTTTTCTTGAAAAGGGTGTCACATTTGCCAATTTCCAATTCTCTGGTATCTCCCGCGCATCCAGGGAAGATTGGAAGATTAAGGCAAGCCCTTCTGCTATCTCCACCGCCACTTCCCTTAGCAACCTGGGATGCAAGTCATCCGGACCAGGTGACTTATCCAGTCTAAGCATAGCCAGCCTTTTCAGTACATCCTGCCTATCAATTTTCACCACATCCATTATGATAAGCTCATAATAAAGGACGAAATTGAGTACTGTGAGCAATGAGTAAGTGTGACTATAGCTCCGTTAATTCGACTCCAGAGTGCAGGTACCACGTGGGTGGCCTGCTTATATACAGTGCTCCCAAGGGATCCCTTGGGACTCCAACAGTTAGGCCCTCTGATGGTGGTGTGATATAGATTGCCAAGGGTTAAATACATAACATCACTCCCTCATAAAGTCAATAGTACATTTATTTACAGGGTGAGACGATCTGTGGCTTTTCGCTCCCTTGTCGATTGTCTCAGTACAAATGCAGGTATTGGGTGAGTTGGTTAGTTCTTCGCCAGACTGCTGGGAATGGTGAGTTCGGTTTCGTGGTCAACTATGATGTCGGTTGCCACCTGTGTGTGTGTTGGAGATTCGAAGTTGGTGGTGTCCTCTTCGAGTTGCTCGTAGCTGTTAGTGAACTGCAATTTGATTTGGTCCAAATGCTTTCTGCACATTAGTCCATCGGCCAATTTGACCTGAAACAACTTACTCCCTTCTTTGGCTATGACCGTGCCAGCGAACAATTTGGTATCATGTCCATAATTGAGTACAAACACAGGATCATTGACCTCAATATCGTGTGACAAATTTGCACGACCATGGTACATACTTTGTTAATGCCGCCTGCCCTCTACGTGATCTTGGAGATCAGGGTGGACAAGAGAGAGCCTTGTTTTAGAAATATAGAAACGTAGAAAATAGGTGTAGGAGTAGGCCATTTGGCCCTTCGAGCCTGCACCACCATTCAATAAGATCATGGCTGATCATTCACCTCAGTACCCCTTTCCTGTTTTCTCTCCATACCCCTTGATCCCTTTAGCCATAGGGGCCATATCTAACTTCCTTTTGAATATATCCAATGAACTGGCATCAACAACTCTTTGCGGCAGGGAATTCCACAGGTTAACAACTCTCTGCGTGAAGAAGTTTCTCCTCATCTCAGTCCTAAATGGCCAACCCTTTATCCTAAGACTCTGTCCCCTGGTTCTGGACTTCCCGCATCTAACCTGCCCCGTCCCGTCAGAATCTTATACATTTCGATGAGAACCCCTCTCATCCTTCTAAACTCCAGTGTATAAAGGCCCAGTTGATCCAGTCTCTCCTCATATGTCAGTTCAGCCATCCCTGGAATCTGTCTGGTGAACCTTCGCTGCACTCCCTCTCTAGCAAGAACGTCCTTCCTCAGATTAGGAGACCAAAACTGAACACAATATTCCAGGTGAGGCCTCACCAAGGCCCTGTACAATTGCAATAAGACATCCCTGCTCCTATACTCAAATCCCCTAGCTATGAAGGCCAACATACCATTTGCCTTCTTCACTGCCTCCTGCACCTGCATGCCAACTTTCAATGACTGATGAACCATGACACCCAGGTCTCGTTGCACCTCCCCTTTTCCTAATCTGCCGCCATTCAGATAATATTCTGCCTTCGCGTATTTGCCACCATAGTGGATAACCTCACATTTATCCACATTATACTGCACCTGCCATGCATTTGCCCACTCACCTAACCTGCCCAAATCACCCTGCAGCCTCTTCGCATCCTCCTCGCAGCTCACACTGCCACCCAGTTTAGTGTCATCTGCAAACTTGGAGATATTACACTCAATTCCTTCACCCAAATCATTAATATATATTGTAAAGAGCTGGGGTCCCAACACTGATCCCTGCGGCACTCCACTTTTTATGAGTGCCCTTTTTATGAGCACCTCGGCTGGGGGAACCTCGGTGAATGAGTACGGTCTGGTGCTGTAGCTGAGCAGAACTCGGGACAGTTGGGTCTGCAGGGAGCCTTGCGACATGCATTTCAAGCTTTGCTTCATGGTCTGAACTGCCCGTTCTGCCTGACCATTGGATGCGGGCTTGAACGGGGCAGATGTGACGTGCTTGATCCTATTGCAGGTCATGAATTCCTTGAATTCAGCACTTGTGAAACATGGCCCATTGTCACTGACTAGGACATCAGGCAGGCGTGAGTGGCAAACATGGCTCGTAGGCTTTCAATGGTGGCAGTGGACGTGCTTACAGACATTATTACACATACAATCCAGTTTGAATAAGCATCCACGACAACCAAGAACATTTTGCCTAGAAATGGGCCCGCATAGTCAATGTGGATCCACAACCACGGTTTGGAGGGCAACGATCACAAACTTAGCGGTGACTCTCTGGGTGCATTGCTCAGTTGAGAGCAAGTATTGCACTGGTGCACGTATGACTCGAAATCTGAATCGATGCCAAGCCACCACACACAGGATCTGGCTATGACTTTCATCATTACAATGCCTGGGTGCGCGCTGTGTAGGTCACGAATGAATGTTCTCTGCCTTTCTTGGGCAAGACCACGCGATTACCCCACAAAAGACAGTCCGCCTGCAAGGACATTTCATCTTTCTGCCTGTGGAACGGCTTAATCGCTTCCTGCATCACCGTTGGGACGCTGGACCAGCTCCCATGGAGGACACAGTTTTTTTTACCAGGAACAGTAAAGGATCCTGGCTGGTCCAGGTCCTGATCTGGCAGGCCGTAACGGGTGAATTTTCATTTTCGAATGCATCCATCACCAAGAGCAAGTCTGCAGGCTGTGTCATTTCCACCCGGGTGGTGGACAATGGTAGCCGACTAAGACCATCTGCGCAGTTCTCTGTGCCCGGTCTGTGGCGGATTACATAGTTGTATGTCGACAGCGTGAGTGCCCATCATTGGATGCGGTCAGAGGCATTGGTGTTAATCCCGTTGCTCTCAGAATAGCGATATGAGTGGCTTATGCTCAGTTTCAAGCTCAAACTTGAGGCCAAACAAATACTGATGCATTTTTTTTACCCAGTAATTGCATGCCATCGCTTCTTTTTCAATCATGCTGTAGGTTGTCTGCCTTGGACAGACTCCTGGATGCGTAGGCGACCGAATGCAAAATCCCCGATTCGTTAGCCTGTTGTAACACACACCCGACCCCGTAT
This sequence comes from Pristiophorus japonicus, assembly GCF_044704955.1. Taxonomy (NCBI): domain Eukaryota; kingdom Metazoa; phylum Chordata; class Chondrichthyes; family Pristiophoridae; genus Pristiophorus; species Pristiophorus japonicus. Next base: position 100,603,023 of record NC_091989.1, read on the forward strand.
GACGACGCATCGCAAGCTAGCATTATTCATTTACATGGATTATACAGAACAAGCAGTTTGAACATAACAGATTTCTGGCTTTCTCAAAGGCAGCCTCTTTTGAATTCCCCCATAACCAGTCGTCTCCCTTGCGCAGTAGCACATATCGGGGTTCGAGCAAGGTGCTTAACCTGGGTAGGAAATTACTGAAATAGTTGAGGAGTCCCAGGAATGACCGCAACTCTGTCACATTCGGCGTTCTTGATGGCCTCCTTCTTGACACCGGTGGGTCTGATGCCATATGCTGCGATTCTTCTTCCCAAGAACTTGACCTCCGGCGCCAGGAAAACACACTTCGAACGTTTCAACCTGAGTCCTACGCAATCTAGCCGACTCAGAACCTCTTCCAGCTTCTTCAAGTTTTCAATGGTGTCCCGACCTGTAACCAGTTTGTCGTCCTGGAAAACCACTGTGCGAGGAACTGACTTGAGCAGACTCTCCATGTTCCATTGGAAAATTGCCATGGCCGACTGAAGCCCGAAAGGGCATCTGTTATCGATGAACAGACCTTTGTGCGTGTTGATGCACTTGAGGCCTTTTGAAGATTCCTCCAGCTCCTGCGTCATGTAGGCCGAGGTCAGGTCCAACTTGGTGCGCGTCTTCCCTCCAGCCAGGGTTGCAAATAGGTCGTCTGCCTTGGGTAGCGGGTTCTGGTCCTGTAGCGATAAAATGGTTAATCTTTGCTTTATAGATCCCACAACTTCCGACCGTGCCATCACCTTTAAGTACCGGGACAATCGGACTGGGCCACTCGTTGAATTCCACTGGTGCGATGATGCCTTCTTGCTAGAGCCTGTCCAGCTCAATTTCCACTTTCTCTCGCATCATATATGGTACAGACCGTGCCTTGTGGTGGATGGGTCGTGTACCGGGAACGAAATGGATCTGCACCTTCACCCCTGAGAATCTTCCGATGCCTGGCTCGAACAACGATGGAAATCTGCTCAGAACCTGGGCACATGAGGCGTCGTCGACAGACAAAAGCACTCGGATATCGTCCCAGTTCCAGCAGATTTTTCCCACCAGCTTCTGCCGAACACTGTGGGGCCATCTCCTGGCATGATCCATAATGGGAGTTCATGCACTGCTCCATTAACTTCTATGCTGCCAATTACAGGGATAAACTCTTTGTTGTAAGTTCTTAGCTTGGTGTGATTGGGGCTGAGCTTGGGCCTGTGTGCTTTGTTACATCACAGCCTGTCGAAGGCCTTTTTGCTCATTATGGACTGACTCGCACCCGTGTCCAGTTCCATGGATACTGCAATTCCATTCAGTTCAACTTTTAGCATTATTGGTGGACATTTCGTGGTGGAGTTGTGTACTCTGTACACTTCTGCCTCCTCGATTCGAGTCTCTAGTTCAACCTAATCCACCGTGGATCGATCTTCCTCTGCAACGTGGTGGTTTGCAGGGTTTGCAGCTCGCCTGCACATTCGCTGGAGGTGTCCCATTGTTCTGCAGCTGTTGCAAGCATAGTGCTTGAAGCGGCATTGATGGGCCCGATGATCAACTCTACAATGCCAACAACGCATTTACGATTGATGGCGGACTCTGGGTCATCTGAGGTCGTGCAGCAGCCACCGTGTACATTCTGCCATGTATATTCCTGCTCGAAAACGACATTACTTTGTGCACAGTACTGGCCGAGACATCTTTATGCTGCAAAATTTGTTTGGTGTTATCGTTGGTGGACATAAATGCCTGGGCTATCATTATGGCTTTGCTCAGAGTCGGTGTTTCAACAGTCAATAGTTTGCGAAGGATTACCTCATGTTCAATGCCAAGCACAAAAAAGTCTCTCAGCATTTGTTCAAGGAATCCATCAAATTCGCAATGTTCTGCGAGGCGCCTTAGTTCGGCTACATAGCTCGCCACTTCCTGGCCCTCTGACCGTTGACATGTGTAGAACCGACACCTCGCCATCAAAACGCTTTCCTGAGGATTTAGGTGATCCCGGACCAGCATACACAATTCTTCATAGGATTTGGTTGTTGGTTTTACCGGAACGAGAAGATTCTTCATCAGGCCATAGGTTGTTGCCCCACAGACAGTAAGGAGGTTCACCCTTCATTTGGCAACCTTCTCGTCCCCTTCCAGCTCATTGGCCATGAAGTATTGGTCGAGTCTCTCCCAATCGTCCACTTCTAGAACTTCGCCAGGATACCAACTGTTCTTTGCATTTTTGCGCGGTTGTCCATTATCTCGTCGCCAATTGATAAGCTCATAATAAAGGACGAAACTGAGTACTGTGAGCAATGAGTAAGTGTGACCTTAGCTCCTTTAATTCGACTCCAGAGTGCAGGTACCGCATGGGTGGCCTGCTTATATACAGTGCTCCCAAGGGATGCTGGGATCTTTTGGGAATCCAACAGGTAGTCCCTCTGGTGGTGGTGTGATACAGGTTGCCAAGGGTTAAATACACAACACATTACTTCTATCATCTCCGCTTCTACTGATATTTTTTCAGCATTCTCTCCTCAGTAAACACCAATACAAAGTACTCATGAAGTATTCTAGTTTTACCCTGCACCTCTATATATAACCTTCTTTGTGCCTCATTGGCTCCACCCTGCCTCTTACTAATCATAGAAACATAGAAACATAGAAAATAGGTGCAGGAGTAGGCCATTCAGCCCCTCTAGCCTGCACCGCCATTCAATGAGTTCATGGCTGAACGTGCACTTCAGTACCCGCTTCCTGCTTTCTCGCCATACCCCTTGATCCCCCGAGTAGTAAGGACTTCATCTAACTCCATTTTGAATATATTTAGTGAATTGGCCTCAACTACTTTCTGTGATAGAGAATTCCACAGGTTCACCACTCTCTGGGTGAAGAAGTTTCTCCTCATCTCGGTCCTAAATGGCTTACCCCTTATCCTTAGACTGTGACCCCTGGTTCTGGACTTCCCAACATTGGGAACATTCTACCTGCATCTAACCTGTCTAAACCCGTCAGGATTTTAAACGTTTCTATGAGGTCCCCTCTCATTCTTCTGAACTCCAGTGAATACAAGCCCAGTTGATCCAGTCTTTCTTGATAGGTCAGTCCCACCATCCCGGGAATCAGTCTGGTGAATCTTTGCTGCACTCCCTCAATAGCAAGAATGTCCTTCCTCAAGTTAGGAGACCAAAACTGTGCACAATACTCCAGGTGTGGCCTCACCAAGGTCCTGTACAATTGTAGCAACACCTCCCTGCCCCTGTACTCAAATCCCCTCGCTATGAAGGCCAACATGCCATTTGCTTTCTTAACCGCCTGCTGTACCTGCATGCCAACCTTCAATGACTGATGTACCATGACACCCAGGTCTCATTGCACCTCCCCTTTTCCTAATCTGTCACCATTCAAATAATAGTCTGTCTCTCTGTTTATACCACCAAAGTGGATAACCTCACATTTATCCACATTATACTTCATCTGCCATGCATTTGCCCACTCACCTAACCTATCCAAGTCACTCTGCAGCCTCATAGCATCCTCCTCGCAGCTCACACTGCCACCCAACTTAGTGTCATCCGCAAATTTGGAGATACTACAGTTAATCCCCTCGTCTAAATCATTAATGTACAATGTAAACAGCTGGGGCCCCAGCACAGAACCTTGCGGTACCCCACTAGTCACTGCCTGCCATTCTGAAAAGTACCCATTTACTCCTACTCTTTGCTTCCTGTCTGACAACCAGTTCTCAATCCATGTCAGCACACTACCCCCAAACCCATGTGCTTTAACTTTGCACATTAATCTCTTGTGTGGGACCTTGTCGAAAGCCTTCTGAAAGTCCAAATATACCACATCAACTGGTTCTCCCTTGTCCACTTTACTGGAAACATCCTCAAAAAATTCCAGAAGGTTTGTCAAGCATGATTTCCCTTTCACAAATCCATGCTGACTTGGACCTATCATGTCACCATTTTCCAAATGCACTGCTATGACATCCTTAATAATTGATTCCATCATTTTACCCACTACTGAGGTCAGGCTGACCGGTCTATAATTCCCTGTTTTCTCTCTCCCTCCTTTTTTAAAAAGTGGGGTTACATTGGCTACCCTCCACTCGATAGGAACTGATCCAGAGTCAATGGAATGTTGGAAAATGACTGTCAATGCATCCACTATTTCCAAGGCCACCTCCTTAAGTACTCTGGGATGCAGTCCATCAGGCCCTGGGGATTTATCGGCCTTCAATCCCATCAATTTCCCCAACACAATTTCCTGACTAATAAAGATTTCCCTCAGTTCCTCCTCCTTACTAGACCCTCTGACCCCTTTTATGTCCGGAAGGTTGTTGGTGTCCTCCTTAGTGAATACCGAACCAAAGTACTTGTTCAATTGGTCTGCCATTTCTTTGTTCCCAGTTATGACTTCCCCTGATTCTGACTGCAGGGGACCTACGTTTGTCTTTACTAACCTTTTTCTCTTTACATACCTATAGAAACTTTTGCAATCCGCCTTAATGTTACCTGCAAGCTTCTTCTCGTACTCCATTTTCCCTGCCCTAATCAAACCCTTTGTCCTCCTCTGCTGAGTTCTAAATTTCTCCCAGTCCCGGGTTCACTGCTATTTCTGGCCAATTTGTATGCCACTTCCTTGGCTTTAATACTATCCCTGATTTCCCTTGATAGCCACGGTTGAGCCACCTTCCCTTTTTTATTTTTACACCAGACAGGAATGTACAGTTGTTGTAGTTCATCCATGCGGTCTCTAAATGTCTGCCATTGCCCATCCACAGTCAACCCCTTAAGTATCATTCGCCAATCTATCCTAGCCAATTCGCGCCTCATACCTTCAAACTTACCCTTCTTTAAGTTCTGGACCATGGTCTCTGAATTAACTGTTTCATTCTCCATCCTAATGCAGAATTCCACCATATTATGGTCACTCTTCCCCAAGGGGCCTCGCACAATGAGATTGCTAATTAATCCTCTCTCATTACACAACACCCAGTCTAAGATGGCCTCCCCCCTAGTTGGTTCCTCGACATATTGGTCTAGAAAACCATCCCTTATGCACTCCAGGAAATCCTCCTGCACCGTATTGCTTCCAGTTTGGCTCGCCCAATCTATGTGCATATTAAAGTCACCCATTATAACTGCTGCACCTTTATTGCATGCACCCCTAATTTCCTGTTTGATACCCTCCCCAACATCACTACTACTGTTTGGAGGTCTGTACACAACTCCCACTAACGTTTTTTGCCCTTTGGTGTTCTGCAGCTCTACCCATATAGATTCCACATCATCCAAGCTAATGTCCTTCCTAACTATTGCATTAATCTCCTCTTTAACCAGCAATGCTACCCCACCTCCTTTTCCTTTTATTCTATCTTTCCTGAATAATCGCTTACTATTTAACAAAGGAACATAGAAAATAGGAGCAGGCGTAGGCCATTCGGCCCTTCGAGCCTGCACTACCATTCAATATGATCATGGCTGATACTCTATCTCAATACTATATTCACGCTTTCTCCCCATACCCCTTGATGCCTTTTGTTTCTAGAAATCTATCTATCTCCTTCTTAAATATATTCAGTGACTTGGCCTCCATAGCCTTCTGTGGCAGAGAATTCCACAGGTTCACCACCCTCTGAGTGAAGAAATTTCTCCTCATCTCAGTCCTAAATATCCTACCCCTTATCCTGAGACTGTGACCCTTTGTTCTAGACTTCCCAGCCAGGGGAAACATTCTCCCAGCATCCAGTCTGTCCAACCCCGTCAGAAATTTATGCATTTCAATGAGATCCTCTCTCATTCTTCTAAATTCTCATGAATGCAGGCCAAGTCGACTCAATCTCTCCTCATTTGACAGTCCTGCCATCCCAGGAATCAATCTGGTGAACCTTCGCTGCACTGCCTCTATCTCAAGTATATCCTTTCTTAGGTAAGGAGACCAAACCTGTGCTCAATACACCAGGAGTGATCTCACCACGGCCCTGTATAACTGTAGTAAGAATCCTTGCTCCTGTACTTAAATCCTCTTGGAATGAAGGCCAACATACCATTTGCTTTCCTAACTGCTTGCTGCACCTGCATGTTTGCTTTCAATTACTCGTGTACAAGGACACCCAGGTCCCTTTGTACACCGACATTTCCCAAACTATCACCATTTAAACAATACTTTGTCTTCATGTTTTTCTGAACAAAGTGGATAACTTCACATTTATCCACATTATACTGAATCTGCCATGTGTTTGCCCACTCACTCAACCTCTCTAAATTGCCTTGCAGCGTCTTTGCATCATCCTTACAAATTATAAATAGTTTTGTATCATCAGCAAACTTGGAAATATTATATTTAGTTCCCTCATCCAAATCATTTATATATATTGTGAATAGCTGGGGCCCAAGTACTGATCCCTGTGGCACCGCACTAGTCACTGCCCGCCACCCTGAAAAAGACCCGTTTATTCCTATTCTCTGTTTCGTGTCAGTTAACCAATTTTCAATCCATGCCAGTATATTACCCCCAATCCTATGTACTTTAATTTTGCACACTAACCTCTTATGTGGGACTTTATCAAAGGCCTTCTGAAGATCCAAATACATTACATCCACTGGTTCTTCCTTATCTATTCTATCAGTTACATCCTCAAAAACTCCAGTAGGTTTGTCAAACACGATTTTCCTTTCATAAATCCATGTTGACTTTATCTAATCCCATTTGTATTATCTAAGTGTCCCGTTATCACATCCTTTATAATAGACTCCAGCATTTTCCCTACTACTGATATCAGGCTAATGGGTCTGTCGTTCCCGATTTTCTCTCTCCCTCCTTTTTTATATAGTGGGGTTACATTTTCCACCCTCCAATCTGCAGGAACTGTTCCATAATCTATAGAATTTTGGAAGACGCCAAACAATGCTTCCACTATTTCCATGGCTATCTCTTTAGTTCTCTGGGATGCAGTTTATCAGGCCCTGGGGATTTATGGGCTTTCAGTCCCATTAGTTTCTCCAGCACTATTTTCTTACTAGTAATCATTTCCTTTAATTCCTCTTGCTCACTAGACCCTTGGTTCCCTAGCATTTCTGGAACATTATTTGTGTCCTCTTCTGTGAAGTCAGAACTGAATAATTTATTTAATTGTTCTGCCATTTCCTTGTTCCCATTATAAATTCTCCCATTTCTGATTGTAAAGGACCTACATTTGTCTTCACTAATCTTTTTCTTTTTACATACTTGTAGAATCTTTTGCAGTCGGTTTTTATGTTCCTTCCAAGTTTACTCTCGTGCTCTATTTTTCCTATTTTAATCAGTCAGTTGGTCCTTTTTTGATGAATTCTATACTGCTCCCAATCCTCAGACTTACTACTTTTTCTGGCAATTTTGTATGACTCCTCTTTGGATCTAATACTATCCTTAATTTCTTTTGTGAGCCATGTTTGGGCTACTTGCATCAGAAAGGAATGTATAACTGGTGCAATTCATACATTCGTTCCTTAAATGTTAGCCATTGCCTATCAACCTTCATACTTTTTAATTAATCTTCCCAATCTATCATAGCCAATTCATTCCTCATACCTTCCTAATTTCCTTTGTTTAGATTTAGGACCCCAGTTTCGGCTTGGACTACTTCACTTTTCATCTTAATAAAGAATTCAATCATGTTTTGGTCATTCTTCCCTAAAGGACCCCGCAGAACAAGACTGTTAAATTAACCCCTTCTCATTGCACAGTACCCAATCGAGGATAGCCTGTTCCCTAGCAGGCTCCTCAATGTACTAGTCTAAAAAAAAATCTCATACACACTCCACAAATTCATCTTCCACAGTATTATTACTAATTCGGTTTGGCCAGTATTTATGCAGAATAAAGTCACCTATGGTTACTGCAGTATCCTTGTTACATGCATCTCAAATTTCCTGTTTGATGCCATCCCCTACATTATCACGACTGTTTGGAGGCCTATAGACAAGTTCCACCAATATTTTCTGCCCCTTGGTGCTCCTTAGCTCCACCCAGACTGATTCTACATCTTGATTTTCTGAGCCAATATCCTTTCACACTATTGCTCTGATTTAATCCTTTACTAACAACGCTGTTAATTCGTCAATCTTATTACGGATGCTTTGTACATTCAGAAACAATGCTTTTAGATTTGACTTTTTAACATTATTTTGTACTATAGCCCTATTTGCCTTATCACTATTTTTTCTTACATCGACGCTATTTGTTAGTGCACTCTTTTATGTTTGTAGGCTCTGTCCCTTCCTGACATAATCTGGTTAACCTTACCACAATCACTTTCCTGCATTGCTTCCTTTTCTTTTCTCTTTAGCATTCTAGATTTCTCTCGACTGGGACTCTTCTCCCACCATTCCCCTCCCCCCGCCACCGCGCCCCCCCTCCCCGCTTATTTATTTTAAAACCCTGTCTACCAACCCTGTCTGCCTCCCTAGTTATTCAATTCGCTCGAACTCTGGTCCCACCATAATTCAGGTGTAGTCCGTCCCCACGGAACTGCTCTCTCTTTCCCAAGTATTGGTGCCAGTGCCCCATGAATCGAAACCCACTTCTCCCACACCAACCTCTGAGCCATGCATTCATCTCCCTGATTCTATTGACCCTATGCCAATTTGCTCGTGGCTCAGGTAATAATGCAGAGATTATTACCTTTGTGGTTCTGCCTTTCAGTTTCGTCCCTAGCTGCTCAAACTCTCTCAGCAGAATCGCTTTCTTAGTCCTACCTATGTTATTGGTACCAATGTGTACCACGACAACTGGATCCTCCCCCTCCCATTCCAAGTTCTTCTCCAGCCCGGAGATGTCCTTTACCCTGGCACCGGGTAGGCAACACAGCCTTCGGGACCCACGCTCTCGGCTGCAGAGCACCCTATCTATCCCCCTAAATATACTGTCCCCTACTACAACCACCTTCCTCTTTACTCCCCCCACTTGAATAGTTTAATGTACCATGGTGTCTTGGTCAGTCTGCAACACTTGTCCACAAGGGTTGCAAGAACCTCAAATCTATTGGACAAGTGCAGGGACTGAGGCTCCTGCAATACTACCTCCTGGATCCCCGTACCTGCCTCACTCGCAGTCACACCCTCCTGTCCCTAACCACGTGTCAATTCTAAAGTATTTAATCTAGAGGGTATGGGTGCTTCCTGGAGCAAAAGGTCCAGGTAACTTTCTCCCTCCCTGATGTCTCGCAATGTCTGCAGCTCAGACTCCAGCTCCTTAACTCGGAGCCAAAGTTCATCGAGTCAAAGACACTTACCGCAGATGTAGTCGTCCTGGACCAAAATGTCCAGAAGCTCCCACATCTTGCAGCAGCAACACATCTCCTATTTTCCCATTTTTTTATTTAATTCATTAGTTTAGTGTTAATCAAAGTATTTACCTTATATAGTTCATTAAATTATTCAAACAAATAAAGGTTAGTTTTTAGAATTTAGTTTTATGCTTTATGTTAATTTAAAAGAAAAACTTAGCCCACAGTCACCACCAATCACTTATCTACCTTACCTGTCATATCACACTGCGGAGTTCTCCCCACCCGAAGCCATGCAATCTCCTGGGAGAGGCAAAAATACAGATAAAAACCCAGGCCAATTGTGGGAAAATCTGGGAAAATTCTGCTCCGACCCAACCAGGCGCTGGAAGCTAGTCCAGGGGACCACGCTGGCCGTGTTAGATTTCTCTCCGACCCAACCAGGCGTTAGAAACTTGTCCGGGGACCACACTGGCCGTGTCAGATTCCTCTCCGACCCAACCAGGCAATAGAAACTAGTCCGGGAACCACACTGGCTGTGTTAGATTCCTCGATGTTGCAGGTCTGCTGCAGCTTTCATTCCCACTCTCGGGCCTTGGTCTGCTCCACCACCGCTCTGCGGGAAAAGTTAGGAAAAACAAGACAAAGCAACACCTCCCACCCCACTTCACCAAACTCTCCCACTTACCAAACTCTCAGGTTTCCCACTCTGAGCTGCTGCACTCCATTTACATGCCGGTAGAAGATATTTGGGTTCCCGTTTACGTTACTGCTATTCTATTCTCATATTCTCTCTTTGCCAGTCTTATTTTCCTCTTCACTTCCCCTCTCAACTTATTGTATTTGGCCTTTCTCTCGCTCAAAGAATTCACCTGACATGCATCACACACCCGCTTTATCTTGTTTCCTCATTTTTCCGAACTCCCTCATCATCCAACAATAGCAAATTGCATTTATACAGCACCTTTAATGCAGAAAAATATCCCACAGCAGCCAAAAATTCTCCCGGATATCATTGAAGACATCCATTCGTTCTTCATGCTCCTGCAGACAGGTGTGCTCCGTATGCGAACCACAAGAGCATTTCATCAATATTTATCCTGTGTGTGATGATCAGTGCTGGCCATTGCCAGAGTGCACTGGAATGAGTCTTGGTGTGAGGACCCCAAAAATGTTTTGCATTATACCTGCAGAGAAAAAGGGGGTTAAATTCGATATCCACCAAAAACAGGCATTGGGATCGCGATTAACCAGTGCCCTTTGATTGCAATAAAGGCAGGACGCCAACTTTGTGCTGCCCGCTCATTTTCATGATTTCTGCGTGCAGCCAGCACTCCCCGCTCTGTTCATTGGCTGCACGTATCAGCATTGGGTCCAATAACATTAGTGCCCAGCACTTAAAGCTAGTCTGCACCTCTGAAATGGGAGGTGCATTGTGGCTAGTGGTGGTGCTAAGATCATTCTGACTACTGTGCAATAGAAGAATCAACAATGGCTGAACATGGGAGAGATCATGCACCAAGGTTATCAGATGCTGCACTGGAAATCTTGGTGGAAGAGGTGGAAAGAAGGAAAGATGTCCTGTATCCTCAGAAGGGCCAGAGGCCCTCCAGAATGCTTAGAAGACAGTGAAAAGAGATTGCGGCCAAAGATTGTAGGCCAAGAATTTGGATGCAGTGCAGTAATAAGTTTAAAGATCTCACACGAGTTGTCAAGGTCGGTGAGTGCATCTTCAAATGCCATATCCTACAAACTGCAGCCTTAGCCTCATCCACTGCTCAATTCACCACACCCCCATCACTCACCTACCAACAGTCTCTATCAATCAGAATTCATACCTAACATTCATATGCTCTATCTCACCCTCACACACTCAGCACTTTACCTCACACCCACTTCTTACAGCTCGCACACATTGGCAGCTATTCAACCATGACAGGCACATCACCCAAACATATTGCGTGACACTCACTGACACACTTCACTCTTTTTTGCAGGAGAAGGTGATGCACAACAGGAGGCAGCAGGAATTAATGGGAGGGGGAGAGATGCGCTAAATGTTTTAACCCCCTGGAGGAGATGGTGCTCGGCGGTATGGAAGTACCATTGCTGTGCCTGTGACCACCGGCGGGGCTGAAGTGATTGAAGATGAGGGTATCCACATATCTGAACCTCCTTCTCTCCTCCCACTTCTCTCTCATCCCTCAATTGCTTCTCACCTGCAAGCTGCAGATGGTGTAAATATGTTTTTCACTTTCTCCTCTCCCCTCACCACAACCCAACCATTGTCCCTTTTTCATTTCAGACACTCAAGAACTGGAACCTGCCCAGACAGTGAGAAAGAGCAAGAAGAAAGTGATAATGAAGGGACTTTGTCATTTGATTTCACAGTTGCAGCCACCAGCTCAGATACTGACACTGCGTGTAATTTAAAGGATAGGATAGAGGGGGGATCAGCACACAAGTGAGTTAATGGCTACAAGTGCACTGGATACAGAGCTGGGGGAAAGGATAGCGCAGGTGCCAGCTCTCCAGAGGGCGAGTTTGCACACGCATTCTGCTGCAGAGGACTCAGATGAAGGGATTGGGAAGATGCTGGATTCAGATGAAGGGATTGAGACTACCCGCACAGGCTATTCAAAATTCCGTGCATGCGTGGTTTCTCTATTTAAAAGCTGGGTTACCGGCTGCACGGGACCTCGAGCTTTGCTGGCCATCTCCATCGACACACTGGTGGACCCAACTATGATGCAGCGTCTGATGGCGGATGTCTCACCTTCCATTGCAGCACAAGTAGCATCCACCCAACATCTGAGCGCTGCAGTGGAAGCTTAGACTGCTGTCATGCAATCTCAGCTTCCTGCCATGGAAGCTCAGACTGCTGCCATTATGCCTCTGGATACGTGTACAAAGGGGCTTCCAGGGCATCACACCACTCCAGCAACCTATTTCCTAACAAAGAACTAGGATTGCTGAGACACTGCCACGGGGGAGTGACAGTGGCTCCATGGAGCATGAACCTACTGTCCTCTTTCAGGATGACATAATTCATACTCCCACCCCTGCCACTCCGCCAGTCCCCTTGCTTTTGTCTGTCAGCCAGCCAGCCAGACTGGTGCCGCCCATGCCGAGATGATGCTGTCTGCTGCCAGGCCTTCTAGGCCCAGAGCTGCTTGAGGTCGCCCTCCAAGGTCATCCAAAGCCTCCCCACTGAAAATCAGCAGCCTCCCACCAGTCATTCTGCAACCACTGGGGAAGAACATCGTAGGAGCACTAGGCCAGGCAAAGGCACACGGGTGATTAGTTTAGCTTTCCATGCACTATGGCATGATTTAATTTATAAATTTGGATTGGAATATGTATTTTGTGTTGGCTTTTACTTTTGCATTGTGGCCAACACAATGATGTGAGGGTCAGTGGCAGAGGAAAGGTAAGGAGTGTGGGACTGTTGGTGAATGTAGAATTGAGTTGCGGTTACTGGTATCGCTCATAAATTATTTGTTCACATAGAGCCCGGGCAGAAAGGGACAGTCTAGGTTGCAGCCTCCTTTCCTCTTCCATCTTCTGCTCCTCCACCTCCCCATCCTCCTCCTGCTCCTGCCCCTCAGCTTCTCGCCTGATAAGCTGTTCCCCCACGATGTCAAGTTTGAGCACCATGCAGTATACCACGACAAATCTTGAGAACCGCTCATCTGAATACTGCAGGGCTCCTCCAGAACAGTCCAAGCAGCGGAAGCATTGTGTGAGGATGCCAATGGTCAGCTCTTTAAGATTCCTTGTGGCAGCATGACTCTCATTGTAGGCCTGCTGTACACATGTGTGTGGGTTCCAGGCCGGAATCGTGAGCCATGTCATGAGGGAATAACGCTTGTTGCCCAATGGTCAAGCTTTGATTTGCAGTTGTGGTTGAAGTCGAGCTGGCACAGAGCACTGCTGCAGAATGAATGAATCATGACTGCTGCCAGGATAACGGGCATTCACCTGCACAACGCGCTGCCAGTGGTCGCACACCAGCTGCACGTTGAGGGAGTGAAATCCCTTTTTGTTCAGGTAAATGTCTGAGTTCACATGAGGCAGACAAAGCAATGTGCATGCAGTAAATGGCACCGTTCGCTATAACCTCTTTAGTGACACACAGAGGTCTCAAACATTGGTTGTCGCTGAAGTTCATGTCAGAGACTTGCTCCCGAAACACCCTCTGTGGATATGGCCTCCTACTGCGTGTCCTTCTCTCTCTCCTCGTCCTCCCTCTTCCAGCAGCTTGTCCTGCTCTCTGTGGCCTTTGCTCTTTCTCCCAGGCATGCTCAATTCCAAGAGGAGGTCTACCAGTGCACCTAGGTCTGAATGCAAGTGGTTTGTGCATAAGCCTTTAAGTCACCCAAAAAGTAATTTAGCACTAGCCAGAGCACTTCCTGTAGACTATTGAAAATTTTAACAAGCATGGAAAAGCATCCAAATGTGGAGAATTGCAGCAACAGCCAGAAGAAATAATCCAGCAACTAATCTGTAAATAATTTATGATCCTTTTAAGTGGCGCTGGTGGGGGTTCTTCATGCCCTTTAACATGTTCAGCTGTACAAAGTTAAAAGACAGGGTAGGCTGGATTGCAGAGTTCCAAAATGGCAGCGCTGGTGTCAAGTCAGTATTACCGCTGATTGAAGTCATGATCTGCCTGCTCTGCATGCTGCCGGCAGTCGTTAGATGTGTGCACTCAAACCCTTTTATGAAGACAGCGTCTGCCGCACTTCCCATTGGAATTATTCATGCGCGTTGCGAATACCGTTTTCATAATTTAAGGTGCCTCGTAGTGCCCAAAAATACAGGGGCGACAGAGGTTAATTTCACCCCCAAAAAGAGGAAATGTGTATGGCAGATATCCTCAGGACAACTCATTGAACAGAGCCTTTGCCAAATAGTTATCATGAACCTGCTGTATGCAATGTTGTGAGTCGGTACTTGTATCAGTAAATAATATGGAGTGTAAAGGAAGGCGTAGTGTTGTACCCACACTGAGCTGTGCCTATGCCTCCTGTTTATTCATCTCCTGCCTCCTCCTCTCAGTCCAAGCCTTAAATTTTTAGGCATGCTCCTCAAACGGGATCAGAGGATTCAACATTACTGCCCTGCCTCCCCTCCATTTTCAGACATCTGCTTCCCAATCTGTGCTGCTTTGTCCAACAAAAGCCCACGTATACTTTGAATACATGACAATAGCTGCCTGGAGTCTGCCTACTCCCATGTTTGAGGGTGTGGTCTGTAGGTTGGGCTTTCTTGGCTGCTCCCCATTCCGTTTCTTGTTTTCTTCTTCAAAATAAATTCTGTTACCATCTATATTTATTCATTTGCAGGATAAAAATCAGAGCAATATTTTAAATAATGTAATTGGGATTCGAGCGAGGAATAGAAGCATTGATAATCTGACAGACCCTGTGACAATTGTGTTTAACAAAACATCATCGGTAAGAACCTGTTTTTTACTGTCCGTTATTTAATCTGTTAAAATAAACTATTTATGTTAAGGGCAGTAAAGAATTATTGTTACTCTTCTTCATTATAGGAAAAGTTCATTCCAAAATGTGTCTTCTGGGAATTCGAACAAAATGGTAATATAGGGAGTCATTTTTATCAAATGTTTCTATCATGTTGAAACCAAGGAGCAGCTTCTCAGTGAGTAACTTTCCATTGCAGAGAACACAAGTATCGGGCATTGGAATGATTCTGGGTGTACAACAGAGAATACTGAAAATGAAACCATCTGCAGATGCAACCACCTGACCTTCTTTGCTGTCTTGCTGGTCGGTACAATGCAGTGCAATGTTATGTGTCTTTCATCCCATTCCAGCTGGGCTATGAGCAGCAAAAGTACCAGTAATAATCCTTCATTATACGTAAACAAACAGAAAGGGATAGGAAAGACCAGTTGGTACATTAAGCCGGTGCCATCCCAACAAAGAGCAAGCTGCTCACCGCATTAAACCCATTCTCCCTCCCTCTTCCCCAGAGCCACGCAATCTCCTTGGGAGGCAAAAATAAAGAGAAAAGCTCCAAGCGGGAATTTAGGAAAAAGAACTTCGGGAAATTTCTCTGTGACCCCCACAGGCAAAAAGCAAGTTCCAGGAGAACATGATAACTGGTGATACAACCCCTGTTAATCCGCTCACCTTGCACAACTGGAGATGTCTTCCACTCACATAAATTCACCCAGCTCCCTTTGGAATGCTGGCAACGAATCTCACACTCACGCTGCCGACTTATTCCAGAGGGTGATACTCTCTGAAAAGAATAACTTCCAAGTATCTAACCTAACTCTCTGCTTTGTAACTTCAAGCGATGTCCATCTCTTCCCCCCACACCCCCACTCCCATCTTCCCCACCTATCCACATCAACAGGATCTAAACCCTTCATTATTGTAAACATATTGGCCGTGAATTTCCTTGGATCTGCTCCTGCTCCTCCATCATAACTTTTCCAGAAATGGCGTTTATGTTGCACCTCTTCAAATTTACAGCACTGGAGTGGGAGCAACTCTGAGGAAATTCCCAGCCCTCAATCATAATCTCTCAAAGTCTACACTTTTCCAAAGTAAAAAGTCCCAGCTTGCTAATCTGGTCCTGATATCTAAGGGTCGACAAGCTCAGTAGCAAAATAGTAGCTGTCCTCTGGGCCTTTTCCCGGACTTGGTATCCTCTACTATTTGAGGCTACCAAACCTAACACCAGATGTGGCAAGATCAAGACCTTGTCTAATGTATGGACATTGCAATGTATGCACCTGTGAGTATGCTCACAGGTTTGCAGAGCTGTTGCATTGTGAGTGACTTAGCCAGTCACGTGATGTTCACAATACTCAATAATACCCAGTCAGTTGGCTCTGGGTCAACAACGATGAGGTATGAAGTTGTGAGCCTGGTGGATGAACTGGTAATGTTTAGTATGATTGTTAAACATTTGTTTATAAACCAAGTACTTCTTCATCGCAATGTGTTGCAATGTGAAAGCAAAGAACCCATGAAGCAAATACATTGCAGACAGTACTTCTGGTTTTATATTTAGCTGTTCTAACCATAAGTTCTGAAAACCTATTTGCTTTTGCAACAGGCTTGCCATATTATTCATGGACCTTCATTCCCATTTATCCTTGTATCTGGTTCACTAATGTTCTTTCGGAAGGAAATTTTCTTTTGTTATTCAAAATAAATTCTGGTACACTCTGTATTGGGCCGAAATTCAGTCTCCCAAAAATGGAAGGCTTACTGTCGGAAACGGCGGCCACGCAGCGGAGTCGAATGTCCGCCGCTTTGGGGTTGAATGGCCGCCGCTCGTGAAATTCTCCGAGGTGGTTTTTCTGGCGGTCCCCACTTCTGCCCCACTGCTGCCGACCCCTCCTAAGTGCATCATCAAAGCGCGCCCTGCCGATCTCCCACACCTCCATTGAAATTCAGGGCAAAAACCTCCTGTCCGCCGAGTGTTGCCCCCGACAGCTTTTTCTGTCAGTGCACTGTATTGGAAGTGTGTGCGACATGGCTGAGCGGCGGTTATTCAAGGGGAGGGCGCACTGCCCCGGTCACTGTTTTATTTTTTTTTCGGCCGACTGCTAGGTCAGCCCGACAATTATGTCCCCAGGTTCGACCGGGCTGCCAGCAGGCTGGAAGGCATACGCTCTTAGGTGCCAGGCTGCTGGCCCAGCTGAAACCCTCCCTGGTGGCCTAGTGGACCTAATTAAAATAATCGCAGAGCTTGCAGCGGCTCTCCCTTTAAGTGAAGGGGAGGGACGTGCTGACACACACGCGTCATGACATCATCAGCGCCAGGCTGATGACTGACAACGGCGGAGACTCCGCCCCTCCTCCACTTCTGCCCCTCGAGAGTGCTCACCGCCGCACTACCGCCCCCAGTATGTCCGACTTCCGGTCCGCTCCAAAAAAATGACAAAGAGAAGAATTTCGGGCAGGAGGCCACCTCATCCACCGCGGCGGTGAAAACACATCAGAAGCGGTAAGTGCGCCCTGTTTCGGGCGGACCTGAATTTCTCTCTCATTGTCTCTTCTTTGCCGTCTGAAGTGCCTCAGTGAGGCTCTCAGTTGTGCAGGACAATGAAGGATGGGCAATAAATGCTGGCCTTGCAAGGACGGTCACATCCCCAGAATGATGTTTTTAAAAAGAGCTGTACAACAGAATAGCAGACCGTTTTTTTCCCACAATTCTCCAGGTGATCAGTGTCTGATCTTCGCCCTGCTGCCCTGGGGATTGTGTGGAAGTCAAACAGCTCCTCACAGGAGGGAGAGTCGCCCAGAGTGTGCACCTCATTATGGCCAGCTTTAGATAGGCTTTGGATGAGGCCTTGGACAAGGTATCCATGTGCCCTCTTGAAAGGGGGATGTGGATATCACAAGGGCTCCCAAGGAAAAGGTTACTGTAAAAATATATTGAAAGCAGAGCATTTCATTTATTTAAAAGATAAAAATACCCAGTCCTTATAATAATGCTGAGCCTTTTCTTTATAAAGCAAATCGATGGGAGCCAACACTTGGATGAGAAGATATTGAAATCACTAACATATATTACACAGATTGGTTGCGGTATTTCTGACATTTTCACAGCAATTACTGTAATCCTCCACTTTATTCTCAGGTATGTATCCGGCATCAATGCTATAATCTCCAGTAAAAGCCACTTTAAATGAAGTAGCTCTGCAATCTAAATACACAATGAATTACCTCTTGAGGATAGAGCCCATGTGCACTTCATAGCAGCAGGTTTATTAAACTAAGTTTACTTCCATTTGTAAATATATTAATTTCGAGAGTGCTGTAGCCAGGAACTAAATTGATTCCCTTTTGATGTTGGAAATCAGTTTGTTATGCTATCAGTTTCCGTCTTTGCTCCTAAATGCTGTTTCATTATTGAGACCTTTTTTTTAACCCAGAAAAAGACAAAAGGAATGTTCCATCCAGATCCACGTGAATCTCAGTGCTGCCTTGTTTCTTCTCAATGTGAACTTCTTCACCAACTCATGGCTCACTTCCCTTAACATTGACAGTCTCTGTAAAGCCATTGCTGTGTTTCTGCATTACTCGCTCCTTTGCAGCTTTGCATGGATGGGAATTGAAGCATTCCATCTGTACATCATGCTGGTCAAAGTCTTCAACACTTACATAAGGTGCTACATGCTGAAGCTGTGTCTTGTTGGATGGGGTGAGTGTAACGTACTTTGTTGCTACATTAGTTGTATGTACATGGTCTGAATCCTTATTGTATAATACAGCCACATCTATTGTTTCATTACTACAAGAGAAAGAACATAGTTTAAAACAGTTGTTCTAAGGGTTCGGACTGTCTCCAGTCAAAGTTATGGCAGGCGAACCACTGCAGCATTTCAGGGCCAGCATGTTTAATACTCAAATTCGGCAACAAAGAGGGAATCACATTTGGTAAATGCACTCTCCTTACCAATCCAGAGCAGGTGAATGAGAATGGAAGTTATTTTTGATGGTCCAAATTTAGTTCCAGGTGGTCAAAGTTCCCTGAAATTCAACCCTGAACTGGCAATCTAATCAGAGCGGCTATAAGGGTGATTGGTTTTCAGAACAGGAACATCACAGTGGCCCGCTTCTAAGGATAGAGTTTATAGCATAATTGATTAAATGTCTTTCCTGATTAATTAAATAAATCTGGAATAAAAAGCTAGTGTCAGTAATGGTGACCATGAAACTATCGGATTGACATAAAACACCCATCTGGTTCACGAATATCCTTCATGGAAGGAAATCTGCCGTCCTTACCTGGTCTGGCCGATATTTGACTCCAGACCCACAGCAATGTGGTTGACACTTAACTGCCCTCTGAAGATGGCCTTGCAAACCACTCAGTTGTAAAAAACTGCAACAAGAAACAATAATAAGAATAGGAAATAAGGGAATAGTAGCATAGTGGTAATGTTGCTGGACTAGAAATCCAGAGGCCTGGACTAATAATCCCAAGACAAGAGTTCAAATCCCACCACAGCAGCTGTGGGAATTTAAATTCTGTTAATTAAATACATCTGCAATTTAAAAAAAACGAGTATCAGTAACAATTGTCGTAAAAACTCATCTGGTTCACTAATGTCCTGCAGGGCAGGAAATCTGCCGCCCTTACCCGGTCTGGCCTATATGTGACTCCAGACCCACAGCAATGTGCTTTCCTCTTAACTACCCTGGAGGCCCACCACCACCTTCTCAAGAGCAATTAGGAATGGGCAATAAATTCCACCCTTGCTGATGATGGACAGAATAAATAAAAAAATAAAACCGGACGGACCATCCGGCATTGAACTCGGCACCGGCTTCACACGACAATGGCCCACCCAGCCCCATCGGCCCTGCAAAGTCCTCCTCACTTACATCTGGGGACGTGTGCCAAAATTGGGAGAGCTGTCCCACAGACTGGTCAAGTAACAGTTGACAGTCATACTCACAAAATCATACCTTTCAACCAACATCTCAGACTCCTCCATCACCATCCCTGGGGATGTCCTATCCTACGGGCAGTACAGACCCACCAAAGGTATCGGCATCATGGTAAACAGTCAGGAGGGAGTGGCCCTGGGAGCCCTCAACATTGACTTCAGACCCGATAGTCTCATGGCTTCAGGTCAAGCATGGGCAAGATTACCACCTACCGCCCTCCCTCAGCTAATGAATCAGTACTCCTCCATGTTGAACACCACTTGGAAGAAGCACTGAGGGGAGCAAGGGCACAGAATGTACTCTAGGTGGGGGACTTCAATGTCCAGCACTAAGAGTGGTTCCATAGCACCATTACTGACCGAGCTGGCCAAGTCCTGAAGGATATAGCTACCAGACTGGGCCAGCAGCAGGTGGTGAGGGAACCAACACAAGGAAAAAACCTACTTGACCTCGTCCTTACAAATGTACCTGTCACAGATGAATCTGTCCATGACAGCATTGGTAGCAGTGATCATTGCTCAGTCTTTGTGGAGACGAAGTCCCTGCTTCACACTAAAGACACCCTCCATCGTGTTGTGTGGCACTACCACCGTGCTGAATGGGATAAATTCAGAACAGATCTAGCAGTTCAAAATTGGGCATCTACGAGGCACTGTGGGCCATCAGCAGCAGCAGAATTTTATTCCACCACAATCTGTAACCTCATGGCCCAGCATATCCCTCACTCTATCATTACCATCAAGCCAGGGGACCAATGAGGAGAGTAGAGGAGCCAGGAGCATCAGGCTTACCTTAAAAAAATGAGGCCCGACATGCATGCTAAGCATTGAAAGCTGCATGCTATAAACAGAGCTAAGCAGTCCCACAATCAACGAATCAGATCAAAACTCTGCAGTCCTGCACATTCAGTCGTGAATGGCGGTGGGTAATTAAACAACTAACAGGAGGACACGGCTCCATGAATATCCCCATCCTCAATGATTGTGGAGCACGGCAGGCAAGTGCAAAAGACAAGGTTGAACAGTTTACAACTATCTTTAATCAGAAGCGCCAAGTGAATGATCCATATTGGTCTCCTCCTGAGGTCTCCACCATTACAGAAGCCAGTCTTCAGCCAATTCGATTCACTCCACCTGACATCAGGAAGTGGCTGAGTGCATTGGATACAGCAAAGGCTATGGGTCCCGACAACATCCCGGCTGTCACGCTGAAGACTTGTGCTCCAGAACTAGCCGCGCATCTAGCCAAGCTGTTTCAGTACAGCTACAACACTGGCATTTATCCGACAATGTGGAAAACTGCCTAGATATATCCTGTCCACAGAAAGCAGGGCAAATCCAATCTGGCCAATTACCACCCATCAGTCTACTCTCAATCATCAGCAAAGTGATGGAAGGTGTCGTCACCAGTGCTATCAAGCAACACTAACTCACCAATAACCAGCTCATCGATGCCCAGTTTGGGTTCCGCCAGGACCACTCGGATATAGACAATACTACAGCCTTGGTCCAAGCATGGACAAAAGAGCTGAATTCTAGAAGTGAGGTGAGAGTGACTGCCCTTGACATCAAGGCAGTATTGATCGTGTGTGGCACCAAGGAGTCCTAATACAATTGTAGTCAGTGGGATTCAGGGGGAAAACTAGCCACTGGCTGGAGTCAAACCTAGCACAAAGGAAGATAGTTGTGGTTGTTGGAGGTCAATCATCCCAGCCCCAGGACATCGCTGCAGGAATTCCTCAGGCCAGTGACCTAGGCCCAACCATCTTCAGCTGCTTCAGCAATGACCTTCTCTCCATCATAAGGTCAGAAGTGTGGATGTTCGCTGATGATTGCACAGTGTTCAATTTCATTCTGAACTTCTCAGAAAATGAAGCAGTCCATGCCCCCATGCAGCAAGACCTGGATGACATTCAGGCTTGGGCTGCTCAGTGACAAATAGCATTCATGCCACACAAGTACCAGGCAATGACCATCTCCAACAAGCGAGAGACTAACCACCTCCCCTTGATATTCAATGGCATTACCATCGCCGAATCCCCCACCATCAACATCCTGTGGGTTAGAAAATGAACTGGACCAGCCACATAAATACTGTGGCTGCAAGATCAGGTCAGAGGCTGGGTATTCTGCGCTGAGTGTCTCACCTCCTGACACCCCAAAACCTTTCCACCATCTACAAGACACAAATCAGGAGTTACTCTCCACTTGCCTACATGAATGCGATTGCAACAACTCTCAAGAAGCTCAACACCTTCCAGGACAAAGCTGCCCACTTGATTGGCAGCCCATCCACCACCTTCATCATTCACTCCCTCCACCACTGGCGCACAGTGGCTGCAGTGTGTACCATCTACAAGATGTACTACAGCAACTCGCCATGGCTTCTTCGATATTACCTCCCAAACCCATGTCCTCTATCACCTAGAAGGACAAGGGCAGCAGGTGCATGGGAGCACCATCACCTGCAAGTTCCCCTCCAAGTCACACACCATCCTGACTTTGAAATATATCACCATTCATTTATCATCACTGGGTCAAAGTCCTGGAATCCCCTCCCTAACAGCACTGTGGGAGTACCTTCACCACAAGGGTTGCAGCGGTTCAAAAAGGGGGCTCACCACCACCTTCTCAAGGACAATTAGTGATGGGCAATAAATGCTGGCCTTGTCAGCGATGTCCACATCCCAGGAATGAATAAATAAAATAAACAAATTGATTGAAAGCTGGTTGTTCGGCCTCGACATTTTTGAACAAAAGAAAACATTGTCTTTGTTTCTTTCTTCACAGATGCTGCCTGACCTGCTGACTATATCCAGCACTTTTTATTTTCATTTCAGAGTTCCAGCATCCGCAGTATTTTGCTTTTGAATGTTTCCTTCAGGCAGCTGCCTTCTGTTGTGGCAAGGCCCCGAGGCCTGCGCCAGCGAGTTTCTGTCCGCCAGTCTATCGCAACTCCCCAGTGAAGGCCGGGCAGCCCACCTCTGCATGTGTTCCTAGTACCCAGAAGGCAGAAAGAAAGGTCAGGGGTCATGGGTCAGCTCTATGGCAGACGGAAGTCCTGCCCGTCAGAATGTGGCCCCCAATCAGAAAATTGATGCCTTTGTCTTATGATCAGTTACCTCTCTGCTTAACTGACAGTCTAGCATATTTAAATATAATAACTCTTTGCAACCATGATTCTATGTATTCCCAGCTATTCCAGCTACTGTACTTATAATAATCATTGGATTAAGCACAGACAATTATGGCCGGTATTCGATTCTTGTCAACAACAATTACAGCTCTACTGCCATGTAAGTTTAATATTTTGGTTGTGATGGTAATTATTTGATTCTATATTATCAAAGCTAATCTAAAATATAACCGGGGTAAATTTCCGTGAGGCATCCCCCACTGTTGCTGTAACTTCAGCAGAAACACCAACTATGCGCGTGGATGAGAACGATATTACTGGACCTCTCCTCTGTTGTCCAGCTCCATGGAACCGCCCTTGTTTGACCATAGCCAGAGCATCTCTAGCGACGACTTCTCTGACCATCCCAGTATTGCCTCTGGATCCACTCTTGGACCATTCTTCCTGAGCTACATGCTGCCTGATGCTTGGTGACATTATCCTCAGGCATGAAGTCAGCTGATGATACCGAGCTCGACCTTTCCACCACCTCTCTCAAACCTCCCCTCTTTCTTTGCTATCAGACTGCTTTCCAGCATCCATTTCTGGAAGTGCTTTAACTTCTTCCTGCTAAACATTGGGAAGAGTGAAGTGTCATTTCCCCCCCCCCACCCCCACAAACTCTGTACCCTCACCACCGATTCTATCCCCCTCCCTGGCCATTGTCTCAGGCTGAACCAAACCGTTTGAAATTTTGACATCCTGTATGACCCCGAGTTCAGCTTCTGACCACAAATCCTCTCCATCACAAATACTGCCTACTTGCACCTCCGTAATATTAATCCTCTTCATTCCTATCCCAGCCTATCTGCTGCTGAAACTCTCACACATCTTTGTTAACTCCAGTATTGATTATTCCAATACTCTTCTCGGCAGCCTCCAATTCTCCACCCTCTGTGTACTTCAGCTTATCCAAAACTCAGCAACCCAGAGCTTCTCCTGCACCGTTCTAATCACCCATTGTCCTTCTCCACATTGACCTGCATTGGCTCCTGTTCTTCCTAATCCTCAGATTTAAAATTCTCATTCTTGAATCGAAACCCCCCATGGCCTTTCCCCTCCCTATATTGCTGTAACCTCCTCCATCCCTACTCCCCTGAACTGTCTGTTCCTCTCAGTCTGACCTCCTGTGCATTCCTCGCTTCCTTTCTTTGCGACAGCATTGGTGGCTTTCCACTCTCTGGAATTTCCTCCTTAAGCCCCTCCCTCTCTCCAACTTGCTTTCCTTCCTCAATAGTCTGTTTAAAATCCACCTCTATGACCAAACTTACTAGAACTATGTGAGAGTTAGTGATCCGACTTAAATATTTAAATCATCATCATAGGTGGTCCCTCAAATGAGTGTGACTTGCTACCATGAGAGTTCACAGATGTTTCAATGAAGGACCCGATGTTCCAGTCCTGAACTCCAGTTGAGGGGGTGGAAGATGCCTGTGCGTGAATTTTTTAACGTGTGGTGACCATTGCCCATCAACCACCACACGGACTTGACAGAGCTAAGTATTTATCCAATGGCAAGGATTAACCAGGACGACTGGAGACCTGCTCTGCTGCACGGACCTAGTGCACACACACATCGCAGTGTGGACGGTCCATGCTGCCCCTGGGCCCTCGGCTCTTCTGGGCCCCGTACCCTCATTCGCCGCACCACCGCCACAATGTTACAGGGCCCGGCACTCCAGCTCTATTTATGGCCCCAACCTGCGGTGGTGTTCTCACACAGGTTGGGGCGGCCCATGATGTAAATACGACATTTAAAACAGCTTACTTTCAATTTAAGAGTTTTACAATGCCTTCCTCAGAAACATCTCCTTCATCTGCACTTCCCAATTATGTCGTTACAGAAATTGAATTTATTTCAAAAACTGAATTAAAAAAAAAACATTTCCTATTTAGTATATGTAAACAACTAACCTTAATATGTTTCCTGTTACAGATACCTCTTTGCTTACAATTTATTTTATTTAATCCCTACACCCTGAGTTTTAACAGTATTTTATTTTGGAACAATTAGTATTAAAAAGGCATTTATGCTTGTAGTTCCTCTTCAAATATTGCAATCCATTAAGAACTCCCAGGACTATTTAACAGAAAGAACCAAGAAAAAGTTGCATTCATATGGCAGCTTTCACCACCTCAGGACATCCCGAAGTGCTTTACAACCAATTGTCCTTTTTAAACAAATATTTATATTCACTGTTGTAATGTTAGAAATACGGCAGCCAGTTTGCGCACAGCAAGCTATCACAGACAGCAATGTAACATTGATCAGATAATTTGTTATAGTGATGTTGGTTGAGGGATAAATATTGGCCAGAACACCAGGGAAAACGCTCCTGCTCTTCTTTGAATGGTACCATGGAATCTTTTACGTCCATCTGAGAGGGCAGTTGGGGCAGCAGTTTAACATCTCATCCAAAAAACGGCACCTCTCACAGTGCAGCACTCCTTCAGTACTGTAATGAAGTGCCAGTCTAGATTTTGTGTTCAAGTCTCTGGAGTAGGACTTGAACCCATAATCTTCTGACTCAGAGGTGAGCGTGCATTTAAGTTAAGAGTATCCAGCCAGATTTATTGTGAAAATGTAGCACCCAAAAAAAATAACTTACCCAACAGTAGTAGTTTTGTTCCTTGAACCACTTGTCACCATGCTCCTGAAAATTTGTATCAATCACAAGCCGGATGTTCTATCACATCTTTCTTCTTCTTCATCCGTGCCCATACAACTTAGCAGAGACCATTTGTAACAAGCCCTGGTCTCATTGGGACTCACTGATGGAGGATTTAAGAAGTCCAAGAAGGCTGCTGCCTCCTTTGGTCTCTTGACCTCAATCCGCACCTGTGGTATTCCTTACTTTTACTGCCATTTGCTTCTCCATTGATTCCGTTTAACCTTGCTCTTTCATATGCGTACACTAGATGATCCTGTCCTAATTTCTGTTTATCTGCTCGAAAAGTCCAAGGAGTAGATTTTGACTTTGTCGATAATGTAAAACGGGTGATTGCAAGTCGGCAGCCTGTTTTACATTTCTCCTGATTTTTATTTCCTTTGAATTCAGTGAAAGTAACTGTCAGTAGTGTTAACTGTTTGAACTTCCCAAATTGTATAGCATTAATTTTGTGGGCTTTTCCAAAGATCAGCATGGTTTAAAACATTATTTGGAAGGTCCCTTTTTATACCAACAGCTCGGCACTCCAGCAAAGTGCCAGGCTGACCAATCTCAGCACCGACCCCACGTACAAAGCACAAACATTCAAAGCATCACCTTCATAGCTCGGCAAAATCGGCTGAATTTTTAAAAAATGGGCCACACCTCGCCTTTAACTATCGCCCCACGAGCGGCCTGCCGCGCTGTACACGCCTCCTGAAGCTGTCGCTGTCATCGCCCGGCGCAGCTTCATGGGACAGTACCCAATTTAGGGTCTGGGGCGATAATGGGATGCTGCCCACGCTGATGACGTTGTCAATGCCAGCACAGCGGAGCGGGGCACGATGGAATATCGCGGAATTTAGCGGAAGTCGTTAGTGCTGCCGCGCCCAGATGAAAAGTCAGTTGCGCCCTATTAGTGCCCCGGGGGCCGCTAACGAGAGGTGCAAATCAATCGAATTTCTAGGCCTATGACTTTGTTAAAAGAATGCACATAGAAATTTTACATGTGCACTTTTCCTACCTCCGTTAAAATAGCAGACAAAGGGATATGATTAGTGCTCAAAAGTAATTTACTCCATAGAGAGGATTGATCAATTTAAATGGCGCTTCTCACTTTTGATAAAAATTACACTTTTGCATCTTTCTGCATAAATTCTTCTGGTGGTATTTTCATGGATATTAGTTAAGCCTTTTTCATGTTCTTTCACAGGTGCTGGATAACGAACAAGACTGTGCATTATGTTACAAATGTTGGATATTTCCTACTTACATTGCTGGGTAACACAATCATGCTGATAATTCTGAGTGTAAAGGTGATCAGATTGAAAGGAGATAATAAAAAGAGTATATTCACCATCCTGGGCCTGACCTGTCTGCTGGGCACAACATACGGCATAGCTTTGTTTTCACATGGACCTATGACTATACCTGCAATGTACACATTCTGCATCCTCAACCCTCTGCAAGGTTAGTCAGAATAGAATTATACGTATTGACCAGACATAAAAACTTACACTTTCAGTAGTCAATTGATTTTGATAAACTCTTACTTGCAGGCAAATTAATAGCCTCCGTTATAATTTGAGCAGAACACAATTAATTGAGTTGTTGGTGGAATAACATGCTAGTACTGTTCCACACAGTAAAAATTTTTGTCGATGATTCCTTGCATGGCAAGTTCCCCAACTCTGTCCTGCTAGGCATTGAGTTGAAGTCTTGTGATTCTCCACACGGAGTGAGGAAAATTGGCAAAACCTGGGTCACTCTGACATATCTCGTGTTGGGCAATTAGAGAGTGACACTGGTAAACACGAGAGAGCAAATCATCCGGACAGCCTTCATGGTATGGAGAGTAATAAATCCTAAAAGTTTGGAAACACTAAGATTAATCTATTAACAAAAATCCATCAATGGAACAATTTTCCTTGCTGTAAAGCACAAAATTAATCTTGACCATCTCTATTATTTATAAAGCTTTGCAATTATTAATGACTAGACATATTTACAAAAACTAATATAGTTTATATAAACACTGAAACAAGCTACTTGAATCGTTTCTTTTTGTTTGCAGGGTTTTTTATATTCGTGTGGTACTATATGTTAACACGACCATCCTTGGCCAGCGAGACATCAAAAACAAGCAAAAGTACAACTACTAATGAATATAACTGAAATGTTTGCCCATTTAATTCTGAAGCCCAATGGTAAACTTTAATCTTCAGTTCACTTGTGCAGAGCTTCGCACACCAGAAGCACATACAGGGAATTCAGGGAGTGCCCCACACCACTTTTTATCATGGACAGAAAATGATGTGGGGTGTGTGGGGTGAATTCCTGATGTGTGCACCTAGCACGTGAAGCTCTGCACTGGGAGTGCTAAAGACACAAAGTCGCCCATTCCAAATACACAAATTTGCCAGCAAATGATTCCATGCTATGTTAAATATATTTAAGCTGTGACTGTTGCAGCAGCTGTCAGGCACTGTGCAAGATTGCGAGAACATTATACTGATAGGGTTATATGAAAATGCGGGGGAAGACTTGTGTGGAGCATAAACACTGACTGGCCTGTTTCTGTGCTGCAGACTCGATGTAAAATTGCAGCCTGTACTATATTTCTGGTAAATCCAGAACCAACCTGGTAGAGTTTTTTTTAGATTTTTATAAATACTTAGAATGCAAAATAGCATACATACATAAATAGAATATGCTTTAATCTCCTTTAATATACAAAATATACTTGACTTCCAACTCTGGGCTTCATATGTGATTGAATCACTCATTGAGATAATTTTGTATACATACATCTTGCTTTAATTGAAGTTGTATTTAATGTCCAATCCTGTTTCTGTCTCTCCTCTCTGTAACTGGGGACAATGCTCAGACACAGCAACAGCTGTTGCCATTACACAGCAAATCATGCTATAACCATGGTGATATTTTTACCCTGAAGTTTTAATTGGGTTTATATAATTGATGAAATGAGATGTCATTGCTAGATCTGTAGTCACTGACTAACTGATTTTATGTGATAGAATCACTGTGGTAAAATGATAGTTATATTATTTGACAATGTTTAGGAATTCTGTTGATTAATACTTTTCTTGTGTTGTAATTTTATTTTATTTTTATCTCCATATTTTTATTTGTGTTAAGGAAAGCTATGAAGCATAGTTAGTTTAATGAAAGATGAGAGACCAGATGTGTATGTCGTTGAACATGGTCACCCTTCAATCACCAATCTAACGTCTATTGACATATCAAAACAGATTCCATCTGAGACATTTGGGATTTCAAATTCTGTAAAGCAGTGCTACATGTTTGCTCCAAGCAGTTTATTTTTTGCTGCCATGTTTGATGAGACCAGAAGCAGTCTCTTCTGCAGATCCAGCCAGAAATTCAACCTGAACTAGTTGCATGCAATATCTGCAATTTGCTCTTGAAGGTGTGGAGCATTTTCAATTGATTCTCAGCAAGAATTCAGCACCAGTGAAGAGCTACAACCTTGCCATTAGCTGTAGGAAAGTTAAGGCCATGAATCAGCCACCACTAGGAAACCTTGTACTCCACCCATAGACCTCATCAACAGTATAAAGCTGACTGCCATGGTTCAGTTACCTTCATAATGTGCTCTGTAATGATGACCCCATTGATCAGAAAGTGCAAGTGCATATCAAAAAAGGTGAGCTCATCTACATAAACATACATGGAGTTAGCATGGCCCCACCCTGAAAATCTGGCTGATAGTCTAAAGTTCAGTCATGCTCCCAATTGTCTTGTATTTCCATGAGTCATGGATGTGCTACAGGCATCACATGAGAAACTCACCATATTTGACATCCATCATCTGTGATCAGTACTATGCATCAAATGGCTGAACAAGATCTTCCAATCAGAGTGGTTTACTGGAGAAAAAGACAGTTAATGTGTTAGAATATACTTCATGTGAGTGAAACTATAGAAAGTAAGCTCAGATTAACCCAAGACTTCAGTTGCTGTTCGCTCAAAATCCACTTATTTCAGAAGTTCTTGAGTTCTTTAATAGTTTCTTGTGTGCTTTGCACAAAAATACCCCTCTATATTCATGTAGTAAATAGTTATTATTGCATTATTTGGTGTGAAACATTGACGATATTTATCCAAGTTGTTGTCGAACCTTTCATGTGGTGTTATATTGGTGAATTGCATTTTAATTACTATGAAGTAATTTATAAGATTTAAATGCTTTATTAGTTGGATTACGTTTTTAGATGCTTATTAAACTTATAAATTGGAATCATTGCTTTCATCATTTTCAATAGTTGAGTAGATTTCTCATTATAATTTCACCTTGGAAAGTTACCCTTAAGCATGGGCCACTATCCTATTGGTCCCGATATTTGCAGGTAGGCGGGAGGGTGAGGGTTAGGCCGAACATGGCCAAAGAACCCGGCAAAGCCGGGGACACGGAGGTCCTGCCAATATTAACACCAGGGCTTCATTTGTATGTTGTATTTCTGACTCCCGCCCAGCAGCCGGCCAAAAGGACAGCCTGGCAGAAGGTCCGGAGGGAACACCAGCGGCGGGAGGCCGCAGCCCGAGACCCTTGGGGACGGTTCCCGCCAATCCGGAGGGGGGATAATCAGCAATTAGGAGTGGGGGGGGTGGGGAGCGAAAGCTCCAGTTGGCAATCAGAGGGGAGGGGGTGGGGAGGCCTGCAGGCAGGAGGATGGAGATCTGGGCTGGAGGAGCCTGAAAGCTTCCTTGGGTCCAGGGAGCACTCCTGTTCCTCCTGGCCCATGAGGAATGTTGTAAGAACCACTTACCTGGCAGTTCTCAACTCTGTTTCACTGCAGAGTTTACCGACCCTTGGGAAACCCGTATGGCACCAGTTAATTTCAAATGGGTCTCTCAATTGCATTGCAGGAGCCCATTTTAAATATGTTAATAGATGTCCAGCCTTTCCATGGCAGATACCCGGATGCCCCGATATCAACCTATGTATAAATGACGGCGGACACAGCATGTTGGGATTGGGTTGGACTTTTTAGCCTGCTCTGACTCTAACCCACCCATCGTGAGGAGGTTAATATCGAGGCCATTGTGTGTGTTGAGAGGAGTGGTGGGGCCTGAAATTCAGTACCGCTGGAAAGCTGATGCTGCCCCCACCTTTTTGGGGCCATGAGCGCTCAAATTTTTTCATGGCTGGGCCACACCATATTCAGCTCCAAAAGTGACAAAATGGGTTCCAGCATTAATGAACACTTGCAAAGTGGATTTTTCAGTGGTGTAGCTCTCTTAGTTTGAGCATTATGACCACTGAGAAATTCAGCATGCAGGTAAGGGTTTCTAATGAGCCAGCTACTCGCTGACCTTTTTAAAGGTCTGGGTTTGCAGCAAGGCCATGAGAGTGGAAGGAGGTTGCAAGGATTTTGGAAGGAGTTTGGAAGGATGGCTAAAGTAAGAGGTGCAAGGAGAGCCAACTAGTTCGCTGATATGGAGCTGGAAACACTGATGTATGGTGTGGAGGACAGAAGAAGAGGTGGTGGATGCTGGGTCAATTGACATTTTCAAGACTGAGCACACTAGATATTTTAAATTTTTCCCTCCCAGGGCCTTCGCAATGTTATATGCCAGGGCCTCAGAGGCATCCCTTGTGTCCAGCATTGCTCGGGTGCAAATGGAGGGAAATAAGTCATGTGACATATTACCACCCTCCTTTGCATAGCATCATAAGATGCTTTCCCATTTGTGGGCAGAGGTATTATGTGCCTGGAATTTCTGAGAGGAACACAAACTTGGCCCAAAATTCCACGCCCAGAAACATTTCTTTCACAGCTCCAGCTCGGCAGAATTGCATCCTCATACTTTCATTTCAATGGATCTGCAATCCTTAGAGATACATGGCTTTCTCAGTGGTCTGATCTTGCTGATGCTATACTCAAATTTCACCCCAAAACACCCCAGCAGCAAAGAACAAGAATGATCTACACACTAGAGCATAAAATGCAACCCTTAGCAATATGTGAGCAGCGTGATTTCTTCAATAGAAAATGTCTACCCATTGTTTGGCTTATCATTTGTGAGGGGTTTTCTGCAGTCATATATCATCACAAATACTGCTATTTATGTAGCAGAGCAGCTTTAACAGTCAATATGATAGCATTCTGTACTGTCACAATAACCCTGTACTGCAACATTTTGTGATATAACTGTATTGTTTGCAGCTCACTCATTCATAAAGAGAACTTTGTAACTTTCCCCCTCACTATTGCACATCACACTTGACCCTCAAGGGCAGTCTCTCACAGAGTAGAAATCTGGGACTCACTCCTTCAAGTAAATGTTGGTCCCTTAGAGGATGAGACTGGGGAATTTGTGATAGGGAACATGGAGATGGCAGAAACTCTGTACAAATATTTTGTATAAGTCACACCTGGAATATTGCGTACAGTTTTGGTTTCCATATTTACGAAAGAATATATTTGCTTTGGTGACAGTTCAGAGAAGGTTCACCAGGTTGATTCCGCAGATGATGGGGTTGACTTATGAGGAAAGGTTGAGTAGGTTGGGCCTCTACTCATTGGAATTCAGAAGAATGTGAGGTGATCTTTTTGAAACGTGTAAGATTATAAACGGGCTTGACAAGGTGGATGCAGGGAGGATGTTTGCACTGATAGGGGAGACTAGAACTAGGGGGCATAATCTTAGAATAAGGGGCCGCCCATTTAAAACTGAGATGAGGAGAAATTTATTCTCTCAGAGGGTTGTAAAACTATGGAACTCGCTGCCTCAGAGAGCTGTGGAAGCTGGGTCATTGAATAAATTTAAGACAGAGATAGACAGTTTCGTAACCGATAAGGGAATAAGGGTTATGGGGAGTGGGCAGGGAAGTAGACCTGAGTCCATGATCGGATCAGCCATGATAATATTAAATGGCGGAGCAGGCTCGAGGGACTGTATGGCCTACTCCTGCTCCTATTTCTTATGCTCTTAAGTAAAAGACAAACGGACCCGATCACAGCTAAACTCCAGTGCTGTCGCGTTCGTGCACCGACTGGAAAATCTCGATGGGGCACCTCTGGGAAAAACCCTCCCTTGTTGATACTCAATATCGCTGGCCTGGCCGCTTTTCAGCTGTCCGCACGCTGCTGAGGTCACCGCTGCACAACGACCTTTACCGCGGCTTCACCGCACCGTTTGCGGCGGAAGTGCACACTGCACAAATCCCCCCAGACCTGAATATGGCTCCGGGAGGGAAAAACACCCGACCGCGGCAGCCGATCGATTTTTTCGATTGGCCGCCCAAACCCCGCGGTAGCCGTGAATTTCAGCCCCGTGGTCTTTTTACATTCTGAAAGTTTGGAGCAGTCTGACAGTTGCTTTAATTTAAATTAACAAGCACTGTTATCCCAATCAGATTGATGAGGCACCATGGACAACATCAAGAGTTGTTTATTCAGCTTTATACTGTTGGATTCCTCCTAAACAATTCCCCGATGCCCTCAGTGGTCAGCAGAATCCGATTAGAGAAGCAAAGGATGTAATGGTTAATTCTTTGACCTGCCATTTGCCACAAAATTTCTGCAGCAGTCAATCTGCTTAACCATTCCCTTAAGTCTATTTTTGATGCCTCTGTCTCCAGCAAAATTTTACTCTTTCCCATGTTGCTCGACTCCTTGGTGTAGTGCCCATCTTTGCTCCCTCAGTCCAAGAGGCGCAGACTCAATCATAACTGGTTTAGCCATCCATCACCAGTTCAGCTGGACGACATCAAGCACTGCCGGGCTTCACTCGCCCCTAAAACACCCACTACTCCAGGATCATCCTGGAGACCGAAAGTTATCCCTGGCTTCCTTCTCCACCACCAACCATTTCCTGAAATATACATTAAAAACAAACTTGTAATTGTGACTAACATATGCCACTTAGATTTATGTGGCTACATTCCTTGAACTTTACCCATCATTCTTTGTAAGTAGCCAGTTAAAGCTTCCCAACCCCCTCTGGCAACCTCCATAATATGGGTTAAAAACTGGCTCAAGCTAGGCAAATGAAACTGACTCAGTAAAATCAGCTGGGATCACCACACTAACATTTAGATGATGCAAATAATGTTGAGTCCTTACACACTACAATAAATTAAATTCACACGAGGCACATTCTGCAGACAAGGTCACTCTGTGACCCCTAACCTTTATTCACAGGACCAAGAAGTGATGACCCTGCGTGGGACCTCCCTTAATATACCTGGATGACCAGGTGAGGAGTGTCTCCCACAAGTTCACCCCCTGTGGTCAAGGTGTGCATTTCTTAGGTGTATACAGTATGCAGTGTTGTTATATGATGGTTACAGTTACATGAAGGTTACATACATGACATCACCTTCCCCCAACGTCTTATGGGGTCAAAAATTAAGTCTTTTGGGTGGTCGACGCTCCCTCGTGGAACGCCGCAGTTGGGGCTCTGGTTGTTGAGCCTTGGCATGCATCTCTGTCACCTGTGGTGATTCCGGCTTGTCCGGGCTGGCCGTAGGGACTGTGCATGCTGCTGAAAGTTCTTGTTGCTCGTTCACTGGTGGTGGTGTGGGCAGCATCTCATGATCTTCCTCAGGTTCCTCAGTGTCCATGCTGAACCTTTTTTTTACTTGGTCCAGATGCCTGCGGCATATCTGTCCATTGTTAATTCTGATCACTATGACCCTATTCCACTCTTTGCCAATTATAGTACCCTCAAGCCAATTGGGCCCCAAAGCGTGATTAAGAAAAAATACAGGGTCATCGATTTCTATACATCTCCCCTTTGAGTTATGGTCATGGCACTCATTTTGGAACTGGTGGTTGCCCTCAACAATGTCTGACAGGACTGAATGAATGAGGGACAGCCGAGTTTTAAGTGTACGTTTCATGAGTAGTTCCGCAGATGGGACTCCCGTGAGCGAACGCGGGCGGGATCTATAGGTTAGCAAGAGGCACGATAGGTGGCATTGAAGGGAGGATTCTTGAATCTGGAGAATGCCTTGTTTTATCATTTGCACCGCACGTTCCGCCTGGCCATTGGAAGCCGGCTTGAACAGTGCTGTCCTGACATGTTTGATACCATGACCCGACATAAACTCCCAGAATTCATAGGTAGTGAAACACGGGCCGTTGTCGCAAACCAGGATGTTCGGCAAGCCGTGAGTCACAAAGACCGCACGCAGACTCTCCACAGTGGTGGAGGTCGTGCACGAATTCAATATGATGCACTCGATCCATTTTGAGTACGCATCAACAACAATGAGGAACATTTTTCCCATGAACGGCCCCGCGTAGTCTACGTGAATACGTGACCATGGCCTGGTGGGCCAGGGCCACGGGCTGAGTGGGGCCTCAATTGGGGCATTGCCCAACTGGGCACACGTTGTGCACCTGCGAACACAGTGTTCCAGGTCTGAGTCAATTCCCGGCCACCATACATGTGACCGGGCAATGGCCTTCATTAGCACGATGCCTGGGTGCTCGCTGTGGAGTTCCCGGATGAATGCTTCCCTTCCCTTCTGGGGCATGACTACCCGGGTGCCCCATAGTAGGCAGTCAGCTTGGATGGAGAGCTCATCCATCCGTCTGTGAAGCGGTCTGACGTCCTCGGGGCATGCTTCGTGTGCGGGCGCCCCATCTCCAATCAGGACACATTTCTTCATCAAGGATAGGAGGGGGATCTCTGTTGGTCCAGATTTTGATCTGGCAGTCTGTGATGGGGGAGTCTGCGCTGTCAAAGCATCGACAGCCATGACCATCTCAGCGCTTTGCTCCGCTGCCCCGTCAGTGGTGGCCAGTGGAAGCCGGCTGAGCGCGTCAGTGCAATTTTTGGTGCCTGGCCGGTGCCGTATGGTGTAGTCATATGCAGCCAGCGTGAGAGCCCATTGCTGTATGCGAGCTGACGCATTGGCATTGACAGCTTTGCTGTAGGACAACAGGGATGTTAACAGCTTGTGGTCCGTTTCTAACTCGAACATTCTGCCAAAAAGGTACTGGTGCATCTTTTTCACCCTGTAGACACAAGCGAACGTTTTCTTTTCAACCATCCCATATCCCCTTTCTGCTTGGGAGAGCGACATGGAGGCATAAGCCACAGGTTGGAGTTGGCTCTCATCATTACTCTGCTGCAACACGCACCCAACCCCATAGATGAGCATCGCATGTCAAAAGAAATTTCTTAGAGGGGTTGTACAGGGTCAACAGCTTATTGAAACAAAGCAGGTTCCGCGCCCGATTGAAAGCCCGTTCCTGACAGTCCCCCCAAAACCAATCGCAACCCTTACACAGGAGCACATGTCACGGCTCCAACAATGTGCTTAAGTTCGACAGAAAGTTCCCGAAATAGTCCAAGAGTCCCAGAAATGAACGCAACTCTGATGTGTTGCCGGGCCTGGGCGCACGACGAATCGCCTCCGTTTTGGATACGGTAGGCCGGATCCCGTCTGTGGCAACCCTCCTGCCCAAAAACTCAACCTCTAGGGCCAAAAATACACACTTGGACTTCTTTAGTCGCAGGCCTACCCGGTCCGGTCGGCGTAGCAACTCCTCCAGGTTGTGGAGGTGTTCCTCGGTGTCTCGACCCGTGATAAGGATGTCGTCCTGAAATACGATTATTCCAGGGATGGATTTGAGCAGGCTTTCCATGTTCCTTTGAAAGATAGCAGCTGCTGAATGAATGCCAAACGGACACCTGTTGTAGACAAATAGCCCTTGTGCGTGGTGATGGTGGTCAGTAGCTTGGATTCTTCGGCCAGTTCCTGGGTCATGTAGACTGAAGTGAGGTCCAGCTTGCCACCTGCCATCCTGGCAAAAAGATCCTCCGCTCTCAGAAATGGGTATTGGTCTTGTAGTGACACGCAGTTGATAGTGGCCTTGTAGTCGCTACAGATCCTGACCGAGCCATCCGTTTTTAGGACAGGGACGATGGGGCTTACCCAGTCGCTGAATTCAATGGGCAAAATTATGCCCTCTCATAGCAACCTGTCCAACTTACGCTCAATTTTCTCCCGCATCACATATGGCACAGCTCTGGCTTTGTGGTAAACTGGTCTGGCGTCCGGGGTGATGCGTATCACTACTTTGGTACCGTTGAAAGTCTCGACGCCAAGTTGAAATAATGACTCAAATTTCTGTAGGACCTGTGAGCATGAACTTCGCTCCACAGATGAAATGGCGTGCACATCCCCCCATTTCCAGTTCATCTCGGCTAGCCAGCTTCTCCCCAAAAGCGCAGGACCATTTCCCGGGACAATCCAGGGTGGCAGCTGGTTCTCTGATCCATTATGTGTGACCACCAACATTGCACTGCCTAGCACTGGGATGATCTCTTTGGTGTATATCCGTAATTGCGTGTCAAAGCGTTCTAGTTTGGGTCTGCTAGCTCTGAGTGGCCATAGTTTCTCAAATTGTTGGACACTCATAAGTGACTGGCTGGCCTCTGTGTCCAGCTCCATGCGTACCGGTATGCCGTTTAATAGGACTTTCATCATCATAGGTGGCGTTTCTGTATATGAGCTTTGGATGTTTGCCACATGAACCCGCTGAACTTCAGCGTCCATTGCTTTGTCCCAAGCATCAACCTGCCTTGCAGACCCCTCTTGTGGTTCATCTGCCTCATAAATTAGCCTCACTACGGGCTTCCTGCACATTCTGGCTAAATGTCCACTGAAGTTACAATTTCTACAGATAAATTGTTGAAACCTACAGGTTTTTGCAACATGTTTGCCCCCGCACCTCCAACATGAGCTGAGATTGTTGTGAACAAAAGAGCTGTTACCAGGCATTCCTCTCTGATTGTCTCTTTGATTACTCTTGAGCACTTTGTTAGTGGGTGTCAATGGCCCCATCACGGGACGTATTGTCCACTGTGATGGTGTAAATGTCAGTTCAACCTGCCATTGTTTCTGATGAGGACCACTCTAGAGTCTGTTACTGCTTGGGTGATGTTGAATTGCCTTTGCCTGCCTGTGGGGTTCTGAATTGCATTTTCAATGTTAACTCCCTGATCCATCGCCATGTTGGAAGCAGAGTTGCGCGCGTATATTATCTTGGTTTCCTCCTCCCCCGCCATGAAGGTCTGAGCCATCAACGCCGCCGCTTCCAAGGTCAAATCCATGGTCTCAATTAGCTTTCTGAAAATCCCGGCATTACCAATGCCCTCAATGAAGAAATCCCTTAACATCTCCCCCCTGCAGGCATCTGTGAACTTACAGAGGTTGGCCAAGCGCCTAAGGTCTGCAATGAAGTCCGGTATGCTCTGTCCTTCCCGATGTCGGTGTGTATAGAATCGGTGTCGGGCCATGTGTATACTGTTCGCCGGTTTGAGGTGCTCACCGATCAGTTTGCTGAGTTCTTCAAAGGTTTTTTCTGCCGGCTTCTCGGGTGCGAGCACATCTTTCATCAGCGCGTATGTCTTAGGTCCACAGCTGGTCAGTAGATGCGCCCTTCGCTTGTCAGCTGCTGCGACTCCCAGCCAGTCCTTCGTGACAAAGCTCTGCTGGAGCCTCTCAACAAAATCATCCCAGTCCTCACCAACACCGTTCCTCTGTGCTACTGGTGGCCATTCTCGTGAATCATTGATTCCCATTTCTCGTCGCCAAATGTTGAGTCCTTACACACTATTATAAATTCACCCAAGGCACAATCTGCAGACAAGGTCACTCTGTGACCCTAACCTTTATTCACAGGACCAAGAAATGATGACCCTGCGTGCGACCTCCCTTTATATACCTGGATGACCAGGTGAGGCGTGTCTCCCACAAGTTCACCCCCTGTGGTCAAGGTGTGCATTTTTAGGTGTATACAGTATGCCGTGTTGTTACATGAAGGTTATAGTTACATGAAGGTTACATACATGACAAATAATACATTACTTTATTTTAAATAACACACGTGAAGCATTGTATTGTTTACTTCCAGCCAACTGTTTGTTGTGAGATGCTGGCAGATGCTGGGGTTGCATTTTCACCTGTTCTTGCAGCAAAGACACCTCCCCAAAGCTGGTGGGTTATTTTTTAACATCTGCATGTGGAGTTCTGATGACGTCATTGTCACCCAACTGCAATTTTATATCAGCGGCTTGAGCGGGAAGTGGGAGTGATTTTACAGCCAGGCAAACCCAGTGGAGAAGAGGATCGGGGCTAAAAAGAGACCCCAAATTTACTCTCTAAACTTTCCTTGTGGGACCGGGTCAGCAGGAGTTCCCCGATCGTGGGATTCCTGCAGAATGTTCCGGCAGAACGGTCGCGCCACTAACCTCCTGTCGGCTGTGTGATTGTTCGCCGCTTCACACCCAAAGGTTGCCCGGATTGAAATGAGGCCAAGGAGTTAAAATGTCCTGGGCCTCAATTCTGGAGCAGCGGCTGAGTTTCTGCCTCACAACGTTGCTCATCCGCCGAAAACCAGCCCAGAGTTAAAAGTGGGCCCGAGCCATTTCTTTCATGCAGTTTTCAGAGGTGGAGGGGAAGAAACGTTGAGAGTGGGAGGAGGGAGAAGGGGCACCAGTGGAAAGAACAATCAGGGTTATGTTTTGGTCATAAGCCCTTCTTCAGAACTGAAAAATAAAAGATAAGCTGCTGACTCCCAGCTCTGAGTTTTCGGGGTCACTCATTTCCATGGGAGCAGGTGGCTACAAGCACCACAACTTAAACATAATTGGCACCCTGAAACTTGGTGCTGTACTGAGTGTGAAATAGAGGCTGCTTTTTAAAATTCATCTGGCAAGCCGGCATCTATTGTCCAAATGCAGTTACCCCCAAGGAAGTGGTAGTGGGCCTTCTTCTTTGCAGAAGTTTGTTACTTGCTACCGTTAAAGCTCATCATTCACTGCAACTCAAAAAGCCACTTCCAAAGATGCACAGAGATTTGTCGAAGAACACAAAGCATTGAAAACAAAGATTTCAATATTTGACACCACATTAACAGAAATTTCACATGAGCATTGGCTAAAATACGCAAGTGCCTACCCTTGTGTGTTGTTAGTTGGTATGATTGGACAAGGATAACAGTGAGTGTGAGGGGTGGCTAGTGAGATGGGGAAGTGATAATGGAGATAGAGATGGATGGGTGGAGGTGCAAGGTAAGTTGGTGTGAGTAAGGATGTGCAGGAGTAGGGTAGGGAAGGCAGGGTGATGGGAATGTGATGAGAGTCACAGCAGGATGAGGTTGAGTGTGGCTTTGCAGTAACATTTCCTGATCTACTGAGATCTTTTTCTTTTGTATGGTATTAGTAATGCAAATCAAATGTCAATATGTAAGTTGGATATCCAGGCCAAAGCTTCCGGTGTAACAGCATGGATATCTTGTACGCTGCCTGCAAATTTCCTCTGCGGTCAGTGCTCAATGATGTGCTCCAGGGTCTTATTAGGAGCTGATGGGGATGCTTTAATCTTCCACATATGGAGAAGGTGGCAGCATCTACCATGACAGGTTCTTAGGCGATTGATGGTTGTCCACTGTTTGTGAGGGAGGTTTAAACCTTCAGGTTCTACTGTGGGGTCCTCTATAAAGAATCCATTGCATATGTCACAGTTCTTCGAAGCATTTCGCCATCGGCCATCAACGCAAAGGGAAGATCACTGAACAGCTTCAGCAATGATCAGTGAAGATGTCGCACTTTATCAGGGAAGCTTTGAGGGTGTCCTTGTAATGTTTCCTCTGCCCGCCTTTGGCTCGTTTGCCATGGACGAGTTCCGAGTAGAGCGCTTGCTTTGGGAGTCTTGTGTCTGGCATGCGAACTATGAAGCCTGCCCAGCGGAGCTGATCAAGTGTGGTCAGTGCTTCAGTGCTGGGGATGTTGGCCTGAACGAGGACGCTGATGTTTTTGAGTCTGTCCTCCCAGGGGATTTGCAGGATCTTGCGGAGACATCGCTGGAGGTATTTCTCCAGCGACTTGAGGTGTTTGCTGTACATGGTCTACGTCTCTGAGCCATACAGGAGGGCAGGTATTACTACAGCCCTGTATACCATGAGCTTGGTGACAGTTTTGATGGAGTCATCTTCAAACACTCTTTTCCTCAGGCGACCGAAGGCTGCACTTGCGCACTGGAGGCGGTGTTGGATCTCATCTTCATGCCTGCTCTTGTTGATAGGAGACTGCCGAGATAGGGGAAGTGGTCCACGTTGTCCAGGGCCACGCCGTGAATTTTGATGTTTGGGGGGGCAGTGCTGTATGTGAGGACAGGCTAGTATGGGACCTTTTTTCTTACTAATGTTTAGCGTAAGGCCCATGCTTAAATACGTCGACTATGTCCTGGAGTTCAGCCTCTGTGTGTGCACAGATGCAGGCATCATCCGCATACTGTAGCCCGACGACAGAAGTTGGAGTGGTCTTGGACCTGGCCTGGAGATGCCGAAGGTTGAACAGCTTCCCACTGGTTCTGTAGTTTAGCTCCACTCCAGCGGGGAGCTTATTATCTGTGAGGTGGAGCATGGCAGCAAGGAAGATTGAGAAGAGGGTTGGAGCGATGACGCAGCCCTGCTTGACCCCGGTCTGGATATGAATTGGGTCT
Organism: Pristiophorus japonicus; assembly: GCF_044704955.1. Classification (NCBI taxonomy): domain Eukaryota; kingdom Metazoa; phylum Chordata; class Chondrichthyes; family Pristiophoridae; genus Pristiophorus; species Pristiophorus japonicus. Next base: position 100,644,057 of record NC_091989.1, read on the forward strand.
GTGATGGATCCATTAGTAAGGATCACAGCTTGCATGTCGTCGTGGAGCAGGCGGAGTATGGTGACATACTTTTGGGGCATCCAAAATAGATGAAATCCGCACTGCGACTCTGTGAGGAGCTCCTCGGCCACTGGGAGAAGATGATTGAGGAGGACTCGAGCGACGACTTTCCCAGTGGTTGATAGCAGGGAGATTCCTCTGTAGTTGCCACAGTCGGACTTGTCTCTTTTTTAAAAGATGGTCCCGATCACTGCATCTCTGAGATCTCCCGGCATGCTCTCCTTCCTCCACTTGAGAGAGATGAGCTCGTGTATTCGCGCCAGTAGTGCCTCTCCGCCATACTTCAGTGTCTGAGCAGGGATTCCATTCGCCCCCGTAGCCTTGTTGTTTTTTAGCTGTCTTATGGCCTTTTCTACCTCATGTAGTGTTGGGGTCTCACTGAGGTGGTGGCGGATAGCATGCTGCGGAATGGAGTCAAGAACACTCGAGTCAAAGGCAGAGTCTCAGTTGAGGAGACCTTCGAAGTTTTCCTTCCAACGGGCCCTGACTGCCTCGGTGTCCTTGGTGAGTATTTCCCAGTTCTTGGCCAGGAGTGGGGTGGGGCCTTGGGAGTTTGGTCCGTATGTGGCCTTGACTGCGGTGAAGAATCCTCGCATATCATGGCTGTCGGCCAGCTGCTGTATCTCCTGTGCTTTCTCCATCCACCACCTGTTCTTTAGGTCCTGGGTTTTTTTGTTGGATTTTAGCCTTTCGCCATCTGTAATGCTGCTTTGCTGCTCCCGAGTTGAGTTGCTGTTCAAGGCTCAGAAATGCCCTGCGCTTGCAGTCTACTAGTTCCTGAATCTCCTGATCATTCTTATCAAACCAGTCCTGGTGTTTCCTGTATGAGTGACCGAGCATCTCCTTGCAGTCACTGGTTATGGAGGCCTGGAGGGCAGACCAATTGCTGTGGCCATTCTGCGACTCGGGGTCATCAAGGCACGCCAGATTAACTGTGAGGCGCTGACTGTAAAGGGCTCTCTTAGCTGGGTCCTTAAGTGTCCCGGCATTGACATTTTTGGAACACTGCTTCTGCTGTCCCCTTCGCTTTGAGGCTATGTTGATGTCAATGATGGATCTGATTAGGCAGTGGTCCGTCCAGCAGTCATCAACTCCTGTCATGGCACAGGTGATGCGTACATCCTTGCGATCCCTGGCTCGGGCGATGACATAGTCGAGCAGATGCCAGTGCTTGGAGCGAGGGTGTTGCCACAATGCCTTCTATTTGTCCCTCTGTCGGAACAAGGTGTTAGTGATGACAAGTTCATGCTCTAGACATTTTGTCCGGAGTAGGGTACTGCTGGAGTTGGCTTTCCCTACCTCCTCTCTATCAATCACGCCTTCCCAGAGGTCTGTGTCCCTGCCGACCCGGGAGTTGAAGTCGCCGAGGAGGATCAATTTGTCGCCCACGGGGACGCAGGTCAGGGATTTTTCGAGGTTGGAGTATATACCCTCTTTTGCCTCATCTGTTGCATCGAGTGTTGAGGTGCAAGCACTGATGACTGTGGTGCACTAGTTCCGGGATAGGGTGAGTCGAAGTGACATGAGGCGTTTGTTAGTCCCGCAGGGGGAGTCTTTGAGGCGGTCGACCAGCTCGTTTTTGATGGCGAAACCGACTCTGTGGAGGAGGCGTTCTGCCTCTGGTTTCCCTTTCCAAAAGAAGGTGTAACCTCCACCTTGTTTCTTGAGCTGGCCTTCCCCAGCCCGCCGGTTCTCACTTAGGGCTGCGATATTGATATCAAAGCGTCTAAGTTCCCGGGCAATTATGGCGGTGCGGCGTTCCGGTCTGTCGCTGTTGGGGTTGTCCATGAGGGTCCTGATGTTCCAGGTCCCGAACTTCATGTTAGAGGAGTGGAAGATGCCTGTGCATGATTTCTTTTGACGTGGGGTGACTGTTGCACGCCGGCTACCACACGGGCTTAGCTGAGTGAGGTCTTGGTCCAGTGGCAAGGGGGTCCAGGACCACTGGAGACCAAGCACTGCAATTTGGGCCTAATTGCCGACAGCAAGGTGTTGGCCGCAGGCTCGGCACTGGGTAACGCTCTTGGTGGTAGGTGGTCCAAGGTTTGTTTGGGGGAAGGCATTGAGAGGGCCAGTGGTGCACTGGGGTTCAGAATGGGAGGGCAGGGGGGTCACAGCCATTGTACTCACCATGTGCTGGAGGAGGAGAGGAGGCCAGGCTATCAGTGGGGAAGGCAAGGTCCAGCTGGGGGTGGGGTGGGGGGGAGGAGGTGGAGGCCCGATAGCCAGGTCCAGCCGCCCAGTCACCACAGGAGGTCCAGCCGTGAGGTCCAGGTTGCGTCGAGTTGTCCAGCCGCTGCAGGAGGTCCAGCCAGGAGGCCCAAGTCACGTAGAGTTGCCGCAGGAGGTCCAGCTGGGAGTCATCGATGTGCAGTGCGGCGGAAGGCCTGAGGTAGACCCGAACTTTTGGGATTCTCGGAGTTGGGGTTAGGGTGGGGATTTGTCTATAAGACCCCCTATTGGGGTCTATTAGGACTTATTAGGGGCTTGGGGAAGTTTAGAAAGTGGGAGGGGGGAGGTTGAGGGCCGATGTCTTTCTAAACCCCTGAGGTATACGCGTTTTGATGCAGCTTTAATAATTCCTATAAATCTGTTGAAGGCTTTGGTGGTTGGTATAATCCACCTGATATTGGTGTCCACTGACCTTTGGAAGGTTTCTAAGTCTGCTTTTTTGAAGTTGCATCATGATTCCAGTGTTGATGTAATGACAGGAATTTCGATGCAAACGTTGATAACTGAGGACCTGTGTTGACTGTTGGGAACAATCGAGAATGATTCTGGAGGCAATGGTTGAGTAGGACCTCAAAGGTTGTAATCTCAGGATTGCTACCAGTGTCACGTACTAGTCAGAGTAGGAATTGTAGGATAGCTCAGATGAATACGTGGCTTAAGGAATGGTGCAAGGGGGAGGGATTCAAATTCCTGGGACATTGGAGCCGGTTCTGGAGAAGGTGGGACCAGTACAAACCGGAGGTCCAGCTGGGAGGTACAGGTCATGTTGGATCATCTCGAACCAGAACTAATGTCCTAGGCGGAGTGTTTGCTAGTGCTGTTGAAGAGGGTTTAAACTAAAATGGGAGGGGGTTGGGAATCTATGCAGGGAGGCAGAGGGAAGTAAAAAGAGGGCAGAAGCAAAAGGTAGGAAGAAGAAAAGCATAAGTGGAGGGCTGAGAAATCAAGGGCAAAATTCAAAAAACGGTCACATTACAACATAATTCTAAAAGGACAAAGAGTGTTAAAAAAACAAGCCTGAAGGCTCTGCGTCTCAATGCAAGGAGCATTCGTAATAAGGTGGATGAATTGACTGCGCAGATAGCTGTTAACGGATATGATGTAATTGGGATTACGGAGACATGGCTCCAAGGTAACCAAGGCTGGGAAATCAACATCCAGGGGTATTCAATATTAAGGAAGGATAGACAGGAAGGATAAGGAGGTCAGGTTGCATTACTGGTTAAAGAGGAGATTCACGCAATAGTAAATAAGGACATTAACGTGGATGATGTGGAATCTATATGGATGGAGCTACGAAACACCAAAGGGCAGAAAACGTTACTGGGAGTTGTGTACAGACCACCAAACAGTAGTAGGGAGATTGGGGATGGCATCAAACAGGAAATTAGGGGCATGTGCAATAAGAGTACAGCAGTTATCATGGGTGACTTTAATCTACATATTGATTGGGCTAACCAAACTGGTAGCAATACCATGGAGGAGGATGTCCTGGAGTGTATAAGGGATGGTTTTCTTGACCAATATGTCAAGGAATCAACTGGAGAGCAGGTCATCCTAGACAGGGTCTTGTGTAATGAGAGAGGGGAAGAGTAACCATAATATGGTAGAATTCTTCATTAAGATGGAGAGTGACACAGTTAATTTAGAGACTAGGATCCTGAACTTAAAGAAAGGAAACTTTAACGGTTTGAGACGTGAATTGGCTAGGATAGACTGGAGAGTGATACTTAAAGGGTTGACAGTGGATAGGCTTTGGCAGACATTTAAAAATCACATGGATGAACTACAACAATTGTACATCCCTGTGTGGCGTAAGAATACAAGAGGGGTGTTGGTTCAACCGTGGCTAACAAGGGAAATTAAGGAACGTGTTAAATCAAAGGAAGAGGCATATAAATTGGCCAGATAAAGCAGCAAACCTGAGGACTGGCAGAAATTTAGAATTCAGCAGAGGAGGACTAAGGGTTTAATTAGGAGGGGAAAAATAGAGTATGAGAGTAAGCTTGCAGGGAACATAAAAACTGACTGCAAAAGCTTCTATAGATACATGAAGAGAAAAAGATTAGTGAAGACTAATGTTGGTCACTTGCAGTCAGAATCAGGTGAATTCATAATGGGGAACAAGGAAAGGTTGACCAATTGAAAAAATACTTTGGTTCTGTCCTCAATAAGGAAGACACGAATAACCTCCCGAAAATACTAGGGGCCAAGGGTTGAGCGAAAAGGGGGAACTGAGGAAAATCCTTGTTAGTCAGGAAATGGTGTTAGGGAAATTCAAGGGACTGAAGGCCGATAAATCCCCGGGGGCTGATAGTCTGCATCCCAGAGTATTTAAGAAAGTGGCCCTAGAAATAGTAAACATAGAAACATAGAAACATAGAAAATAGGTGCAGGAGTAGGCCATCCGGCCCTTCGAGCCTGCACCACCATTCAATAAGATCATGGCTGATCATTCCTTTAGTACCCCATTCTCTCCATACCTCTTGATCCCTTTAGCTGCAAGGGCCATATCTAACTCCCTCTTGAATATATCCAATGAACTGGCATCAACAACTCTCTGCGGTAGGGAATTCCATAGGTTAACAACTCTCTGAGTGAAGAAGATCCTCCTCATCTCAGTCCTAAATGGATTACCCCTTATCCTAAGACTATGTCCCCTGGTTCTGGACTTCCCCAACATCGGGAACATTCTTCTTGCATCTAACCTGTCCAGTCCCGTCAGAATTTTATATGTTTCTATGAGATCCTCTCTCATCCTTCTAAACTTCAGGAATACAGGCCCAGTCGATCCAGTCTCTCCTCAGATATCAGTCCTGCCATCCCAGGAATCAGTCTGGTGAACCTTCGCTGCACTCCCTCAATAGCAAGAACGTCCTCCCTCAGATTAGGAGATCAAAACTGAACACAATATTCCAGGTGGGGCCTCACCAAGGCCCTGTACAACTGCAGTAAGACCTCCCTGCTCCTATACTCAAATCCTCTTGCTATGAAGGCCAACATACCATTTGCCTTCTTCACCGCCTGCTGTGCCTGCAAGCCAACCTTCAATGACTGATGAATCATGACACCCAGGTCTCGCTGCACCTCCCTTTTTCCTAATCTGCCGCCATTCAGATAATATTCTACCTTTGTGTTTTTGTCCCCAAAATGGACAACCTCACATTTATCCACATTATACTGCACCTGCCATGTATTTGCCCACTTGCCTAACCTGTTCAAATCACCCTGCAGCCTCTTAGCGTCCTCCTCACAGCTCACACCGCCACCCAGTTTAGTGACATCTGCAAACTTGGAGATATTACACTCAATTCCATCATCCAAATCATTAATATATATTTTAAAGAGCTGGGGTCCCAGCACTGAGCCCTGCGGCACTCCACTAGTCACTTCCTGCCATTTTGAAAAGGACTCGTTAATCCCGACTCTCTGCTTCCTGTCTGCCAATCAGTTCTCTATCCACGTCAGTACATTACCCCCAATACCATATGCTTTGATTTTGCACACCAATCTCTTGTGTGGGACCTTGTCAAAAGCCTTTTGAAAGTCCAAATACACCACATTCATTGGTTCTCCCCTGTCCACTCTACTAATATTTCAGAAGATTTGTCAAGCATGATTTCCCCTTCATAAATCCATGCGGACTTGGACCAATCCTATCACTGCTTTCCACATGTGCTGCTATTTTATCCTTAATGATTGATTCCAACATTTTCCCCACTACTGATGTCAGACTAACTGGTCTATAATTATCCGTTTTCTCTCTCCCTCCTTTTTAAAAAAGTGGTATTACATTAGCAACCCTCCAGTCCATAGGAATTGATCCAGAGTTGATAGACTGTTGGAAAATTATCACCAATGCATCCACTATTTCTAGGGCCACTTCCTTAAGTCCTCTGGGATGTAGACTATCAGGCCCTGGGGATTTATCGGCCTTCAATCCTGTCAATTTCCCTAACACAATTTCCCGACCAGTAAGGATATCCTTCAGTTCCTCCTTCTCACTAGACCTTCAGAGCCGTAGTACATCGGGAAGGTTATTTGTGTCTTCCTTTGTGAAGACAGAACCATAGTACTTGTTCAATTGGTCTGCCATTTCTGTGTTTTCCATTATAAAGATAGTAGATGCATTGATGGTCATTTTCCAACATTCCATAGACTCTGATTCATTTCCTATGGATTGGAGGGTAGCTAATGTAACCCCACTTTTTAAAAAAGGAGGGAGAGAGAAAATGGAATTATAGACCAGTTAGCCTGGCATCGGTGGTGGGGAAAATGTTGGAATCAATTATTAAAGGTGTAATAGCAGCGCATTTGGAAAGCAGTGACAGGATTCGTCCAACTCAGCATGGATTTATGAAAGGGAAATCATGCCTGACAAATCTTCTTGAATTTTTTGAGGATATAACTATTAGAGTGGATAAGGGAGAACCAGTGGATGTGGTGTATTTGGACTTTCAAAATGCTTTTGACAAGGTCCCACACAGGAGATTAGTTTTCAAAATTGAGGCACATGGTATTGGAGGTAATGTATTAACGTGGGATAGAGAACTGGTTGGCAGACAGGAAGGAAGGAGTGGGAATACACGGGTCCTTTTCAGAATGTGAGGCAGTGACTCGTGGGGTACCGCAAGGTTCAGTGCTGGGACCCCAGCTATTTACAAGATACATTAATAATTTAGACGAAGGAATTGAATGTAATATCTCCAAGTTTGCAGATGACGCTAAGCTGGGTGGAAGTGCGAGCTGCGAGGAGGATGCTAGGAGGCTGCAGAGGGGCATGGACAGGTTAGGTGAATGCGCAAATGCATGGCAGATGCAGTATAATGCGGATAAGAGGGAGGTTATCCAGTTTGGTTTCAAAAACAGGATGGCAGGTTATTATCTGAATGGTGACAGATTAATAAAAGGGGAGGTGCAATGAGACCTGGGTGTCACGGTACATCAGTCATTGAAGGTAGGCATGCAGGTACAGCAGGCAGTAAAGAAAGCAAATGATATGCTGGCCTTCATAGCGAGGGGATTTGAGTATAGGAGCAGGAAGGTCTTACTGCAGTTGTACAGAACCTTAGTGAGACCACACCTTGAGTGTATTGTGTGCAGTTTTGGTATCCTAATCTGAGGAAGGACATTCTTGCTATTGTGGGAGTGCAGCGAAGGTTCACCAGATTGATCCCGGGATGGCAGGACTGACATATGAAGAGTGACTGGATCGACTAGGCTTATATTCACTGGAATTTAGAATGAGAGGGGATCTCATAAAAACATATAAAATTCTGATGGAATTGGACAGGTTAGATGCAGGAAGAATGTTCCCGATGTTGGGGAAATCCAGAACCAGGGGTCACAGTCTAATGATAAGGGGTAAGCCATTTTGGACCGAGATGAGGAGAAACTTCTTCACTCAGGGAATTGTGAACCTGTGGAATTCTCTACCACAGAAAGTTGTTAAGGCCAGTTCGTTAGATATATTCAAAAGGGAGTTAGATGTCGCTCTTACGGCTAAAGGGATCAAGGGGTATGGAGAGAAAGCAGGAATGGGGTACTGAAGTTGCATGATCAGCCATGATCATATTGAATGGTGGTGCAGGCTCGAACGGCCGAATGGCCTACTCCTGCACCTTTTTTCTATGTTTCTATGTTTTTCCTTTGCTGTCTTTAGAGAGGAAACATAGGTCTGGGTTATATTCTCTCTGCCATCTTAACGAAGGTTCACTAGCTTGATTCCTGAGAAGAACGGGTTGACTTGTGAAGAAAGATGCTCAGGTTGGGCCGATACTCATTGGAGTTTAGAAGAATGAGAGGTTTCTTATTGAAACATATAAGATACTGAGGGGACTCGACAAGGTGGATGCAGAGAGGATTTTTCCACTCATGGGAGAATCTAGAACTAGGGATCATAGTCTAACAATAAGGGGTCGCCCATTTAGAACTGAGTTGAGGAGGAATTTCTTCTCTCAGAGAGTCGTAAATCTGTAGAATTCTCTGCCCCAGAGAGCTGTGGAGGCGCAGTTATTGAATATATTTAAGGTGGAGATAGACAGATTTTTGCCTGATAAGGGTTTGAAGGGTATGGGGAGCGGGCAGGGAAGTGGAGCTGAGTCAAAGATCAGATCAGCCATGATCTTATTAAATAGCAGAACAGGCTCGAGGGGCCAAATGGCCTACTCCTGTTCCTTTTTCTTATGTTCAAATGTTCATATGAAACGTATCTCGTCTTTGGTATCAAAAAGTACAATTGCTTCTCCATTATAGTTGGCATCTGCATTAGCCCCACATTGTTTGGTGGCTATTAAGGTCTCCAAGATGGATGGATGTTGATCAGGAGGGTGCGGTGAGTCAGGCCACTGTACCAGTGGTGGTTTGTAGCCATTGGAGATTAGCTCTCCTACGCCTCTTTGCTGTAGTGAAAACTCCAGCAATACTGGTATGCTCAAGTTCAGTGCAGCCTTCAATGCCTTGTTTAACATAGCACGCCAGGCCATATTTGGATGGTTGTTGAATGTGATTAGTTCAAAGCCTGTGATACGGCCTCTTGTGTGGAACTGATGGATGTGTTCGATGTGTGTTTCTTGAAGCACCAGAACATCGATGTTTTGTTTCTTCAGTAACTTTTTGAGGTATTTCCATTTTGAATGCGAGATGCCTTCGATGTTAAGTTGGCATGTTCGGATGGTTGGGTCTACATGAGGATTTCTTTGGAGTGGACTGTTCGATTTGCCTGGTTTACTACCGTCACCGGGAGGTCGATTTAATGACACGTTAGGTGTCCTGAGAAACGACATTAGTTGTGATCTAAGAGCTAAGATCATTGAAAGGTTTGGGTCACTGCAGCCAGGTTCTCCTTACTACATCCCTGCTTGTGTCCTCATGTGCAATGTACAACCAATCTGTCTTGGTCTCTTGGGGAGGACTCATGCGCCTATTGAAAGGAAAGAGAACCTCCCTGGCGTGCTGTGACTCCCCCCATAAGCATATGAAGGGAGTCATGGGAGAGCCTCTGTGCAGCCGTGCACCTCTGTGCAGTCCTTGTCGGTGTTTGCAGCACCACAGTGTTATAGAACACTGACAGCACAACTGTCAAAATTAATTTGCGCATGGTCGCTTTAAGGAAACTGGCTGGTGACACACATCATATGATATCATCAGATCCACTCTCTTCAATTGGTCGGGAAAGGCGGAGGGTGGGCTTAACAAGCCCAATCGGGGAAAATCATTTTGGACATCAGGCTGAAGTGAGCATCTAGGCCGGGACCCACCACTGACGTCGCACATCACGGACTTGCTGACGGTGTTAAAATCCAGCCCATTTTCTCAATGAGTGGAAGAGAGGTTCAATTTCATGGGTCACTGGCACCAGTACGGGAACAAGAAGGAGCTATACTGCTGGGATGGGCTGCACCTGAACTGGGCTGAGACCAAGGACCCAGTGCAAAGGATAAATTGGCTGTAGAAAGGACTTTAAACCAATAATGTGGAGGTGGGGTGGTGGTAGGAGGGAGAGTTCGGCTAGCAATAGTAAAACTGATAACTTAAAGATGAGAAAAAAAAGGGATAAGAGAAAAGATCAGAGTGCAAAAAGATATAAATAATCCAAGTTTAGCCAATAATGCCGGAATTGCTAGGACTGCAAGTTTCTAAATCCTTGGACATGATGGCCTACATCCTAGGGCTTTCAAATAAGTGGCCATAGAGAGAGTGGTGGTAGGAGGGAGGGTTCGGCTAGAAATAGTAAAACTATTTGGTTGTCAGGGCATGGTCCTGGATAACGTGGATCACTTCTCATATCTCACAAGCCTCCTATCAACAAAAGCAGGCATTAATGACGAGATCCAACACTGCCTCCAGTGAGCCAGTGCAGCCTTCGGCAGCCTGAGGAAAAGAATGTTTGAAAACCAGAGCCTCAAAACTGCCACCAAGCTCATGGTCTACAGGGCTGTAGTAATACCCACTCTCCTGTATTGCTCAGAAACATGGACCATGTAGAGTAGACACCTCAAGTCACTGGAGAAATAACACCAACGATGTCTCCGCAAGATCCTACAAATCCCCTGGGAGGACAGACGAACCAATGATAGCATCCTCGACAAGGCCAAAATCCCCAGCATTTAAGCACTGACTGCACATTATCAGCTCCGCTGGGCAGGCCACATCGTTCACATGCCAGACACGAAATTCCCAAAGCAAGCGCTCTACTTGGAACTTCTTCACGGCAAACAAGCCAAAGGTGGGTAGCAGAAGCATTACAAGGACACCCTCAAAGCCTCCCTGATAAAATACAACATCCTCACTGACACCTGGGAAACCCTGGCCAAAGACCGCCTTAAGTGGAGGAAGCACATCCGGGAGGGCACTGAGCACCTCGGGTCTCTTCGCCGAGAATGTGCAGAAATCAAGTGCAGGCAGCGGAAGGAGCGTGCAGCAAACCAATCCCACCCACCCCTTCCCTCAATGACTATCTGCCCCACCTGTGACAGAGACTATGGTTCTCGTATTGGACTGTACAGCCATCTAAGAACTCATGTCAAGAGTGGAAGCAAGTCTTCCTCTATTCCGAGGGCTGCCTATGATGATGATGATGGACGCATTGGTTGTCAACTTGCAAAATTCCATAGATTCTAGAACAGTTTCCGTAGATTGGAAGGTAGCTAATATAACCCCACTATTTAAGAAAGCAGGGAAAGAGAAAACAGGGAACTGCAGACCAGTTAGCCTGACATGAGTCATGAGGAAAATGCTAGAATTTATTATTAAGGACGTGGTAACAGGGCACTTAGAAAATAATAATAGGATTGGGTAAAGACTATACGGATTTATGAAAGGGAATTCGTTTTTGCCAAACCTGTTAGAGTTTTTAAGGTTGTAACTATTGGAATAGATAAGGGACAACCAGTGGATGTGGTGTATTTCGATTTTCAGAAGGCATTCGATAAGCTGCCACACAAGAGGTTATTAAACAAAATCAAGGCTCATGGGGTTGGGGGTAATATACTAGCATAGAATGAGGATTGGTTAATGGACAGAAAACAGAGAGTAGGAATAAACGGGTCAATTTCGAGTTGGCTAACTGTAACTAGTGGGGTATCACAATGATCGGTGCTTGGGCCCCAGCTATTCACAATCTATATCAATGATTTGGATGAGGGGACCAAATGTAATATATCCAAGTTTGCCGATGATACAAAGCTGGGTGGGAATGCAAGTTGGGAGGAGGATGCAAAGAGGCTTCATGGGGATATAGACAGGCTAAGTGAGTGAGCACGAACATGGTAAATGGAATATAACGTGGAGAAATGTGAAGTTATCCAGGTTAATAGGAAAAATAGAAAAGCAGAGTATTTTTTAAATAATGAGAGATTGGGAAATGTTGATGTTCAGAGGGACCTGGGTGTACGTGGATCACTGAACGTTAGTGTAGTGTCTCTGCATCTTGTTACAAACTCACACGAGGCATGTATGTATCAGACACGGTCACTCTGTGACCTGCACTTTATTCCCAGGACCAAGGAGTGCTGACCCTGGGTGGGACCTCCACTTTTATACCTGGAAGCCCAGGTGAGGAGTGTCTCCCGCAAGCTCACCCCCTGTGGTCAGGGTGTGCATTTCAGGGATACAGGTACAGTGTGCATGAGTTACAGTTACATAACTATTTTCATTGCAAGATGGTGAAATACATGACAGTTAGCATGCAGGTACAGCAAGCAATTAAGAAAGCAAATAGTATGTTATGAGAATTTGAGTGGAAGAGTAAAGACATCTTATTGCATTCATATAGGGCCCGAGTGAGACCGCACCCGGTGTATTGTGTAGAGTTTTGGTCTCCTTACCTAAGGAAGGATACACTTGCCATAGAGGGAGTGCAATGGAAGTTCACGAGACTGATTCCTGGGATGGGGCGATTGTCCTGTGAGGACTGATTGAGTAGACTGGGCTTATATTCTCTCGAGCTTAGAAGAATCAGAAGTGATTTCATTGAAACATACAACACTCTTACAGGGCTTGACAGGCTGGATGCAGGATGTTTCCTCTGGCTGGGGTGTCTAGAACCAGGGGTCATAGTCTCAGAATAAGTGATGGGCCATTTAGGACTGAAATGAGGAGAAACTTCTTCACTCAGAGGCTGGTAAATCTTTGGAATTCTCTACCCCAGAGAGCTGTGGAGGCTCAATCTTTGAGTCTACTCAAGACAGAGATCGATAGATTTTTGAATGTTAAAAGAATCAAGCGGCCATGGGGATAGTGCAGGAAAGTGGAGTTGAAGTAGTTCAGCCATGATCTAATTGAATGGCGGAGCAGGCTTGAGCGGCAGAATGGCATACTCCTGCTCCTAATTCTGATCTTCTTATTTTCTTAAGTTATTAATTAATAATATACCTGATATAATCGGAGTGTTGAAAAATAAGAAAAAGTGTGATCAGTTAAAAACTGAGGAAAGTTCCATGGGCTGGATTTTCGGCTGATTTTTACCTCATTTAGCGCCTCGGTGGGGCGGAAAAGTTAACTCTTGGGTGTGAAATGAGCTGCCCCGGTGGAACTCTCGCCAATGGTTTTCCAGCGGCGCTGTAGTGTGATGTATTTGGACTTTCAAAAGGCTTTTGTCAAGGTCCCACAAAAGAGATTAGTGTGTAAAATTAAAGCACATGGTATTGGGAGTAATGTACTGACGTGAATAGAGAACTGGTTGGCAGACAGGAAGCAGAGAGTCGGAATAAACGGGTCCTTTTCAGAATGTCAGGCAGTGACTAGTGGGGTGCCGCAGGGTTCAGTGCTGGGACCCCAGCTATTTACAATATACATCAATGATTTAGACGAAGGAATTGAAGGTATATCTCCAAGTTTGCAGATGACACTAAGGTGGATGGCGGTGTGAGCTGTGAGGAGGGTGCTAAGAGACTGCAGGATGACTTGGACAGGTTAGGTGAGTGGGCAAATGCATGGCAGATGCAGTATAATGTGAGCTTATCCACTTTGGTGGCAAAAACAGGAATATTATCTGAATGGTGACAGATTAGGAAAAGGGGAGATGCAACGAGACCTGGGTGTCATGGTACATCAGTCATTGAAGTTTGGCATGCAAGTACAGCAGACGGTGAAGAAGGCAAATGGCATGTTGGCCTTCATAGCTAGAGGATTTGAGTATAGGAGCAGGAAGGTATTACTGCAGTTGTACAGAGCCTTGGTGAGGCCATACCTGGGATATTGTGTTCAGTTTTGGTCCCCTAATCTGAGGATGGACGTCCTTGCTATTGAGGGAGTTCAGCGAAGGTTCACCAGACTGATTCCAGGGATGGCTGGACGGACATATGAGGAGAGACTGGATCAACTGGGCTTGTATCCACTGGAGTTTAGAACAATGAGAGGGGATCTCATCGAAGCATATAAAATTCTGACGGGATTGGACAGATTAGCGACAGGAAGAATGTTCCCGTTGCTGGGGAGTTCCAGAACCAGGGGTCACAGTCTAAGAATAAGGGGTAAGCCATTTAGGACCGAGATGAGAAGAAATTTCTTCACTTAGAGAGTGGTTAACCTGTGCAATTCTAGACCGCAGAAAGTTGTTGAGGCCAGTTCATTAGATATATTCAAAATAGAGTAAGATATGGCCCTTACGGCCAAAGGGATCAAGGGGTATGGAGAGAAAGTAGGAAAGGGGTACTGAGGTGAATGATCAGCCATGATCTTATTGAATGGCAGTGCAGGCTCGAAGGGCCGAATGGCCTGCTCCTGCACCTAATTTCTATGTTTCTATGTTTCTAACACTTACTGCCCCACTGCTGTCTTGACCGTTGGGATGATGTAAATTGCCGTGCATCACTGCGCTAACGCCCTGGACGGAACTTTAGAACATTTCACCCGATTTAGAGTTCGCCTAGAAAAACCAGACGGACCCAGGGCGCACCAGTTACTAATGGCACCATCTTGAAAGCGAAGGAGAAAGTTGCAGTTGTGAGTGATTAAAAGGATTGGCAGAAGAACGCTGCGTTACTGCATACTTTTAATTGTAAAGGTTTATGTAAGTTTCTAGTTTGTTTTATAAAGGACACTTGAGGACATTTTAAAAGATGGGGGCTATCCTAGGTCGGGAGCCGTTCATCCTGGCTGCTATATTCATTCAGCTTCAAGCTGGAAGAAGGCTTATTGTTGATCATTTGCAACGTAATCGAAGAGGTTGCAGACGTCTGGGGAGGAGGCCTTACCCCCGACGAGTTTACAGGGAACATTGCTCATACCTCCAGCTCTCTGAGGCACAGTGCATTAGAAGGCAGCGCTTCCAAAAAGAAGTGCTGACAGAGATATGCCAGCTCGTACAGGCAGACCTATAGCTTACCAGCGGCAACAGGACTGCACCGCCACTCGAAGTGAAGGTGACTGTGGCACTTGTCTTCTATGCCTCCGATATCAGATTGACACCATGCAAGGTCTGACTGCTGCCATCGTGGCTGGGTTTACCACCGTCGAACGGGGCTTTCACGGTGTTGCAGCAGGCCAGCAATCTGTGCTCCAAGAGATTGCTAGGGATGATGAGCTGTTGCCCCGGGGGAGTGGCAGTGGGTCAGTGGAGCAGGAAACTGCTGTGCTCTCTCGAGATGACAGCATTCCTGTTCCCAACACTGCCATTCTGCCATTGCCCTTGTTGCTGACGGTCATCTGGTCAGGCCATACTGCTGCCGCTCATGCTGAGGTGGTGCAGTGTACAGCTCGGCCTTTAAGGCCTGGAGCTGGTTATGGGGATCCTATATGGCCATCTGGGGTCTCCCACAGAGACACACAGCATCCTTCCACCAGCCCTGCTGCAGCCACTGGGCCAACACTTCGTAGCAGCATGAGAGCAGGTAAAGGGACAGTAACCAGAGGCAATAAGGGACTGCACAAGGGTAATAATTCATGTTTTATTTGGAAATATGTGTTCACTGATTATTGATAAATTTATTCGTTCAGTTTGGATTATTTTGTGTTGTGTCTCATTTCAGCTTTGCGCTTTGATATGGTCTGCGACAGGGATGGAATGATGGGGATGTGGTGATCTGGACATTAATTCATTCGAAATGCAGTCTGATGAGGTTGTCATGGACTGTCCTTTCTGGAAGGCTGATTGAGTGGCTGCCTCATCCTTCGCTCTTGTTCCTCCTCCTCCTTGTTTGTCCTGATTCTCCTCCTGCTCCTCTTCCTCTTCATCCTCATCCTCCTCATCATCCTCTTTGCCTTCCTCTTTGCACTCGTACTGCTTGTTCTGATCCTTCTATCCCTCTTCCTCCTCCTGACATGGTCCCACAATCACGGGTAACAAGGGCTGGGCCGATTGTGGAGCATGAGGCAGACCACCAGGAAATGGGCCACCCGCTCAGCTCAATGCTGGGGGGCTCCTCCCGAGTGGTCAAGTTGGCGGAACCGTTGCTTAAGCACCCCGATGGCCTGCTCGATGATGTTCCTGGTGGCAGCATGGATCTCATTAAATGAGTGCTGGGCAGGAATGTTGGGATTGTGGAGGGGAGCCATGAGCCAGGTGGATAGTGGGTAGCCCTTGTCTCTGAGCAACCAGCCATGAGTTGATGTGATTGCTGGAACAGGATGGAAGCATTGTGGTTGTTGCCTGGATAGTGGGCATTGATATCGAGGATTCGTTGTATCTGGTCGCGCACCAACTGCGCATTACGTGAGTGGTAGCCATTGCGTTTATGGAAGACCACAGGATTGTTATGAACTGCCCATAAAGCCACATGGGAGCAGAGAAGGTCGCTCTGCACCATCGGGAATCCTGCTATTCAGGCAAAGCCACAAACATGCTGGTCCAGCTTCTCTCTGTTGATGGCGAAATACATGTAGTCCCATCTCCTGCTGTCGCGAGACTACGTGACCTCCCGGATGCAGCAATGAACGGCAAATTGAAATGTTAGCTATGTCTCCTGTTGCAGACTGGAAGGATTCACTGGCAAATAAATTGAGGGTGATGATGACCTTGATTGCCACTGAGGGAGCCATGGTCAACCTGATCTAAGGCTGGAGGTGAGGTTACAGGAGCTGGCAGAGACCTGTGACCACCTCCGTGGTGAAGCGTTGCCATCTAATACACTGCTCCTCGCTTAATTGGAGGTAGGAGAAGTGCCTCGGAATATCGTCGTAGGGTACGGTCCCCTATTGAAAGCCCTGATGGCCCTCCTCCTCCCCCTGACCACATGGTCCAGTCTGTCTCGCTGCCTCCTCTTCCTCCACCATGGATCCTGAAGGGTGAGTTCAACTGCCAGTACAACAACCAAGTCTAGCAGTTTGAGTTTTTAAACAATAAATGCAGATACTTTTTACGTGCTACAACACTCCTGTTACTGACACGATGGGATGGTGTAAACGGGTCCAGCAGCCCGGCATCCAGAACTGAGTGTGGGACTGCATGATGGGGGCCTGCTTGATGCTCGGGCCACCATTATGGGGCTGACCCAAGAGTCAGCCGACAACTAAAGGTGGCGAACCTCCAGTGTGCTGCCTGCACAATCCCAGATGAAGTATCAAATCCAATGTGGCCTTGGCTCCTTTTAATGAACCACGTGAAAACGTGACATGGATGACGTCACCTGTCCCACAACATTTAATAGGGCTGGCGGGTATAATGGGCCCATTATCAGAAAGTCTTTGTCTGCAGCGGGATGGAAGCAGTAACGGGGTCGTGACCTGCCATGCTGACCACACTACCCGACACACCCAGGTACAGAAACTTGCGGCCCCACTGTCACATCCTTTGTCGTCCCATGCCCAGCGCTCACTCCCGTGGATGAACCACATCCATATATCTGTGGACCGAAAATACAAGAGCCAAGAAATTCAGAACCTCAGTGCTGGCAGTCAAGGATGGTTTAAGAAAAAAATGGCGGCCGCCCACTTCTGGCGCAGATCATGTGGGTCTTGGTGAAGGTGATAGCGTGGGCGTAACATGTGTATGGCGGCAGTATGTAAAGCAGGCAGATCGTGACATTAGTCAGCTTGCGACACTGATTTGACGCTGCCACTTGGGTGTCACCGTTTAAACCGAGGGCGTCGCCGAAACACACACGTGGAGTTGCCTTTCACTTCTATCATTGAAACCATGGGCTCCATGCATTGTGCAAAGCCCCAGGTAATGTTGGACATAGACCCCTCGGTGCAGCTTGACACTGACAAGCGTCTCTCTGGTAGGCATAGCACTGCACCAAGCATTTCTGTGTGCATGCACATCATTTTTTTTCTGAAGGTCACCCAATCAAAGTCCTCACCTGAGTCCTCTGCAGCAGAACGTGTGCGATCTCACCCTCTAGGGGGCTGACATCTGCACTAGTCTTTCCCCTTGGCCTAGCAGCAGCCCAATCATGCCCCGTGGCTCACCACATGCATGTCCCGCCTCGAAACTGCCCTCCAAAGTTCGTGCATTGCTATTTTCTAAGATGGTGCCTGGGAGAGTCAGATCGAGTAAAGGTGTCTCTTCTTCTCCATCACTCTCCTCCTGTACTTTGCTGAACAGTGTGGGCAGCTGGCAGTTCCTAAGTATCCAAAAGGAGACAGGCACAAGGGTCGGGTTGTGTTGAGGGGTAGGGTGGAGGATCAAGATATACATGCTTACACCCTCAGGACCTTGTTAATAAGAAGAGATTGAGGGAAGAGGGGGAAGTTGGATATGAGAAGAAGGATTAAGCAATGTATCATCAATACTTTAAGCCTCGCAGCTCAACATGGTCTCAGTGACAGCCACTCCAGTAATCTCCGACACAGTTCTCCAACCGTTCTTGCCACTCAACCTGTTTGTTCCTACTTGCACCGATGGTGTGCCATCTTGGCCTGCAAGAGAAAGGGAAGTATGTCAGTGAGTGTGGTGCAAGTGTTCGAATGATGTGATAATCATGGTTGAATAGCTGGCATTGTGTGCATGCTGTGGGAAGTTGGTGTGATATTTAGTGATGGTAAGTTTTTGAAGGTGAGGTGAAGCTATGATTGTGAGGTATGAGTCGTCATTGCTAGAATGTTGATGGGTGAGTGATGAGGTGTGCTACATTGAGCAGTGTGTGAGGCTAGTGCTGCAATTGGTGGGATATGGCATTGCAATATGTATTCATTTACCTTGGCCACTTCAATCAGGTCATTTAACTGCTTTCAGCACTGCTAACTTGTCCAGGGGGCAACACTGTTGGCACTGATGGCTCTGTAATGTCCTCCCAGTGCCTTCACAGAGTCTGTTTGAATGGCATCCTGCCTCCTGCAGGTAGAGGGCCTGTCTCCTCCTATAGAGCAAGGCGTGCAGTACGCCAGCAGTAAACATGGTGCCCTTTCTCTCTCCTGTTGAGATATTGTTCCAGTTCCAGGCACGATGAGGTACTTTGGTAAACAAGTACCTCCTCTTTCAGAAGTGCAGTCAGCCTTTCACCCTGCAGGTAACCTTTAAAGAGATGGCAGATTCCACACGGTTTTCGGAATCCTGTTGAGCTCTGAGCCAACCAACACGTTTCTCCCTGAGCTCAGTGTTGCATTCATGGCAATAAGCAGGCAGCACAAGTTTTGCTGCACTACTTTCAACGGGTGCGGGCAGATTGTGTGTTGTGATCGCCACACTCATTTTCAGGCCTTATCTAAATAGACAAAAGAACATTGCTCCTGTGACAGAGTCAAGAAGAAGGAAATACTTTCATTTCTAGAGCACCTTTCCCAAATGCCAGACATCCCAAAGTGCTTTAGAGCAAATTAAATAATGTTATTAAAAATTGTAGTCACTGTTGTAATGTATGAAATTCAGCAGCCAATTTGAGCACAGTCAGCTCCCACACAAAGTAATGTGATAATGAATGGATACTTTATTTTTGTGATGAGGACAGGAGGACCTGGTTGCAGTGCCGCAGACATTTAATTTATCTCAAATGTCAAGAAACATTTGTACAAAGCCACACTCACCTTCATCCTGCTTTACCTCCCATCACATTCCCATCAATCTGCCTTCCCAATCCTACTCGAGCACACCAACATACCTTGCAAGTGCACCCATCCCTCTTTCTCTATCTACATTACCCCCATCTCACAACACACCCCTCACACTACCCCTCATCCTGCAATCATATCAACTAACAATACACACGGAGGCCACTTGGCTTTGGCACCAAACTCCATCATAGTCACCCTCCAAACAACTAACTGATCCATTCCTTACATTCATTCCATCATCCTCACACAACCTTCTCCTCTTCCCCTCCCTTGGAGGGAAAGAGAGTCTAACATAAGAGGGTGAGGGGGAGAACAGCCATGGCCCTCGAGCATTTCCAAACCTATAACGGCAGATGAGGCAGCTATAGAAATATCTGGAGTTGTTGAGCAGCTGGAGGAGGGATAAAATAGTGCGGGACATCTCAGCACACTGGTGCCATAATTACATATCATACAGATAAATGGTGTACATCAGTCACTCATATGGGGGCTGATGTCAGCAACCATTGAATGGTCATTATGTGCATAATGGTTTCTGTATCTAATCTACATGTAACATATCAAACTCATCTCTTTCCTCTCCCAAAGGTCCATCAAGAGCTGCCACCCACTGTCCATGAGCAAGAGGAAGATGATGCCTCAGAGGAGCCTCCAGCCTCTGAGGGCGCACATCGTTACCTGACCCAAGTGATCCCGGCAGCATTGCAGGTAGGCAGACCTCGGTGTGTACTACGCAAGATAGAGTAGTGGTACCTGCTGTGTCACATGTCACAAGTGAGCAAGAGGAGATAGTGGATACAGGGACAGCAATGGAGAGTCATCGCTGGTGGGCGCAGGATGCTCCCAGCTCTTCTCAGCTGCCTGCTGCCACTGAACCTCAGGGGCCTCCTGTAAGAGGGTGACCCTGGAGATGAGGAAGAAGTGCAGCCGTATCTGACAGGTTTTGTGAGTGCTATGCCTGCAAATGTGCAGAGAATGGAGGAGTCCATCTCCAACAGGAGCATCACCGTGTCGCAGGCCATGGTAACTGTCGGCTCTTCCAGGGAAAGAATGGCCACCTGCATGTGTGGATATCTGAACGGAATATATGGAATTAAGGACAGTAAAGTAAACGGGATATATGAAAATGTATAAGCCATGGAAGAATAGCTGGGAGAATGTCAGATTGCAAATAGTGCAACATCAGCATAGCTAACAGTCTGTCTCAAGGTTTCAAGTCACTAATCCTGCCAATAATATATAATTGTAACATGAAATACATCTGCAGAATTGCAAGGTCTCAGTAAATAGTCACACCATTAGATTGAAACATTTGGAGGCAATACTTGAGCTTTCAAGAAGAACATCTCATATAGATTGACTAATGAGTGACTGAGTTAGACTGTCAATCCATTTATATTTTGTTATCTGATTTCAAAACTGTATAACTGTTAACGCTTTACGATGTAACTTCACCTATCCGTAGGGAGTGTGTACGCTCTATCCAGAGAGTATATCTTCTGTCTGATAGGTCTTACTGGCCGGTAATAAAGACTGCTTTGTTCAAAGCACAAGAGGTATTCGACTCAGTAATTTTACTGAACCAGATTGAGGTAAAAGAATCCAGGAATTAACATTTGGTGTCAGAAGTGGGATCTCAACGGACGACTGCCGAAAACTTGCGAATTAAGAGCCAGACTAGCCTTGGACGAGACGAGGGGAAAATGGCCACTGGAGTGAGTATGATTTCAATACTGCTCCAGTTTCCCCCGGTTTCAAAAGTCTGAGGAAAGTTTAGCCACTCGCTGGTTCTCAGGTAGTGTCTGAACGAGATCCAGGACAATCTGGTGAATACCTTTCAAACTTAGAATAGGGATAGAGATAGGGAAATTGTGCGATGATGCAAACCAAGCGGCGACTTGGAAAGATAGTTAGAGCTAGATAGGGATAGATGATCAATCATGGATCCAAAAAAAATTAATAGAAAAGAAAAGAGACTCTTGTGAATGTCTGTTTAAATGAGAAATGCTTCTGTGACTTTTACTGTAAAAAAAAAAGCCGGGGAGTTGTGGTTTGTTTTATCTCAAACAGAATGAAAGTTTGTTTTAACCCTTCGTAGTGTTGTCCTGTATGTGGGAAGTTTAAGAGTGTGAACCTTATTGAATTACGTATATTCGGATGATAAGTTGCGGAGCCAGGAAATGCCCAAAGGATAGATTTGTTAAAAAGAGAAAAAATTACATGGTCCCGGTGGTTTAAAAAAAAAGAAAAACTTGTTGAAAGAAAACATTCAGAGAAGGCGCAGCAAAACAACTGAGATGGATTCAAAAGGAAAAAAAAAATTATATTAAATAACACGACCTTGAGGCTGGAACAATTGAGATAACGAAAAGCCGTCCACAGCCTACGTGCCAGACTTCTCTCTAGTTATAAAAAAAAAGTAACGTACTAAATAGGTGCCGAAAGAAAAAAAAAAATGTTCTGAGATTTTAAATTATGAAAAATATAAAATCACTCCTGTCCAGTTGGCAGAAAAACTCCATTAAATTAGGGCTTTCATTGACTGATTGAATTTAAACTGCGCAGTAACGTCAAAGGATAGGGAAATTTGGAGACTAAAATAAATTAATTGAGGCTCATAAGAAATCAAAATTAGAAAATTAGGCTCACAGGGAATAAAATGGGGATTTAAATAGAGGATAGGTGTTCAACTCAGGTACGACGTCGACCTTGTATATCACTTGGCCCGTCTAGGCTCTGATTGAATTTAAAAAAAAAACCCCGCAGCAACCCGAGAGAAGGGCCGAAGCGAACGCGCAGCGACGTAAACGCGCAGTGAAGCGAACGCGCAGTGACGTCAACGCGCAGTGACGTAGACGCGCGGTGACGTAAACGCGCAGTGACGCCGACGCGTAATGACGCAGAGGCGCAGCAACGCGAATCGCGAAAGTCAGTGCTAATGGCAGTAAGTCTGTAAGTCTTAAAGTGTTTAGAGTTTTAAGTTTAGTTTTAAGATCGCGCGGCTATGCGGACCGTGCGGTGATGCGGGTAATTTTGTAGATCGTGCGGCTATGCGGACCGTGCGGTGATGCGGGTAAGTGTTAGAAGTCTTTGTCTATTTTGTAGATCGCGCGGCTATGCGGACCGTGCGGCGATGCGGGTAAGTGTTTGAAGTAAAGTTAAAGTATCTTAACTCGCGCGGCGACGCGAGCCACGGGTCGACGCGGATTGCGCGGCGACGTGAACTGCGAGGCAACGCGGATTGCGAGGCGACGTGAACTGCGAGGCAACGCGGATTGCGAGGCGACGTGAACTGCGAGGCGACGTGGTAGTTTAGTATTAAGATCGTGCGGCGACGCGGACCGTGCGGTGATGCGGGTAAGTGTTAGATTTGGAGTTAGTTAAAGTCCGTGTTAGTTCTGTAAAGTCTGTGTCTATTTGTAAGTTTGTTTAAATTGCACGACGACACGAACGCGTAGCGACACAGTAATACGAGGGGCAGTGTGAAAATGGGAAATCAGTTAGATAAAACCACGGATGCGGATAGTCCGCTACAAAAGCTATGTGAGGAATTCCCTGAAAGAGCTGAAGACTTTAGAAAATTATCAGGAGCCCTGAACAAATTATTAGGGGATGACCAGTGGCCTCTAAGTGACGCTAGAAGCGTAGAGGTAAAAAAAAAGCACAGGGATTATTTTGGAGAAGGGGACGAGGAAAAGGGGATAAAAAAATTTAATTGCAACCTGGCGACATTATTGTCAGAAATTAAAAGATGCATCACTTCTATCAAGTTGGCAAACAATGCTATTAAATTAGGACTTGCATTGACAGAGGGAACACGTTAAAACTGTAGACGTCTTTAAAAAAAAGAATGAATGTGCGCACGAGAAACTTGCTAAGAGATCCTCTGGGACCTCTGAGAAAGGTATTGATCAACTACAAGTTAAAATGGCTGGCTTTGTGTTAACCGAGGCTGATGATGAAATTGATGAGTGGCCACTGACTCAGCGCCCAACGGCGCCTCCCGCACCCCCTGGCCTCTTGCTCCAGTCCTCTTCCCAACACCCTCCACCTAACACTCCGGTAAAAAGAGTTAGGAACAACCACATATCACCAAAGCAACAAACCCAAACTGACTCCTCATCCTCTGATAGCGATTCGGATCCCCAGTTTACAAGCAATACAGCCGAAAGGACCAGATCTCACACTCGAAAGGGCAGAACTATATCTCAACATCACAAACAGTCCCGTAAATCTTCTAGTCAACCTACCAGTCCAAGTTGTGAAAGACATAGCAAACACCCCCGCCGATCGAGACGCAGAACTGTCAAGCAGTCAGACAGCTCTGAAACATCCTCCGGCCTGGAAATGATTTCCAAGATCCCAAAGTCCCGACACCAATTCCCTGTCAGACCAATGCCAAACCCTGATGCACAACAAGCTGCAGACCACCTCTCTATAGATGTCTGTGATCTTCAAACAACTATTTGATTGCTCACGCTATCCGGACAGATGGAAAGGGCAGTTAGATATTATTGGCAGAAAAAGAAAGGGGAGGGGGGAGGTGCGCCCCCAACCCGGGTCAAGACTGAATACGTGACTAGAAAGGAAGAGCCATCTCGGGAGGAAGGATCAATAGAACCGCAGTGTTGCATACAGGATTGGATGGATAAGCAAGGATACGGTTATACTAAACAACCAAACGGCCTGAGCCCTGCTAATAAACCTCCCTATTGTCCCCGGCATGGTATGGGAAGAGGCCGGGACTGGGTAAGAGGAATTGACTGTTTTAATTGTGGGCAGGAAGGACATTGGAATAAAAATTGCCCCTACCGTCAGCATGGAAAAGGAAGAGGAGGAAGAACAGGGGGGCAAGGGGGGAGAGGAGGATCTTACACTAACTTCTCCCAGAACAACCCCTTTGGTCAATTGTCCCCCGATTGACTACGCAGCTTGATTGTGCAGGGATCCTCCCCGGACGACGAACCCATTCTGAATGAGTGGCAACCCTTTTTGATAGATACGGGAGCCTTCATGTCTTCTGTACAATCAAAGCTTAAATTCCCTGCTTCTACTGAAACACAGGAACTTTCAGGATTCCTGGGACAAATCTCGACATTCCCAGTGTCAGAACCGGTTAAAATGGGTTACCAGGAAGAATCGGTGGAACATCGAGTTGTTATCACAACCAATCTGGACTGTAACTTGATGGCTAGAGACCTCCTTTGCAAATTCCAGTTGCATTTGGAGTGTGGAGATAACGGGATTATTGTAAAACAGGAAACCCTTAAGCGGCAGTATTATACCACTAGAACCCCTCAGTGGTGGTCTCTGGACCTGCCGCAGGCACCCTGTCACGTGACCCTAGCATACGATCCCAGTGGAAAGAATCAGGTCCTGCAGAACTTTTATCAGGATCACGAAGGGGAAGTGAAGGGAATTCTATTAAGGGCTAGAGTGACTGGACTGGAAAGAGAGGCAGATTTTGTGGAAGTGGATAAGAATCTGTGGAAACAGCCCCTAACAATGGCACCGCATATTGCTTGTGAAGTATTAGCCCCTCACCATGCTAAAGATTTGGGAGTTATGGTACGCAAGGCCATAGATGAGGCTGACCCTACCAGCCGGGATGTGCAAATTTCATGGGGACCCCGAGAAGGTCTTAACGACTCTACAGCATCATACTGGCTCCGGCATACCTGACTATGTGTGGGCAGAGAACCCCTCCCAAGTGGGTTATACTCCCATTGATCCGATTGAGATCTCAGTGCAGGGCAATCCGACAGAACCCACTGAAATCACAGGCAATCCTAAAATGACTTTTTGGCACTATACTGCAATTAATCCGGCCTGTTTTCTTACTGAGCCACCCCAAGATGAGGAAGAACCCAGTCATGATTGTTTATGTTTGTTCACGGAAGTACTTCTATTAATCCAGAAGATACACGAATCTCAGGATACGCCATAGTAAACCAGGAGAATCAGGTCTTGGAATCTGCTGCTTTGAAACCGCCTATTCTGCTCAACAAGCTGAACTATTCGCCCTCACCCGAGCCTGCATCTTGGCCAAAGATCTCAAAGTCAATATCTATACCGACTCTAGGTATGCCTTTGGGGTGGCGCATGATTTCGGACAATTATGGAAAAATAGGGGATTCCTAACCTCACAAGGGAATGAGATATCTCAAACAGCTAGTATCTGATTTGTTGCAAGCCCTCATGTTCCCCAAACGCATTGCCATTGTACCAAGAGACCAAACAGGCCTCTCGTGACCAACAGATGGTAGTGCCCAAAATTATGAGTCAGACTAAAAATCCTGCGAAGGATAAGTTAGCCTCGGAAATACCAATGCCAACCATCCAAGATGTTATAAAAGCACAGGGGGACGCTCCTGAAAAAGATAAACTGTTGTGGAAATATTATGCATGTACTTATGACAATGTTTCTAAACTCTGGACCACTCCCGCGGAACAGACTTGCATGTCTGACGAGTTGGCTTCATGGGTTATAGAATGTCTGCATTTTGCTACTCATTGTGGAGCAAGGGCAACAAGAGATACACTTTTGGCTACTTGGTGGCACCCTAAACTCCAGGCGCTCACCCAGAACATCAGTAGTCGTTGCCTGGTTGGCCAGCAACATAATCCAGGGAAGGGAGTCCCCTGTGATTGGGGTAAAACGCCCCTACCCGAAGGTCCCTTTGAGACATTTTAGTTGGACTACATTGAGTTGCAAAAAGTTCAGTGTTACAGATATGTGTTAGTAATAGTAGATGTGTTTAGCAGATGGATTGAAGCCTACCCTAACCTGGACAATAAGACTCAGACTGTTGTTAAGGTGTTAATGAGGGAAATTGTTCCTAGATATGAGATCTCAGCTAGACTGATGACCACCTATGTTCTTTCTCTGACTCAGGCTCTGCGACTAGTTCACAACCAGGTTCAAGATGCTTACCCGAATTGTCCCTCGTGGCACCAGGGAAGTATGGATTCGGAAGGGATTAGAGCCACAATGGGAGGGGCCTTTTTAGGTGTCACTCACTACCCCCACTGCAGCCAAGGTTGAGGGGAAAAGTGCCTGGGTTCACCTGCACCACTGCAAGCTCATCACCATTTAAACAAATTTTGCTGGTTAGTCTAATTCCTGTTTCTGTTCCAGATTTCCTCCTCCCTATAGCTGAACAAGGCAGTTGAAGGAGGATCAGTTTGAACTCTTACCTGTCAGACAGCCAAATACACTGACGGAAACCTGAAGGGAAACGTGAAAACAGAACTCTTTTTATCAGCTAAATAATTGGACTATTTATAAGATGAGACTGTGTCTGTATGCTACTGATATATGACAGTTTTGGTGCACGGGAAGGAAGACAAAGGCGAGAGCTCCATGTAAACACCTTTTTGTATATGTCTTACGTTTATGCGGAAAAAGGGCACTTCACTAGATGCTGGGTGTGTTCACATATCCCTATACATTCCAAAGGGGGAATTCCTTTGCGCACCGTTCCCCTGACCCTAACTGAGACTGTTATGGATTCAAAGAAACGATATTGGAACAGGTAGCTAACCGCACTGCTGAGGCTCTGGAGGGCATCACAGCTGAAATGGTAGCGATAAGGACCGTAGCATTAGAAAATTGAATGGCCCTCGATTACCTGTTAGCTGAGAAAGGGGGAACGTGTGCCCTGATAGGATCTGAATGTTGCACTTACATTCCTGATAGTTCAGAAAACATAACCCACCTTGCCGATCACATAAGGAAGGAGGTGAAAAAGTTATCCACACCAGCAAAAGAACTTAGCAGGTTTGATTGGTTTCTGGGTGGATCTTGGAGATCCTATCTAATACATGGGGCAATTGTTCTCATCATAATAATTACCTGCTGTTTGATTGTTGGTTGCCTTAACCTCTGCTGTAAAGCAATGACAAGGTTAGCAGACCCTCTTGTGGTCAAGGGTTCCCGGGTTATGATCCAACAAACTAGAGAACTACTCAACAATGCAATACTCATAGAATGATCCTAAATGTTATCATAGAATGATAAAAGGGGGGATGTGGATATCTGAACGGAATATATGGAATTAAGGACAGTAAAGTAAACGGGATATATGAAAATGTATAAGCCATGGAAGAATAGCTGGGAGAATGTCAGATTGCAAATAGTGCAACATCAGCATAGCTAACAGTCTGTCTCAAGGTTTCAAGTCACTAATCCTGCCAATAATATATAATTGTAACATGAAATACATCTGCAGAATTGCAAGGTCTCAGTAAATAGTCACACCATTAGATTGAAACATTTGGAGGCAATACTTGAGCTTTCAAGAAGAACATCTCATATAGATTGACTAATGAGTGACTGAGTTAGACTGTCAATCTATTTATATTTTGTTATCTGATTTCAAAACTGTATAACTGTTAACGCTTTACGATGTAACTTCACCTATCCGTAGGGAGTGTGTACGCTCTATCCAGAGAGTATATCTTCTGTCTGATAGGTCTTACTGGCCGGTAATAAAGACTGCTTTGTTCAAAGCACAAGAGGTATTCGACTCAGTAATTTTACTGAACCAGATTGAGGTAAAAGAATCCAGGAATTAACACATGGAGCAGCTAATGCGCCACTCACAGGAGAACGTGGCGGGTGGGGTGGGGGGTTTGGATTTGTTACTTTAGTGCCTCCTGTTAGTGTCAACAGATGGTGCTAATGGAGTGCTGTAGCATTATTGCCGGGGTGAGGTGAATCCAGTGTTGCACACCAAATTCCACCTCCCGGCAGCACCACCGGTAACAGTTATCACCGAGAGCCTCAGCACCAGGTGGATCATAATGTGAGTGTGCAGCACTCAGTGACTGCTCCATCTGCTAAAATGATTGTCGCCATCTACCTTAATGCCTGGAGTAAACACTGACAGGAAGTGCTGGCATGCAGCAACAGGAAGCTGGCTCCAGGGATGGTATTTAAAGGGATCAGCCGTAATGAATCACAGCTGTAGGTCAGCGAAGTTTCAGTGCTTTCCTGTCACTTTCACATCGTGCAAAAGTCTCACTCCATCATTTCAGGGTTATTTATTATCAGGGGTGTTGTGGCAAATCAAGAGTTTATTCTTTCAAAAATCAAACTGCTGCACTGGGTTACATTAATGGGCCCTGTGCTGGCAGTTGGTCTCAGCCTCCAGGATCTACAGTGGAGGGAGCGGAGGCAGCGAGAAAGACTGGAACATGTGGCCATAGGGAGGAGAAGGGATATCAGGGCTCACAACAGGAGATCTTACCCACCGACAGTAATCTGAGAGCACTGTTCCTACCTTCAATTAAGTGAAGAGCAGTGTATTAGAAGGCTGTGTTTCACTGAGGAGATGGTCAAAGAACTCTGCCACCTCCTGCTACCAGACATCCAGCCTCAAATCCGGGTGACCATGGCTATCTCAGTGGCAGTCAAGCTCACCACTGCACTCGACTTCTTCACTAGAAGATCCTTCCAGTCTGCAACAGGAGACATAGCTAAGATCACGCAGTTCACCATCCATCGCTGCAACCGGGTGGTCACAGAGCCTCTCTACAGCAGGAGCAGGTCTACAGTTCCTTCCCCCTTACCAGAGAGAAGCAGAATGAGCATGCTTGTGGCTTGTCCAGGATAACGGGATTCCCATGGTGCAGGGCGCCATCGACTGCACCCATGTGGCTTTACAGGCAACGCTTCACAGTCCTGAAATCTTCTGTTATCTTAATAATGTGCAGTTGGTGTGCGACCACAGACAGTGAATCCTCAATGTTAATGGATGATATCCTGGCAGCAGCCACGATGCCTTCATCCAGCAGCAGACCAGTGTGTCTGCACTCTTCCTGCCATCACGTAAAGCTCGGGGCTGGCTGGGCAGAGACAAGGGCTATCCGTTCTCACCCGGCTCATTATTCCCCTCAACAACCCCTCCACTCCGATCCAGCATTCATGTAATGGGAGGCATGCTGCCGCCAGGAACATCAGTGAGCAGACCGTCGAAGTGCTCCAGCAACGGTTCCACTGCATTGAGCACTCGGGAGGAGCCCTCAAGTACTCGGATCAGTGGGTGATCCATTTCACAGTGAACTGATGCATGCTCCACAACTTGGATCATGAGGGACCAGCCCTTGACACACTGGATTGCGGAACTATCTCAGGAGGAAGACGACGGGGAGGACAACAAGTAGGAAGAGGAACATGAGGAGTAGTTGGAGCAGGAGACCAATGAGGAGGAGGAACAGGAGCTAGGGAGGAGGCTGCCACTCAATCGGCATTCCAGATGGGCGATCCATCACCGCCTGATCAGACAGCGTTTTTAATGAATTAAACCGTAGGTCCCCGTTGCTCACCACATCCCCATCATTCCATCCCTGTCATAGGCCGTATCCCTGTTGTCCTAAAGGGTCAACATCGCCAGTGGACATGGCGCCCACCACCTAGCACCCAATAATCGGCCCTCTATTCTCCAACGCTGACAATGGTGGGGTGTCATTTTGTGCCGCGCCTGTGCGCTGCTGCTCCCTCGTGTTGTGAGCCACCTTGGCCTGCAAGACAAAAGAAAGTGTGTGAGTGACTGTGGAGCAAAGTGTTTGGGAGATGTTTCTGCCATCGTTGAATAGATGGAGTTTTCTGCCAGGTGTGAGATGTGGGTGTGAGTGTTGGTAGGTGAGGAGGAATTTGTTCTCTCAGAGTCACGTGAATCTTTAGAATTCTCTACCCCAGAGAGCTGTGGAGGCTGGGTCACTGAATATATTTATGGTGGAGATAAACAGATTTGTGAAGGTTAAGGGAGTCAATAATTATGGGGAGCGTGCAGGGATGTGGAGTTGAGGCTAAGATCAGTTCAGTCATGATTTTATTGAATGGTGGAGCAGGTTCGTGGGGCCAAATTGCCTATTCCTGCTCTTATTCCTTATGTTTCTTATCTTCTTACTGTTGGTGTGTTAGTGCTGGGTCCATTGGATAGTGTGTGAACACTGTGATTCAGGTGGTGGTATGAGTCATGTGTTGATGCATTGAGCCAGTGTGACCAACCGAGTGAGGTGGTTAAATTTCTTACTGCACTCAGTGTGGAGTAAGACTACAGCATGGTTTTGCTTTTAAGATGGCCGAATCTACAAATTGACTACATTCTTCTTACCCAGAAATGTAGACACGTGAAGTAACTGTCCAACTGATTGATAAGACTGTTACCCAAACCCTGCTTAAGTGACTGTCCCACGGATTGATGACAGAACCACACGAGCTCACAGAAGTTACAATGGACTGGAACATAAACCTTTTTGATAGCCTGGATAGTTTGGAACACACACGCAGTGGGCCAATAGCCAATTGTCTAAGTATAATTACAGTTCGAATTCTCTCGTCCACGGCGGCAGTCAAAAGAACTGGCAACCTGGTTAGTTGCCAAGAGAATCAGGGGATTAAGTCTCACAATTGGTGACCACGGTCTGGTGTGAGTGTCTTTGTTTCTTTTAATCACTTAGCGGAGAGGCAATTTTAACCATTATAAGGGATTTAATGGGATAGGTTAGTGCGAGCTAATAATTAAGAAATTATTGTGCATTTAATGCCATCGTAAATTGCTTGTATTTATTTTGGATAATCTAAATGAACATAACCCCTGGATTGCAGAGATTGAAGAAACATCCTGTGTCTGCATTGTTTTGTCTTGCAAGTTCGATCTCTGAAAATGTAGAGTCAAGCAGTCAATAGGTCCTGACTCGACGAATGAAAGGCATGAGACAAAAATCTAAGAGGATAAAAACCTGTCCTCATTAAGATAAGTCTGAGAGTTGGTGCCCGAACAGGGACTTGTGAACAACAAACAAACAATGTCAAGGAATATGGATGAGTCAGTTACAATGTATGTGATGAAGAAGTTGGCCCTCAGGGAGGGGTTTGTGTGGGACATTATAGACAGTGATGATCCGGTGGTGGTGGCTGATTTATGGACACAAGATGCCATTTGTCGGCCGAGGTTGAGGGTCCAGAAAGCCGTCAGATTGTGGGCCGATAGAAGGAACTGTAAAATCTGTGAAGGTATAAATAATGTTACAACAGAAATTAGTGAAAAAGAAATGCTGGTAAACCGACTTTTGAAAGAACTAGAGGAGAAAAGAGGGAACTCGATCAAGAATTCAAAATTAAAAAGGAGGTGATGGTGTGATAAAGAACAAAACCTTGAGAGTCATTGGCCTAGGTCCCGCTCAGGTCTTCCCGCGAGCGAACGACAGAAAAAGATTTAAAAAGATGCACACCTGCCTGTTCCTGCTGCACCCACCAGCAATCCTCGTCGTGAGGCCTCCTCTCCCTGTGCATCGGAGTGCGTACACGTCGGGACGTCCGTAAGCTGGAGCTGGAGTCACATGGTTCTGGGCAGCCAATCCAGGTACAGTATTTTCTCATTCATTACACTGGGAACTCCGTAAGTTGGAGTTCTCAATATTATGATTGAGACACTCCCCCCAAACATTCAAAGACCAATAAAAAATTGAACAAATACACCACATATTTAAGATTAATTTAAATGAAAATTATTAATGTGTTGTAAAACATATATATTTTTCTGATTTTTAAAAATCAATTTTTAAATTATTTAAAAAAATAAACTTACCTTATGGGCAGGGTTTTTAAACATTAAATGTGTTTTTTAAATTTTATTTTATTACATTTTTGTATGTTTTAAAACTCTTGTACCTGTAAAAGCAGGCTATGCACATGATTTTATCAGACGCAAGATTGTTCAGGACATCTGCTGGGTGGGATTGGGTAAATATCGCAATCTTGTCCATGCGAATGACCTGGCTGCCGAGATATGGAGTATCTGTCAAGCAGAAAACTTGCTTTTGCGATGCCTTCGCGGGGCTGTACACACTCCGCACACACCCGGGGAGGTTGGGATTTCTGAGCCAATGTGTTAATAATCAAAGGCAGTGTGATGTGTGGGCAGAGACCGATGAATGTCAAAGACATCATGCTGAGCGAACAGAAAGATCTAATCTGGATTTAAAAGCAGCATCCAGGTTCATCCAGGAGCTGATTGTAGAGCAGCGATCGATAAAATGTGATCATACCGAATACAAAAGAAAGACTAAAGAGTTGGAAGATAAGCTACGGTTTCAAACGGATGTGCACCAGAACAAGTTGAATGTAATTGTGTAGACTTTGAAGACAAAGTAGAAATAGAACATAATGGCCCACCACAGGGAGCCAGACCACCACCTGTGGCCCCAATGGGACAAAGCAGGCACTGCCCACCAACACAGGGGTAGAGGCGGGAGCTTTAGGTCCCTTAGATTACCAATTTGTAATTCCATAAAGTACAGAAGATTTGAGAAAGATGGTTACTAACATAAAGATGATAAGAAGTCGGGGAAGACCCTCAAGTTCCTTTCCTCGAGGTAGAACAAATAGCTGTTTTGAGTAACCTGAAGAATGAAGAAAAGAAACGTTTATTGCTTTACACCCTAAGCCCTAGTATTTTTGCAGGTCTTCCCCCACAATATAAAAAGGCAGGGAGTGAGTATGATGGTTTGCAAACTCGAGTTCCTCAAGTAATGGGATTAAAGCCATGGGGGAGGTATAGGAGGGCCCAACAAACCCTCAGTTGTTTTTGATGACCGACTGTAGTCAACGTACAAGGATGTCATGGGTGGGATAGTAAAGGGAGAGGATCTGAAGGGGCAGACACGTAACCATTTGCTGCATGCCCTGATAGTCAGTAATCTGACATAATTACAAGTAGCTTTGTCCGATTTTGAACTGGAGGATGAGGGTGAAGATAACTCAGAGGCCATGGTTTTGAGGAAAATGACACTGCGTTTTGAGATGCATCAGTTGGTCAAGAAGAACACCGGGGTGATGGATATGTCTAAGGGCACGGTGTGTGAGATAAAAGGAGTTGTCACAATGAAGTGGCACCAGGAAGGGTCAAAATACGAGCAAGGGTAAGAAGGGCGGGCTTGTTTCAACTGGAGAGCGAGGGCACCTTATTAAGGTCTATAAGAAACCTAAGAAAGGGAAGACTGAGGTTCGACAACCAGGTGGTCCTCAGCCTAGTGCCCCGAGTTACATGGCATTGCTTCGATATGTGGCCCCGTGTATGAAAGCAGTTGAGGCATCTCCAGGAAAGGTCCATGTAGCCCATGGGGTGAACCGTAAAAAACCCAGGCATGGAGGGGCCGCGCCTTGCCTGAACACCTGTTTAACCTTAATGGCTGTTGTTTAAAGCTGATCAGTTTGTATCAAAGTATGTGTTTGTGTGCAAGTTTAACCGAATGTGAATGCTTGGGGATTTAAAGAATTTCTTATTTGTCTGAATGTCTGTCTTTAAAAAAACAGTGTCTGTCCAATCGAACTGCACACATCTCGAAATGCTCGCTGAGAGCAAAACTGCGACATGCACACCCGAGAGAATCGCTGGGGCGTAAGTTTGGCCTCAATGGAACCCAGATCTCTGAGGGAACCGCCGTGTCAAAGCATCTTAAACAGGGCA
The DNA here is from genome assembly GCF_044704955.1 of Pristiophorus japonicus. NCBI lineage: Eukaryota > Metazoa > Chordata > Chondrichthyes > Pristiophoridae > Pristiophorus > Pristiophorus japonicus. The sequence goes on from NC_091989.1 coordinate 100,677,758, forward strand.
ATAGGTGAGCACTCTGTAAAAGAAGGTAAGTTATCGGTTCTGTATTTATTTATTTTAAATTGTAAAATGGCGATTAACTGTAAAACTGTCTTGGGAAAGTTATATAACTTTTTTATGTTCAATTTTTTTTTTAAGTTTCCCCCCCTCCCTCGGACCAACCGCAGCCTCGGAGTAAATTTTAAAACGCATTTTACGAACCACCGTTTCATCTAGTTCTGTCTTTAACCACCGAGAAACAGCAGAGAATCCTGATGCAAGATCCATTTACTCGCCGGAAGGTATTTCATTTATTTATTATGGAAATTTTTTGCCAGCGCTAGTTATAGAACTTTAGCGGTGTTTCTAAGCGGCAATCCGGCGGTGAGAGGCTTCAGAGAAAGTCTAGCCCTGTGTATGTTTCAGCTTCACTCTCATTATTCGGACAGAGAGCTGAAAGATTTTTTTAACCATTTGTAGTGTTGTCCTGGATGTGGGAAATTTTAAGGAAGTGTCAATAAGTTGCATTGTGCACCGATAATTGAATTACATTTTAAGTTAGAAATGCAGGTGCAAATTTATGATTTAGATTATGATATAGGGAGTTATGAAATGCACAGAAGACCCTTTCTTCTGAATTTCATTGCGATTAATTCATTTTGAAAATTCAAATCGTAACAAAGCAGTGTCTTTTCAATTTGTTTGCAGAAAGAAGAAATGAAAAGTTTGTGTCTTTGCGTGGTGTCCCTTGAAAATTAAGTTGGATTTATTGAGGTTAATTAACCTATGAAAACCAGTCTTTAATTGCCGCCATGGTGACATTCTGGTTATTTGAAAGTATGAATGTTTCTACTTCTGGACATGAGATCTTCACATTGAGGAAAAAAAGGAAGACACCATATTTTGATAATGAATTTGGCAAGGAAAAAATAAAAGATAGCATTTGGTTGTCTGGAAAAGTTTTTCTTAAATTTCTGTGCAATGATGTAATGACATCAAACAATTTTTTGCTTCACCTTCTGATAAACTTAGGAGGAAATCAACCCTTTCCGCTGACAGATGTTTTTTTAATTCAGCAAGGAGCAAGTTTTGAATTGCCGCATGAAATTTTAACTATATTGGACATTATTAAATGATAGTTTCTTAATTTTAAGTGAGTATTTATCCTTTGGGGCAGGAGCAATTTGATGCGTTGGCAGAGTAACCCCTTGGCCTCTTAAGCAGAGTCACAGTGGATTTCTCCACTTCTTTTGTTTTAAGTAGGTGACCATCAGGAAGAAGGGGTGGAGTTGGAAACGGGGGCAGGACATCCCGGAACCAGAAACAAATTGAGAGTGAGTAGAGGACATATGATGGTGGCCCCATTTGAGGGAAAGTTTAGGGAATTACTGTAAAAACTCTTCGGTGTGTACAGCTAACAATCCTGACCCACACAAATGATATGGGAGCTCATGGCCCCACTGATATGCAGCAGAAACACTTCACTTCCACGGCAGCAGGGAAGTGAGCAAGCTGCCTCTACCTCTGCTGAAGTCACACGGCAAGCACCTCATAGAAGCACGTGGATGACAAAGATGACACACAAAGGTCGCCACTTGGGTGTTTTATCCAATGTTTATGTAAGATTTTCGTTGGCATCCGAGGGTCTTAATAGAAGTAGCGGCAGATAAAATGGATGCATTGGTTGTAATTTACCAAAATTCCCTGGATTCTGGGGCGGTCCCAGCAGATTGGAAAACTGTTAATGTAATACCCCTATTTAAAAAAGGAGGCAGACAAAAATCAGGAGACTATATACCAGTTAGCCGAACATCTGTGGTTGGGAAAATGTTGCAGTCCATTATTAAAGAAGCAATAACAGGACCTTTGGAAAAGCATAACTCAATCAAACAGAGTCAGCATGGATTTATGAACGGGAAGTCATGTTTGACAAATTTTCTAGAATTCGTTGAGGATGTAACGAACAGGGGAACCAGTGGATGTGGTGTATTTGGATTTCCAGAAGGCATTTGACAAGGTGACACATAAAAGGTTACTGCACGAGATAAAATTCACGGGGTTGGGAGTAATATATTAGTATGGATAGTGGATTGGCTAACTAACAGAAAGCAGAGAGTCGGGCTGAATGGTTCATTCTCGGTTTGAATATCAGTAACTAGTGGGGTGCCGCAGGGATCAGTGCTGGGACCTCAGCTATTAACAATCTACATTAACGACTTGGATGAATGGACAGTGTGTAATATAGCCAAGTTTGCTAATGGCATAAAGATCGGACGAAAACCAATGTGTTATGAGGACACAAAAAACCTGCAAAAAAGCCATAGATAGGCTAAGTGAGTGGGCAAAAATTTGGCAGATGGACTATAAAGTTGGAAAGTGTGAGGTCATGCACTTTGGCAGAAAAAAATCCAAGAGAAAGTTATTTAAATAGAGAAAAATTGCAAAGTGCTGCAGTACAGTGGGACCTGGGGGACCTGGTGCATGAAACACAAAAGTTCAGTATGCAGGTACAGCAAGTGATCAGGAAGGCCAATGGAATATTGGTCTTTATTGCAAAGGGGATGGTGTATAAAAGCAGGGAAACCTTGCTACAGTTATACAAGGTATTGGTGAGGCCACACCTGGAATACTGCGTACAGTTTTGGTTTCCATATTTACTTGGAAGGATATACTTGATTTGGAGTCAGTTCAGAGAAGATTCACCAGGTTGAGTCCGGAGATGAGAGGTTTGAATTAAGAGGAAAGGTTGAGTAGATTTGGCCTCTACTCATTTGAATTCAGGAGAATGAGAGGTGATCTTATTAAAACGTTATGAGGATTATGAGGGCGCTTGACAAGGTGCATGCAGAGAGGATGCTTCCACTGATAGGAGAGACTAGAACTAGGAAGGATAATCTTAGAATAAGGGGCCGCCCATTTAAAACTGAGATGAAGAGGAATTTTCCTCTCAAAGGGTTGTAAATCCGTGGATTATCTGCCTCCGAGAGGTGTGGAAGCTGGGTCATTGAATAAATTTGAGACAGAGATAGACAGTTTCAGTAACCGATAAGGGAATAAGGCATTATGGGGATCGGGCAGAGAAATGGACCTGAGTCCATGATCAGATCAGCCATGATCTTATTAAATGATGGAGCAGGCTCGAGGGGCTGTGTGGCCTCCTCCTGCTCCTATTTCTCATGTTCTTATGTTAATGAGCTGTCAACCATAAACAAATTATTGGCCTTGAAATTCTGCAACGCCCCATTTGGGGTAATAACTTTTCCAGGAGCGGCAAATAATTTAAATTGGATCACCCGCCGCTGCCGGTCGGTCGGTGCTGACAGACACACCTGGGGCAAAGGTATCTGGGACTGGGATGACAGCGGGTTCCCAAACTGCTCTCAAACATAACATCTGTCGCACCTGACTTACCGCTGATTGCGCAGCAACCACCCGGGAAAATGTCGGCCTTAGTCTTTGTTTTATTTCATTTTCATTTTATTGATAATGAAGATTGAAGCTGAGAATCCTGCTCACCTATTCTTCACAACTGTGTCAGGCAGCGTTAAGTGAGCTCCAGGCCAGTTATTAATGGATTAGCTTTAATATGGCACATGATTATAATTGTTTCTGTTATGTCATTAATACTCTTATGAATAACTCCACGAGGTCTAGTATCACTTCCCCTCAAGTCTTTAATGCAAGTTGACTCGTACATTGATGGCGACCTGTGCTTTGATCTTCCTGGTTAACCATTGGAGGGTCCCTTCTAGCTTGGGTGGGTTGGTAGTGAGATTTGTTGCCAGTGGAGGTCCAGTGCTTTCTGGTTGTGAGTCCATGACTACTCCATTCTCCCCCGCCTCACCCCACAGACACAGAGATCATGCTAATGGCCCATTACATGCAAGTTGCATTCGAGTTCATCACATGTGTTTTACATTTACATCTTGGTACATTTGTTGGGTGGATTACAGTTGCGTTTCTTTTTGTGTGGTACTTTTACATGATCAGTACAGGTATATCAGTACAGGTACATAAGGACAGCCTAGTTCCAGCACGGCCGGATGAGATCTGGGTCGTCTGGTGGCGGCACAGTGCTCCATGCTAGTGGGTCTGTTGTTGAGGTGAGCTCATTTTGCTCGAGTTGCCGGAGCTCAGGGCTCTTGGCGTTACTCCTAATGTCGGGCAGGCCCAAAGACAGCTGATGGATCTGTAACATCCCTGTCCTTTTCATTTGCACAGTGTCGCTGTTCATGCCTGGAAAGCGGTCTGAGCGAGTGAGCATTTCGTCTAAGCGACGGTGGGGCTGCCTCGTCTTGTCTGGCAGTTCGCAGGGGACTGGTGACTTGCTTTGCTTGAGGGCATCATTGTAAGCACTCTCTCGGTTGACATCCTAACTGGTCCAGGTCCCGTTCTGAGGAGCTGTTGCGGGTGACCCTTCGCTCTTGGGCATTCTCTGGTGGCAAGTGGGTTTGTGGGCTGCGCTTTTTCCACCTGGATGGTGGCCGATGGTAGCCAACTGCGAGCGTAGGTGCAGTTTACTGTTATGGTCCGTGGCGGTTCATGTCATCGGGTGGCTGCAATGTTAAACCGATCTGAGGCAGGGTATTGCGACCGGTGCCTCTGCTCTCCGGGTGTCCTTTACTCTGGGGCTTGTCTACTTCAGTCAGCTCTGGGGATACTTTATGATACATCGTTCTGATCCCGGGGTAGCCCGCTGGACCTGTATACGACCGTTAGGTGTTCGCTCGCTACATTGGCTGATTGCAATTTGCAACCAACAATGCTCAACAACATTTTGCTCATTACAGCTGGACTTTTACATTGGTTACTAATTTCAAGCAGTTAATTCACAAATGGCGAGTTGTTGGCCTCCTTTTACCCCAATCATCTTCCTTGCGTGGAACCACGTGTCGTTGCTCCATTATCGCTGTACCTCGTGGTTTGAACGCCATCTTTTCCCTGTCCATGGAGTCGATTGCCATTATCTTCTTTCCCAGGGAATCTGCCACTGAAGCTTGGAAGACGCCCTCTGATCCAGTCTTCCTCCCCAGGAGTCCTGCCACTGAAACCGGGAAGGTGCATTCGGGTTGTCTCGGCCGGATCACCACCACGCAGTCGTGATGAGCAGTCTGTGCCTCGGGGGCTGCGCGGATCTGCTCTCTGGTGCTTGTTTCAACCGGATGTAAAGGCTTGCTTTGCCTCTGAGCATGGGGGACATCGATCGCTGGAGGGATGATGTTTTCCCTGTTCCAATGAATCTTCCCCATGCATCTTCTTCCAAGTCGCGTTGGTCCATCACCTGAAACAATCCATAATGGTAAATTATCACAGCGCCATCATGGGATACACTTACATCCACACTACCAACAACTGATATCAGTTGCTTGGTGTAGGTGCACAGCTTTGCCTGAACCGGGACCAGCTTGGGTCGTTCAGCTTGATCGTTCCATCGCCTCTCAAAGGCATCCTGGCTCATTACTGACTGACTCACCCCCGTGTCCAATTCCATGAAGACTGGAATGCCATTTATCTCATCTTCCATTATCACTGGAGGACAATTTGTGGTGCAGGTCTATAGTCCATACATTTCGTCCTGGGACTGAGCTGCCTCTCTAGCCATCTCCTCTTAATCTGTGCTGGATTCACAGCCATCTGCTGACGCCTCTTTCACGTGGTGAGTCACAGCTCTTTTGCACATTCGCTTGAGGTGGCCCTTTATTCTGTAGCCTTTACAGACATAGTATCTGAAAAAACACTGATGAGCCCTGTGATTACCTCTGCAACGCCAGCATGGTGCTACTCGACTTACGTTTGCACCCCTCGGTGGACTCTAATTTAAAGAACTCAGGGGCCTGTACTTTCTGCCCTGGGCAGATTCATGTTCAACAGTTCTGCCTGTGAAAGGCTCCATTCTATTTACAGTACTTGCCGCGTGTGAGTCCTGAGAGTGAGTCATCATCTGCTTGGAGCTGCAGATTGAGGTCATGAACGCCTGGCTGATGCTGATTGCATTCTGCAGAGTGACGGTGGTTTCGGCAGACAGTAGCCTGTGAATAATGGCCTCATGACCGATGCCAATTATGAAGACATCCCGCAATGCATCGGCGAGGGATGCACCGAATTTACATAGCCCTGCCAGCCTCCAGAGTTCGGCAGTGTACTTCGCGATTTCCTGGCTCTCGGGGCGGCGGTGTGTATAAAATCGATGCCTGGCCGTGAGGATGCTCTCCTTCGGTTTGAGTCGGTCCCGAATTAGTACCTGCGGCTCCTCGTATGAATTGGTCATTGTTTTCTCTGGTGCAGGCAATTCCCTGATGAGGCCGTGGAATGTGGGCTCACATCTGGTCAACAGGATAGCTCTGCGTTTTTCTGCCAGCGTGGCCGGATCATTGTCTACCAGGTCGTTTGCTACGAAATATTGGTTGAGCCAATCCGTAAAGGCTTCCCAATCTTCATCCTCTAGACCTTTTCTAATGAACCAAAGTATGTCATTCTGTTGTGAAAGTTCATAATCTCATCGCCAATTGTTATTTCTTTAATATGCTTATGAATGACTCCACGAGGTCCAGTGTTGTACTTGAGCTGTTGTGAACTTTGTCCCATTTATTGTAACTCCAGAGTGAGGCACAAGCATGGTGGGCAGCCTTTTATACTGGGCCCTACATACATATGCAGGTCACCCTCAGGTCTCCCACTGCAGTGCCCTCTGGTGGCACATCTTACATGACTATACAGTTGGTACACATGGTCTACATACATGACAGTTTCAATGATGAATTGTGATCTCCGTAACGAGCCAGGATGGGATTAATGGGATATAATGTGAAACAAATTTAATTTGCGTTCTGGAAAGTGGTCAGCTCTCACTGTTAGGTAACTAACTGGACAATCAGAACAAAGGGGTAAGTGACCACATTCTTCAACTCCTCTCTGACTTTGCTCTGGGTCACAACGTAAATGCAAGTGTTGCTGCAGGAACTGAGGAGTTGTAGCATTGACGCGATGTATCCAATGATGTACGGAAGACGCTCTTTGTGAAAGATATTAAGGAACTGACTTAATATAATTCGTTCGTGGATGGTGTACACAGCTTGTGTCATCCACAGCAGTATGAAGCTTGCAGATATACTGAAGAGCAGGATGATAGACTTCCTGCGATTCTCCATCTCTGTATCCTTGTGATTCTCCCGATCACCGTTCCCCCGCAGTCTCCTGCGGGCTCTACTCGCCAATAAAATATATCTGACAGTCAGGCCATTGAGGAGCAGAATCAGAACGAACGGGAGCAGTGGGGTTGTCACTCGATGTAAGAAGTCAAATGCTTTCCACAGGGGTGAGGTATAATAGCTGAACTTCACCATGCAGAACCACGGTGTGCTGAAGAAATATACAGCTTCATATCGAAAATACCAAGGGATGTTCTTCAAAGAGCTCAGCACACACACTGTTCCGATTACCACCACCGCAGTTCTCCAAGTGCAATATTTAGTTTTCAGCTTCTGGCAACAAATGGCCACAAATCGATCAAAGGTGAAAGCGACTGTGAACCAGACAGAACAATCTGTGGCTGCATGAGTGAGGCAGTCAATGAGACCACACAGGGTAATGTTGTTCGTGAATGGGTCCGTGGAATAAAGGGGGATAATCTGCTTCAGCAGCACGTCAGTGAGAATAACACTTAGATCGGCTGACGCCATCGCCACCAGGTAACAGATGATACATCCGGACAGACCACACCTTCCTCGGGACAAGATCAGGATCACCAGCAGGTTAACTATGAGAAATCACAAAAAAAGTATCAGATAATACTCATCAAACTGGCAACACAGATTGGACATGATTTTGAGTGGGATTTCTCGTGTTCTTACTGCATTCAGCAAATATAGATTAATCCCCATACCTGGAGAGTGCTATTAAATGGAGACTGATCAATGGAACTGCACAGTGTTTATAAGTGGAGGGTGATCTCTGGACATGAACAGTGCTACCAATTGGAGACTGATACCAGACTGGGGCATTGCTGTCTTATGGTGTAAGATCTATGCACTTGGGCAGTGCTCTCAAACGTGGATTGAGCTGGGGAACTGGACAGTGCACTCAAATGAGAACTTATATCTAGGCCTAGTCCGTGCAAATAAATGATGTTTTATCCCAGAAATCGACAGTTCTATCAAATGGAGACTGACCTCTGTTCCTGGACACTGTTATCAGAAAGAGAATGATGCACGGAATTGACAACTGCTATGAAATTGCAACCGATCTCTGGACCTGGGCAGTGCTAGCAATTAGAGACTGATACCCAAATATAGGTAGTTTTGTCAAATTGTGAACAATCTCTGGACTTGGGCTGTGCTTTGAAATACAAACTGATCTGTAGAACTGGAGAGTGTTAAGGAGTGGAATCTGATCTCCTGATTTAGGCATTCTGAGCAACTGTAGACTGACCATCGACTGATACAGTGCTTTCAAATGGAGACATATCCAAGTACTATGGATTAGAGAATGATCTATAGACCTGGTTAGTGCTAACAATTTTATAATGATTTTCAGACCTGGTAAGGGTAAATAGTTAGAGACTGATCTTTCGACCTTATTACCAACAATTGTGGATTGATCTGTTGTTCTGGTTAGTGTTAACAATTGGACTGTTTAGTGTTAAAAATTGGAGCAGTATCAGTGCTCCTGGTTGGTTTGAACAATTGGAGAATGATCTCCAGACCTGTTTAGTGATAACAATTGGAAAATAATCGGTTAGTGATGACAATGGGAGTATAGTCTTCTCTTCATGAGCAATCCCACGGAGTCAAGGATGACGAGGTGATTGCTGAGTCCAATGCGGGACCTACAGTCTCTCTCAAGGTTTTGGGAGACGGTGCTTGGAGTGATAGAACAATAGGTGCGGGAGTAGGCCATTCGGCCCTTCGAGCCTGCACAACCATTCAATATGATCATGGCTGATCATGCAACTTCAGTACCCCATTCCTGCTTTTTCTCCATACCCTTGATCCCTTTAGCCGTAAGGCCCACATCTAACTCCTTTTTGAATATATCTAACAAACCGGCCTCAACAGCGTTCTGTGGTAGAGAATTCCACAGGTTCACAATTCTCTGACTGAAGAAGTTTCTACTCATCTCGGTCCTCAATGGCTTATCCCTTATCCATAGTCATTGACCCCTGGTTCTGGACTTCCCCAGCATCCTGCATCTAACCTGTCCACTCCCGTCAGAATCTTTTACGTTTCTATGAGGTCCCCTCTCATTGTTCCAAATTCCAGTGAATATAAGCGTAGTTGATCCAGTCTTTCTTCATATGTCAGTCCTGCCATCTGGGAATCAGTGTGGTGAACCTTCGCTGCACTCCCTCAATAGCAAGAATGTCCTTCCTCAGATTGGGAGAACAAAACTGCACACAATATTCAAGGTGTGGCCTCACCAAGACCCTGTACAACTGCATTAAGACCTCCCTGCTCCTGTACTCAAATCCTCTCGCTACGAAGGCCAACATGCCATTTGCTTTCTTCACTGCCTGCTGTACCTGTATGCCAACTTTCAATGACTGATGTACCTTAATACCCAGGTCTCGTGGCACCTCCCCTTTTCCTAATCTTTCACCATTCAGATAATATTCTGTCTTTCTGTTATTGCCACCAAAGTTGATTACCTCACATTTATCTACATTGTACTGCATCTGCCATGCATTTGCCCACTCACCTAACCTGTCCAAATCACATGGCAGCCTCTTTGCATCCTCCTCACAGCTCACACTGCCACCCAGCTTATTGTCATCTGCAAATTTGGAGATATCACGTTCAATTCCTTCATACAAATCATTAATGTATATTGTAAATAGCTGTGGGCCCAACACTGAACCTTGCAGTATCCCACTAGTCACTGCCTGCCATTCTGAAAAGGACCCGTTTATTCCGACTCTTTGCTTCCTGTCTGCCAACCAATTCTCTATCCACATCAATACATTACGCCCAATACCATGTGCTTTAAATTTGCTCACTAATCTCTTGTGTGGGACCTTGTCAAAAGCTTTTTGAAAGTCCAAATATACCACATCCACAGATTCTCTCTTGTCCACTCTACTATTTACATCCCCCCAAAATTCTAGAAGATTTATGAAGCATGATGTCCCTTTCATGTTGACTTGGACCGATCCTGTCACTGCTTTTCAAATGTGCTGCTATTACTTCTGTAAGAATTGATTCCAACATTTTCCGCAAACCGATGTCAGGCTAACCGCTCTGTAATTCCCTGTTTTCGCTCTCCCTCCTTTTAAAAAAGTGGCATTACATTAGCTACCCTCCAGGCCATAGGTACTGACCCAGAGTCGATAGACTGTTGGAAAATGACACCAATGCATCCACTATTTCTAGGACCACTTCCTTAAGTACACTGGGATGCAGACTATCAGGCCCTGGGGATTTATCGGACTTTAATGCCATCAATTTCCCGAACACAATTTGCTGACTAATAAGGATTTCCTTCAGTTCCTCCTTCTCGCTAGACCCTCGGTCCCCTAGTATTCACAGAATGCTATTTGTGTCTTCCTTAGTGAAGGTGGTTGGGAGGGCTGCATGCCCTCCTTACGCTGTGTGTGATTGGCTTGCATGAGCTCCCAGCAAAGAGACTTGACTTGTTCAATGCCTTCCCGGATGCTTCTCCTCCACTTTGAGCGGACTTGGGCCAGGGATCCCTTGGTGGCATTGGGGATGTAGCACTTTTTCAAGGAGTCTTTTTGAGTTTCCATGAAGTGTTTCCTCTGCCCACCTGGGGCTCACTTGCTGTATCAGAGCTCTGAGTAGAGCACTTGTTTTAGGAGTCTAGCATCCGGAATGCAGACGATATGGCCCGTCCATCGGAGCTGATCGAGTGCGGTCAATGCTTCGATGCTGGGGATGTTGGCGTGAGCGATGTGTGCCCATCCTGCCAATGGTTTTGCAGGATCTTGTGGAGGCAGCGTTGTTGATACTTCTCCAGTGGTTTAAGGGGTCTGCTATACATAATCCATGCCTTTGAATCTTATAGGAGGGTGGGTATCACTACTGCCCTGTAGACCATGAGCTTCGTTATGGGTTTGAGGTCCTGGTCTTCAAACACACCCTTCCTCAGCCGACGGAAGGCTGCACTGACACACAGGCAGTGTTGGACTTCGTCATCGACGTCTGCCCTTGTTGACAGTAGGCTCCCGAGCTATGTTAAATGTTTCACGTTGTGCAAGGCATCATGGATCATGATAATCGGGGGGCAGTGCTGTGTGGCAGGGACAGTTTTGTATCGCACCTTTGTATTCGGAGTGTTTAGTGTAATGCCCATATTCTCGGACACTTTGATGAAGATATTGACGACGGTCTGGAGTTCGACCTCCCAGTGTGCGCAAACTCAAACGTCATCTGCATACTGTAATTCAATGACAGAGGATGGGGCGACCTTGGATCTGGACTGTATGTGACAGAGGTTGAACAGTTTCCCGTTCGTTCTATAGATACGCTTCTTTCTAGCGGGGAGCTTATTAAGGGTGAGATGGAGCATTGCTGCAAGGAAAATCGAGAAGAGCGTTGGTGAAATGCTACAACCATGCTTGTCCACGGACCGCACGTGTATTGGGTCTCTGGTGAATCCGTTGTTTAGGATCATGGCTAGCGTGTCATGGTGGAGCAGGCGTTGGATCATGATGGACTTTTGAGCGCAGCAAACTTCCATAATCTCTCGAGGTTGTCAGTGTCAAAGGCCTTTGTGAGGTCAAAGAAGGCCATGTACAGAGATCGATACTGCTCCCTGCATTGTCTTTGGATTTGACACACAGTGACTGCCATGTCCATTGTGCCCCTTACTGGGTGGAATTCGCATAGTGAATCTGGGAGGAGCTCTTCAGTCACTGGCAGAAGGCGATTGAGAAACATTCTTGTGATGACTTTCATTGTGGCAGAGAACAATGAAACTCCTCTGTAATTACCGCAATGGGACTTGTCACCAGTCTGGACGTGGTTAGAGCTAAATATTGGAGAATGATCTGTAGAACTGGTTAATGCTAATAATGGTCTATAGATGTCGTTAGTGCAAACAGTTAATGGTCTGTGGACCTGGTTAGTGCTAACAATTGGAGAATGATCTAGACTTGGTTTCGGCGAACGATTGAAGAATAAGCTGTAAACCTGATTAGATCTAACAATTGGAGAACGTTCTATAGAAGTGGTTAACACTAACAAATGGGTAATTGCTCTATGGATATGTTTAGTGTTTACAATGGGAGAATGATCTATAGACCTGACCTGTATTAACAATGGGAGAATGATCTATAGAACTGGCCTGTTTTAGCAATTGTAGAATGATTTATCGACATGGTTAGTGCAAACAGTTCGAGAATAATCTTTAGAAACATAGAAATCTACAGCGCAGAAGGAGGCCATTTCGTCCCATCGTGTCCGCGCCCACCAAAAAAGAGTCACACGGCCCTTGTTCAGCAGCTTTGAAGCTTACATATAAACCTATGAACAGTGATCAATGGCGGAAATGTGAAGACCAACCAGCCCAACTAGTCCACCGCACACAACTGCGACACCCTTTGCTCAAAAACATTATACACTCCACCCCAATTAGAGCCACGTGATCTCCTGGGAGAGGTAAAAACCAGATAAAAACCCAGGCCAATTGGGGAAAATAAAATCTGGGAAAATTCTTCTCCGGCCAATCCAGATGATTGAAACTAGTCCAGGAGATCACCTTGGCTGTATCTGCGGCAGCCAACAAGAGGTTATCCAGTCTAATCCCAATTACCAGTTCTAGGTTGGAAACGTGCAGGTTACAGCACTTTAAGTGCCCATCCAAGCACCCTTTAAATGAGGTAAAGGTTTCTGCATTCACAACCCTTCCAGGTAGTGAGTTCCAGACCCCCACCACCCTCTGCGTGAAGAAGCCCCACCTCAAATCACCCGTGAAACTTCCACCAACCACCGTAAAGCTATGGTCCTCATAATTTACACCTGCACCAATGGAAATAAGCTCTTGCTATCCAGTATACCAAGGCCCCTCAAAATGTTGTACATCTCAATGAGGTCTCCTCTCAAACTGTTTCCAGTTGAATGTGGCCAAATCAATCCTCAACTTTGCAAAATTAGCTTTTTCCCAATTTGTGCCTTTCATTCTAGGCCTATCTTTGTCCCTATCCATAACTAACTTGAATCTGACTGAATTATGGTCACTGGCAGCCACGTGCTCTCTGACTAATACCCCTTCAACCTGCCCAGCTTCATTCCCCAAAATTAAACCCACAACCGCCTCCTCTCGTGTCGGGTTTTACATACTGATTAAAAATGTTCTCTTGAATGCATTGAAAAAATTCTGCATGCTCTGTACCCTTCACACTATATTTGGCCCAATCAATATTAGCATAGTTAAAATCCCTTACTATTACTGCCCTATGGTTCTTGGACTTCACAGCAATTTGCCTACACATTTGGTCCTCTATCTCCCTTCCACTGTTTGGGACTCTATAATACATGCCCAGCTGTGTGATCGCCCCTTTTTTATTTTTCAGTTCGACCCATATGCCCTCCTTTGATGATCCCTCTAACATATAATCCCTTCTCACTACTTTAATAGTTTATTTATTCAATACCACGACGCCCCAGACCTTTTTACCTGGTTAGTGCAATAAAAATGGCGAATGATCCATAGACATGGTTAGTTTTAACACTTGGAGAATGAGCTATAGACCCGCATAGTGTTATAAATTTGATAATGAATTTTTGGTCTGGTTAGCGTTACCAATTGCAGAAAGATCGATGTATGTGGTTACTTCGAATGATTGGTGAATATTCTACGGACCTGGTACGTGCTAACAATTGGAAACTGTTCTGTCGAAATGGTTAGTGCTAAAAATTGGAGAATGATCTGTGTGAACAGTTAGAGAATGAAATATGCACCAGAAAAATTGTAGAACGATCTTTAGACCTGGTTAGTGCAAACTGTTAAAGCATGATCTACAGCCCAGTTAGTGCCAACAATGGACGATGAGCTATAGACATGATCAGTGCTAACAATTGCAGCATGATCTACAGACCTGGTTAGTGCTAACAATTAGTGAATTATCTATAGACATGATCAGTGCTAACAATTAGGCAATGAACTATAGACCTGGTTAGGGTTAACAATTAGAGTGTGATCTATGAACCTGGTTTGAGCTAAATATTGGAAAATGATGTGTAGAACTGGTTAGAGTTAACAATTGTGAAAAGTTCTATGGACGTGCTTAATGCTATCAATTAAGAGTGGTCTATAGACCTCGTTAGCATTAACAATTGGAGCATGATCAAAAGACCTGGTCAGTACTATCAAGTGGAAAATGATCTGTGGATTTCTTTAGTGCGAACAATTGGAGAGTAATTTATGAACCTGGCTTGTGCTGGCAATTGGAGAATGATCTTTCGACTTGGTTAGTGTTAAAAGTTGTTGAATGAATTATGGAACTGGTAAGTTTTAACAATGTAGAACGGTCTATGAACCTGCTCGTGTTAACAATTGGAGAATGATCTATGGACCAGGTTATTGCGAACGATTGGAGAATGATCTATAGCCCTGGTAAGTGCTAACAATTGTAGAATGATCTATTGATCTATGGACCTGTTCGAGCAGAAAATTGGAGGATGACCTATGGGCCTGGATAATGATAGCGATCGGTAAATGTTCTATGGATCTGGTTAGTGCTGACAATTGGAGAATTATCTGTGGACCTGATTATTGTTGATAATTGGAGATTGATCTATGGACCTGGTTATTGCTAACAATTGGTGAATATCTATGGACTAGGTTTGTGCTAACAATTGGAGAATGAAGTTTGGAGCTAGTTAGTGCTGACAATGGGAGAATTATCTGTGGACCTGGAGAGTGTAAACACTTGGAGAATGATCTATGGTGAATGGTCTATGGTTCACGTTCTTGTTAACAATTGTAGAATTTCCTTTGGACCTGGTTAGTGATAACAATTTGAGAATTATCTATAGATCTGTTTTGAGATAAGTATTGCAGAATGATCTGTACAACTGGTTAGAGTTAACAATGAGAAAAAGTTCTATAAAAGTGATTAATGCTAACAATTGGAGGATGTTCTTTTGACCTGGTTAATGATAACAATTGGAGAATGAATTATGAACATGGTTCATGTGAACAATTGCAGAATGGTCCATGAACCTGGTTACTGCGAACAATTGTAGAACAATATTAATGCCTGGTTACTGCCATCAATTGGACAATGATCTGTAGATCTGGTTTGAGCCAACGATTCGATTAATCAACAGAGCTGCTTAGGGTTAACAATTGGGGAAGTTATATAGAAGTGGTTAATGCTAATAATTGGAGAATGCTCTATGGGCCTGGTTAGTGCTAACAAATTGAGAATATTTTATGTACCTGGTTAATGTTAGCAAATAGAGAGTTATCTATGCAGCTGGTTAATGTTAACAATTGGAAAATAACCTATGGACCTGGTTAGTGTTAACAATTGGAGAAGTATCTGTATAGACCTGATTAGTGTTACCAATTGGAGAATGATCCGTGGAGCTGGTAAATGCTAACAATTGGAGAATTATATAGAGACTTGGTGAGTGTGAACAATTGGATAATGAATATAGACCTGGTTAGTTCGAACAATTGGAGAATGAACGACGGACCTGGTTAGTGCAGACAATTTTGGAATTATCTTTAGACCAGGTTAGTGCTAACAACTGTAGAATGACCTATTGACTTGGTTATTGATAACAATTGGAGAATGAATTATGGGCCTGGTCAATGGTAAAAATAATAGATTGATCTACAGAGGTTTTTCTTGTTAAGAATTGGAGAATGACTTCTAATCCTTGTAGTGTGAATAATTACAGAATGGTCTATAAACCTTGTTAATGCTAACAATTTTAGAACACTCTTTAGATCTTGTTAGTGTGAACAGTTGGACAATGATCTATTGCTCTGGTTAGTGCTGACAATTGTAGAAATAGCTATGGAGCCGGTTAGTGTAAACAATTGGATTTTGATGTAGGGATCTAGTTAGTGCAAACTATTAGAGAATGAACTATAGACCTGGTTCGTGTTAACCACTGCAGAATATTCTGTGGGCCTGGGTAGTGTTAACAATTGGAGAATGATCTATAGACCTAGTTAGTGTTAAGAATTGGCGAATGATCTATGTAACTTGATAGTACTAATAATTGTAGACTGATCTCAGAACATGGTTCGTGCTAACTATTGGAGAACGATCTATGTAACTGGTTTGTTCTAACAACTGGAGAATGATCTAAGAAACTGGTTAGTGCAAACTATTGGAGAATGATCTATGGACCTGTTTAGTGCTTAAAATTGAAGAATGTTGTGTCAACTGGGTAACTGCTAACAAACGGAGAATCATCTCTAGAACTGGTAAGTGTTAACCATTGTAGATTATTCAAAGGACCTGGTTAGTGTTAACAATTGGAGAATGATAAATGAACCTGGTTAGTGCTAACAATTGAAGAATGATCTATGGATCTGGTTCGTGTTTAAATTTGAGAATGATCTATGGACTTGGTTACTGTTAATAATTCGAGAATGATATGTGGACTTGGTATGTGCTAACAATTGGAGAATGATCTAAATACATAGTTAGTGCTAACATTTTCAGTATGGTCCATAGACCTGGTTAGAGCTAGCAATTGGAGAATTGTCTGTAGAACTTGTTTACAATTGGAGATAATCCAATTTAAAATTGGAAAACGATCTGTAGATCTGGTTAGTGCTAACAATGGGACAAAGATCTAAGAATGTAGTTAATGCTAACAATTGTAGAATAATCTATTTAACTGGTGTTGAGAATTCAGAAGTTTCTAAGAACCAGATTAGTGTTAACCATTGGAGAATGATCTATAGACCTGATTAGTGTTAACAATTGGGGAATACATTATGGACCTGGCTAGGAATAAGAATTGTACACTGATCTAGGAACGTTGTTAGTGTGAAAAATTGCAGAATGATCTATGGATCTGGTTGGTGTTAACAATTGGAGAATGATCTCTGGACCTGCTTAGTGCGAACAATTGAAGATTGATCTATAGATATGGTTATTGCTAACACATGGAGAATTATCTATTTAGATGGTGTGGACAATTGGAGAAATATCTAAGAAGGTTGTTTATGTTAACCATTGGAGATTGATTAATAGACCTGGTTAGTGCAAGCAATTGGAGAATGATCGATGAACCTGGTTTGTATTAAGAAGTGAAGAATGATCTATTGACCTGGTTAGTGTTAGGCATTGGAGAATGATCTATGGACCCAGTTAGTGCTAACAATTGGAGGATGAACTGTGGACCTGGTAACGGTAGCGTAGTTATAAAATCGGCGGACTGATGATCAAGATGACGGGACTAATGATCGAGAGACACGAGTTCAAATCCAACCACGGCAGCTGGGGAGCTTTACTTCAGTTAATTAATGATTCTGCAATATTAAAAAACGCTATTGTTGGTAATAGTGACCATGAAAATACCAGATTGTCATAAACACCCATCTGTTTCAATAATATCCTCCAGCGAACTGCCGTCCTTACCAGGTTCGGCTAAATATGTGACTCTAAACACACTGCAACGTGATTGACTCTTAACTGCCCTCTGAAATGGCCTAGCAAGCCAATCAGTTGTACACAACCGCTAAGAAAAACAATAGTGAGCATAAATCCAGATGGACTCCCTGGCATCGACTTCGGCAACATCACACCCAGCACAATCGACACTGCAAAGTCCTTCTCACCAACATCTGGGGACTTGTGCCAAAATTTGGAGAGCTGTCCCACAGACCTGTCAAGCAACAGCCTGACATAGTCATACTCACAATATAGTACCTTTCAGTCAATGTCCCATAATCTTCCATCACCATTCCTCTGTATGTCCTGTCCCACCGGCAGAACAGACACACATGAGGTGGCGGCACAGTGGTACATAGTCAGGAGGGAGTGGCCTTTGGAGACCTTAGCATTGACTCTTGACAGCATGAAGTCTCAAGGCTTCAAGTCACGAATCGGCAAGGAAACCTGCAGATTACAAGCTACCGCCCTCACACAGCTGATGATTCAGTAATCCTCCATGTTGAATACCACTTGGAAGAAGCACTGAGAGTAGCAAGGGCACAGAATTTACTCTGAGTGGAGGACTTCAATGTCCATCACCAAGAGTGACTCGGTAGCACCACTACTGATGAAGCTGGGCGAGACCTGAAGGATGTAGCTGCCAGACTGGGCCTGCAGCAGGTGGTGAAAGAACCAACATGAGCGAAAAACCTACTTGACCTCGTCCTCACCAATCTACCTGTCGCAGATGCATCTGTCCATGACAGCATTGGTAGCAGTAAACAGCACACAGTCACTGTGGAGATGAAGTCCCGTCTTCACATGGGGGACACCATCCATCATGCTCTGTGGCACTACCACCGTGATAAATGGGACAGTTTCAGAACTGACCTAGCAGCTGAAAACTGGGCATCCATGAGGCTCTGTGGGCCAGCAGCAGATTTGTATTCCACCACAACCTGTAAACTCATGGCCCGGCATATCCCTCATTCTACCATTACCATTAAGCCAGGGGACCAACCCTGGTTCAATGAAGAAAGTAGAAGAGCATGCCAGGAGCAGCACCAGCCAAATCTGAAAATGAGATGCCAACCTGGGGAAGCTGCAACACAGGACTACATGCATGCTAAACAGTGGTAGCAGCATACTATCGACAAGGCTAAGTGGTCCCACAACCAACAGCTCAGATTAAAGTGCTGTAGTCCTGCCACATCCAGTCATTAATGGTGGTGGACCATTAAACATTTAACAGGAGGAGGAGGCTCCATGAATATCCCCATCCTCAATGATGGCAGAGCCCGGCATGTGAGTGCAAAAGAAAAGGCTGAAGTGTTCACAACCATCTTCAGCCAGAAATACCGAATGGATATCAGCCTCCTCCTGATGTCCCCACCCTCAAGGAAGCCCGTCTTCAACCAATTCGATTCACTCCACGTGATATCAAGAGACATAAGCACTGGAAAAATAAAAGTCTATGGGCCCCAACAACATTCCGGCTGTAGTGCTAAAGACTTGTGCTACACAACTAGCCGTGCCTCTATCCAAGCTGTTCCATTACAGATAGAATACTGATATCTATGCGACAATGTGGAAAACTGCCCAGGTATGGTCTGTCCACAAAAAGCAGGACAAATCCAATCCAGCCAATTACCGCCCCATCAGTCTATTCTCAATCATCAGCAAAGTAATGGAAGGTTTCATTAACAGTGCTATCAAGCAGCACTTATTCACCAATATCCTGCTCACTGATGCTCAGTTTGAGATCCGCCAGGACCACTCAGCTCCAGAACTTTTATAGCATTCGTCTGAATTCCAGAGGTGAGGTGAGAGTGACTGCAATTGACATCAAGGCAGCATTTGACTGATTGTAGAAGCAAGGAGCCCTAGTAAAACTGAATTCAATGGGAATCAGAGGGGAAAGCCTCCACTGGCTGGAGTCATACCAAGCACAAAGGAAGATGGTTGTGGTGGTTAGAGGTCAATCGTCGCAGCCCCAGGACATCGCTGCAGAGTTGCTCAGGGCAGTGTCCTAGACCCAACCAGTTAATGTTGCTGCATCAATGAACTGCCCTCCATGATAAGTTCAGAAGTGAGGATGTTCGCTGATGACTGCACAGTATTCAGCCCCATTCGTAGCTCCTCAGATAATGTAGCAGTCCATACCCGCATGCAGCAAGACCTGGACAACATTCAGGCTTGGGCTGATAAGTGGCAAATATCATTCGTGCCACACAAGTGCGAGGCAATGATGTCTCCAACAAACGATGTCTAACCACCACCCCTTAACATTCAATGGCATTATCATCGGTGAATCCCCCACCATCAACTTCCTGGGGTCACCATTGACCAGAAACTTAACTGGACCAGCCACAAGATACTGTCGCAACAAGAGCCGGTCATCGGCTGGGAACACCTCCTGACTGCCCTTGGACTTTCTACCATCAACAAGGCACAAGTCAGGAGTGCGATGAAATACTTTCCACTTCCCTTTATCAGTGCAGCTCCAACAACACTCAAGAAGTTCGATATCATTCTGGACAAAGCAGCCCGATTGATTGGCACCCCATCCAACAACTTAACCGTCCATTCCCTCCATCACTGAATTACCATGGCTGCAGTGTGCACCATCTACAAGATGCACTGCAGCAACTCACCGAGGCATCTTCAGCAGCACCTCCCAAATGCAAGACTTATGCCACCTAGGAGGACGTGGGCAATTAGAACATGGGGACTCCACCACCTCCACGTTCCTCTCCAAGTTACACACAATCCTTATTTGGAAGCATATTGCCGTTCCTTCTTCATCGCTGGATCAAAAGCCTGTAACGTCCTCCCAAACAGCAGTATGAGCGTAAAATAACGACACGGACTGCAGCGGTTCAAGAAGTTGGCTCTCCACAACCTTGCCAGCCACTCCCAAATTCCTCGGTCAATTTTTTTTTTTAAATTGGAGAAGGATCTATCGACCTGCTTCGTGTCAATCATTGGAGACTGACCTATGGAACTAGTTATTATTAACAATTGAAGAATGATCTATGTAACTGGCAATTTCTAATAATTGGAGAATGATCCAGGAACGTGGTTAGTGATAACAATTGGAGAATGATCTAAGAACCTAGATATATTTAACCATTGGAGAACAATCTATAGACCTGTTTATTGTTAACAATTGGAGAATGATCTAAGAACCTGGTTAGTGCTAACAATTGGTCAATGATCTACAGATCTGGTTCGTGTTCACAATTGGGGAATATTACATGAACCTGGGTAGGGATATGAATTGTAGACTGATCTCGGAACCTTGTGAGTGTGAACAATTGGAGAATGATAAAGGACCTGCTTACCGTTAACAATTGCAGAATGATCAATAGACCTGGTTAGTGCTAACAATTGCAGAATGATCAACAGACCTGTTCAGTGCGAACAATGGCAGAATGAACTATGAGCTTGGTCAGTGCTAACAATTGGAGAATCATCTATGGACCTGGTTATTACAGACAATTGAAGAATGATCTATAGTTCTGGTTAGTGCTAACAATTGGAGAATTGTCTAGAGACCTGGCAATGTTTACAATTGGAGAACGGTCTATGGACCTGGTTAATGTTAAGCATCAGAGAATATTCCGTGGGCCCGGGTAGTGATAATAATTGAAGAATGATCTAAGTATCTTGTTGGTGCTAACAAATCTGCAAAGATTTATAGACCTGCTATGTGCTAACAATTGGGGAAACATCCATCAACATGGTTACTGTTAACCATTGTAGAATATTGTGTGGACCTGCTAGTGTTAACAATTGGATAATAATCTATAGACCCAGTTGGTGTTATGAATTAGAGAATGATATAAGAATCTGATTAGTGCTAAAAATTGGAGAACTATATATTTACCTGGTGTTGATATTTGATGAATTTTCTAAGAACCGATGAAACTATGGGAGCATGATCTATAGACCGGTTAGATTTAACATTTGGAGATATTTCTATTGAACTTGTTTAATGCTCCCAATTGGATAATAGTCTATAGACCTGGTTAGTGCAAACAAATTGGAGATTGATTTATGGACCTGTTTCGAGCTAACAGTTGGAGAACGATCTATGTAACTGGTTAGATCTAACAATTTGAGAATGATCTAATAACCGGGATAGTTTTAAACAAATTACAATTGAAGAACGTTGTATCGAACGGGTTAGTGCTAACAATGGGAGAATGATCTATAGACCTGGTAAGAATTTATATTTGGAGAATGCTCGATGTTCCTGATTAGTGTTAACATTTGATGGATTATCTATGGACCTGGTTAGTGCGAACAATTGGAGAATGATTTCGAGACCTGGATCGTGATAACTATTGGAGCATGATCTATAAACGTGTTTAATGCTAACAATTGTAGAATGAACCTTAGACCTGGTAACTGCTAACAATTGGAGAATGATCTGTGGAACTGGTTACTGCTAATAATTGGACAATATTCGATGGACTTGGTTATTGTTAACAATTGTAGAATGAAGTTTGGACTTGGATGGTGTTAACAATTGAAGAAGGATATATGGACCTCGCTAAAGTTAAACATTGGGGATGATCTATAGCCTTGATAGGTGCTAATAATTAGAGATTATTCTCTGGACCCGGTAAATGCGAACAATTGGAGAACCATATAAGTATCTCCTCTTTATTTATATGCGATCCAATGTCTCTACCCTCTTCTCCTTTCCTGTCACATTGGCAGCATTCCTTTCTGAAAAGGGAACACAGATGCAAAATTTAGCCTCAGATTCCACAACACGATTCAGTGTTGATTGCTAAACGGTTGCATCCTTCATTTGACTTTGTATTCAGTCACTGACTCCAGGAGACAGCTTTCTGTTTAGTAATAATTTGCTATTTTATTTATCACTCAATATGACTTAATTTTATTGCAATACTCAGGTCCACGAATAAGACTCCATTTTATAGCCACTGTCCAAGTCTGAAGATCAAACTCCATTTCATATCCCTAACATGGGTCCATAGATCATTCTCCAATTGTTAACATTTACCGGGTACATATATCATTCTCCAATGGGTAGCACTAACCAGTTATATAGATCATTCTCCAATTCTTAGCACGAGCAAGGTCCATATAATATTCACCAATTATTAACACTAAGCAGGTCGAACATCATTCTCCAATTGTTATCACTAACCGGATCTATAGATCATTCTGCAATTGTAAGCAATAATCAGGTCGATAAAGCATTCTCCAATTGTTTACACTAACCACGTTCATAGATTAATCCGCAATTATAAGTATACAGTAATGTCCCCATGGAGTTGGTATTAGGGCCACTGCTATTTTTCATATACGTGTGGTCGGGTGGCGGGAGTATAATTTCAAAGTTTAAAGATGGTCTGTAACCAGAGGACATAGATTGAAGATAATTAGCAACAAATAAAAACTAGGGGAGATGAGTAGATTTTCGAAGCAGATAGTTGCGATCTGGAATGCACTGCCTGAAATGGTGGAGGAAACGGATTCAATACTAACTTTCAAAAGGGAATTGGACATGGACGTATCACTGAAACATGCAGGGATTCTGGTAATAGAGCAGGGGAGTGGTGGGACTATTTGGATAACTCACTTAAAGAGACAATACCTGTACAATGGGTCAAATGCTCTCTATCTGTGCTGTATGATTACACTCAATTATATTTTACAGCTGGCAGGCAAACAGATCAAACAGGAAACTGGATGTACTGATGGATAATGAGCCTGAATTAGTCGACAAGGAAGGAGAGAGAGAAACCAGGAAACCTCAGACCTGTCAGTTTAACATCAGTTGTGGGGTAGTTTCTGAATTCTATCATCAAACACGAAGTGCCTGAGCACTTGGAGCAGTAAGAGCTGATCAGAGACAGAGTCAGCTTGGATATGTGAAGGGAAGCTCATATCTGACTAATCCAGGTGATTTGTTTGAGGTGGGCACTAGCAGGTCAGTCCCTATGCATGTTATCTCTATAATAATAATGTTATCTTGTGCAGCATATAACAGCAGCGGTTCGGGGCTCAGGAGAGGCGCATCAGAGCCTCGTCTCCAGTCGCCTTGGTCAATGCTCGCCATTCAACCAAGAGCTGGCTCTTTCAAGCCCGCGTGCGGCTGATGTGCAACGGTCAGCATATGTTAAAAATGCCATGCCCAGGCATCATCCACCCTTTAAGATGTAACTTATTGAAACACCTGTGAGCAGGTTTGTTTTTGGTGAGAAGAGCATCATCCTTCTGCTGCCTAGTAGTCTATACTCTGATGACAAGGGATTATCTTGCAAATATTGACGATAATATGATTGAATTTGATATTGGGGGGTGAGAGCGAGACGGGAGAGTCACAAACCAACGTTTTACATTTCAGTAAGGTGAACTTTAACCGGGTGAGCAAGGTGTCCACAGTAAACTAGACTGAGCTGTCAATGGGTAAACCGACAGACACACAGCGGCAAGGATTCACAGGGGGAATCTTACAACACAAAACCAGCACATGCTCTAAAATTAAAAATCGCGACTTGTGCAGTTAACAGTCGTGGCAACAAATTAACCATACGGCTCTATCAAGCTCAAAGGATTATACAGATGCACGGAAAAGCGAAAATTCAGCTGACGGGAAGAGCTATAAAACACAACAAAGGGGCAAAATGGAAGCAATGAGAGGTGCAGAAAGAGAATGAAGAAAGTTGGAATTGGCATCAAAACAAACGGCAAACGGTATTAAAATTATTTTAAGAGAATGAGAGCGGCAAGGGAGGATGTGTGTATATATTGAAGACAGATGGAGGGGTGACTTTAATGAATAAGGAAATGTCAGGCTTGTTAAATGAGGACCTTGTATCCTGAGAGGGGGAAGAGGACAAAATAATAGCGGTACAAGGGAACCTGAATTCTATATTCAATACCTGTTTACAGAAACCCTGGAACCCATTGCGGTTGGTTACTGTGGAGGAACTACAGTTACGTGAATGTCACAGCAATTGTTACACTCTGGGCACACAAAGTGAATCCCAGATATTTCTACCCGAGGTTCGACAGTGAAGCTTTGAGTTTTCCAGAAAGTCGTCTCTAAATAACTGTTTGGGTCCCGACATTGCAATCTCCATGTTAAAGGGTCCTCGTGACTTGCACACAGATCCGGACAAAAATGCTAAAGTGACAGTATTTCTACAGCCCTGTCACTTGATGAAGTCCCGCCGTTGGACTCAGCTGTTTCCACATAGATTGAGTCGGGGCACATTCAGCTTCACTGTAGGATTCCCACCGAGTGACATTGCAAATAACTGTTAGAAAGCAGTGCCCAACCGGAATGAGCGATAAAAGCAGTTAAAATTCAGTCTCTGAGATCTGAGCATTACTGTGAAGTCTGTTGTTCATCAACTCCAGGGACACTGTGGGTTGTGAGTTACACAGTGCGATAGAATAGGAGCAGGGATTTACACACAGCGCAAACCAACAATATCCCAGCTCAATAGAGAGAGAGTGGATAGAGACAGACATACAGAGACAGACAGGCGGAGGCAGAGAGTGGGAGAGAAACACAGAGAGATGGATAGAAAATGGACAGACAGGAGAGACAGGGATACACAAAGATATCCAGAGACACATAGAGGGATACATGAACAGAGATATATGCAGATCGACGCGAGAGAAATTTGAAAGAAACAGACAGCGAGAGAGAAACAGAGAGAGAGAGAGACAGAGAGAGAGATTTAAAGAGAGAGAGACAGAGAGAAACAGAGAGAGGGAGAAATACAGAGAGAGAGACAAAGAGAGACAGAAAGAGAGAGAGAGGGAGAGAGACAGACAGAGTGAGCGAGAGAAAGAGATAATGAGCGAGAGAGATCAGAGAGAGAGACCGAGAGAGGGAGAGCAAGAGAGAGTGATACAGCGAGAGAGAGAGAGAGAAGGAAAGACACATAGACACCGAGAGAGCCAGCGATAATGAGGGACAGAAAGCGAGAGAGTTATAGACAGAGAGGGAGACAGAGACTGAGAAAGATAGAATGATGCAGAGATACAGAGACACACAGAGACATAACGAGAGAGAAAGACAGAGCGAGAGATGGAGAGTGAGAGAGATGGGAATGGGAGAAACTCAGTGAATCTATTGCACAGCATGACCGGCACAGCGCCAGGCACTCACCACATTATACAGTATCAACGCGACTCGGAACGTATCGAATGTGACTGGGTATTATTACAGTCTGTATTGCCTGTGGATTCCAGTAATCCCATTAAACTAGTACAGAGCGGGGAATTCAGGGTGTGCTAAAGGGGAACAGGTGGACCCACAGTGAGCAGCACAGACTGAATACACAGTGTGTCGCTCAGGATCAGACAGCTGTAGTCAGGGCGGATCTCACAGCCTGTCATAAAGCTGTCATCCGGAGCCAGTCCTCGATCTGTGTCAGAGATTGACAGATAGATCCATGGGGCGGCATCACTTACATTCCACATTCACATTAGTATCGTTTGTGTAAGAGAGTCGAGTGAAAATGGGGAATGTGACATTTGTTAAAATGATGTCACTAACAGTACACTGTGACACACGGGTAACGGCAACACGCTGACACTATCAGGAACAGCAGCAACACGCAACACTTACTTGGGATCGCAACAGCGGCGAGAATGGGATAGAAAATCCTTTTTGCATCATAAAGGTCCACACCATAAATCGGATGGTGCTGCATCCTCTCCCTCGCAGTCCCACGCCCAGTGCCAGGCTCAGTAACACTCCCTGCCCCTCTCAGGCGATGCTTTAATGGGAGCTCCTATTTCTAGAGAGGAGGAAAGCCCCCGTGAGACGGGGAGAGGGAGGGGAAGGTTGCATCACACTTCATATTACTTACAGTCAGTTGTACACAGCAGATTGGCAAGTGCTAACAGGGGTATCATATAACATCATGTTTAAACGGCTGTCCAACAGGTGGGCATTCTTGCGAAATGCAGTTGTACAATTTCTGTTAATGAAACCGCACCAAGACAATCCTGTATGTTCAGGAGAGCATCTGGCTCGATTAACTGCCCATTGCAGCATAAGAAATATAGAAAAATAGACATTTACAGTGCAGAAGAAGGACATTTCGACCCATCATGTACACGCCCACGATGAAGAGGCGCACAGCCCTCGGTCAGCAGGTTACAACGAAACATAGAAAGTAGGTGCAGGAGTAGGCCATTCGGCCCTACGAGCCTGTACTGCCATTCAATAAGATCATGGCTGATCATTCCTTCAGTACCCCTTTCCTGCTTTCTCTCTATACCCCTTGATCCCCTGAACCGTAAGGGCCATATCGAACTCCCTCTTGAATATTTCCAATGAAGTGGCATCAACAACTCTCTGCTGCAGGGAATTCCACAGGTCAACAATTCTCTGAGTGAAGAAGTTCCTCCTCATCTCAGTTCTAAATGGCCAACCCATTATCCTGAGACAATGTCCCATGGTTCTGGACTTCCCCAACATCGAGAACATTCTTCCCACATCTAACCTGTCCAGTCCCGTCAGGATCTTATATGTTTCTATGAGATCCCCTGTCATCCTTCTAAACGCCAGTGAATAAAGGCCCAGTTGATCCAGTCTCTCCTCATATGACAGCACAGCCATCCCTGGAATCAGTCTGGTGAACCTTCGCTGCACTCCCTCAATAGCAAGAACGTCCTTCCTCAGACTAGGAGACCAAAGCTGAACACAATATTCCAGGTGAGGCCTCACTAAGGCCCTGTACAACTGCAGTAAGACCCTATATTCAAATCCCCTAGCTATGAAGGCCAACATATCATTTGCCTTCTTTACCGCCTGCTGTACCTGCATGCCAACTTTAAGTGACTGATGAACCATGACACCCAGGTCCCGTTGCAGCTCCCCTTTTTCTAGTCTGCCGCCATTCTGATAATATTCTGCCTTCATGATTTTGCCCCCAAAATGGATAACCTCACATGTATCCACATTATACTGCATCTGCCATGTATTTGCCCACTCACTTAATCTGTCCAAATCACCCTGCAGCCTCTTAGCATCCTCCTCACAGCTCATACCGTCACCCAGTTTAGTGTCATCTGCAAATTTGGAGATATTACACTCTATTCCTTCATCCAAGTCGTTAAAGTATATTGGAAAGAGCTGGGGTCCCAGCACTGAGCCCTGCGGCACCCCACTAGTAACTGCCAGCCATTCTGAAAAGGACCCGTTTATCCCGACTCTCTGGTTCCTGTCTGCCAACCAGTTCTCTATCCATGTCAGTACATTACCCCCAATACCATGTGCTTTGATTTTGTACACCAATCTCTTGTGCTGGACCTTGTCAAAAGCCTTTTGAAAGTCCAAATACACCACATCCACTGGTTCTCCCTTGTCCACTCTACTAGGTACATCCTCAAAAAATTCCAGAAGATTCGTCAAGCATCATTTCCCTTTCATAAATCCATGCTGACTCGGTCCAATCCTGTCACTGCTTTCCAAATGCGCTGCGATTTCATACTTAATGATTGATTCAAATATTTTCCCCACTACTGATGTCAGGCTAACCAGTCTATAATTACTTGCTTTCTCTCTCCCTCCTTTTTTAAAAAGTAGCATTACATTAGCTACCCTCCAGTTGAAAGGAACTGATCCAGAGTTGATAGATTGTTGGAAAATGATCACGAATGCATCCATGATTTCTAGGGCCATTTCCTTAAGTACTCTGAATGCAGACTATCAGGACCCAGGGATTTATCGGCCTTTAATCCCATCAATTTCCCTAACACAATTTCCCGCCGAATAAGGATATCTTCTGTTCCTCATTCTCACTAGACCCACTGTTCCCTAGTACATTCGGAAGGTTACTTATATCTTCCTTTGTGAAGATAGAATCTAAGTATTGGTTCAATTGGTCTGCCATTTCTTTTTTCCCCATTATAAATTCACCTGAATCCAACTGCAAGCGACCTACATTTGTCTTTACTAATCTTTTTCTCTTCACATATTTATAGAAGCTTTTGCAGTCAGTTTTTATGTTCCCTGCAAGCTTCCTCTCGTACTCTATTTTCCCCTTCTTAATTGAACCCTTCGTCCTCCTATGTTGAATTCTAAATTTCGCCCAGTCCTCACGTTTGTTGCTTTTTCTAGCCAATTTTTGTGCGCCTTCCATGGTTTTATCACTTTTCTTAATTTCCCTTGTTATCCATGGTTGAGTCACCTTCTCAGTTTTATTTTTATTTGTGACAGGGATGTACAATTGCTGAAATTCATCCATGTGATCTTTAAATGTTTCCCATTTCTTATCCACCGTCAACCCTTTATGTATCCTCTGCCAGTCTATTCGAGCCAATTCATACCACATACCGTCGAAGTTACCTTTCCTTAAGTTCAGGAACCTAGTTTCCGAATTAACTTTGTCACTCTCCATCTTAATAGGGAATTGTACCATATTATGGTCACTTTTCCCCAAAGAGCCTCGCACAAGATTGCTAATTAGTCCCTTCTCATTACACATCATCCAGTCGCGGATGGCCAGCTCCCTGGTTGGTTCCTCGACAGATTGGTCCAGAAAACCATCCTTAATACACTCCAGGAAATCCTCCTCCACCGTATTGCTACCACTTTGGTTAGCCCAATCTATATGTAGAGTAATTTCGCCCATGATAGCTGCTGTACCTTTATTGCACACATCCCTTATTTCTTGTTTGATGCTGTCCCCAACCTCACTACTACTATTTGGTGGTCTATACACAATTCCCACTAGCGTTTTCTGCCCTTTGGAATTCCGCAGCTCCACCCAGACCGATTTCACATCATCCACGCTAATGTCCTTCCTTACAATTGCATTAATTTCCTCTTCAAGCAGCAACGCCACCCCGCCTCCTTTTCCTTTCTGTCTATCCTTCCTAAATGCTGAATATCCTTGGATGTTGAGTTCCCAGCCTTGGCCACCCTGGAGTCATGTCTCCGTGATGCCAATCACACCATATCCGTTAACTGCTGTCTGCGCAGTTAATTCATCCACCTTATTCCGAATAATCCTATCATTGAGGCACAGAGCCTTCAGGCTTGTCTTTTTAACACAATTTGCCCCTTTTGAACCTTGCTGTAATGTGGCCCTTTTTCCTTTTTGCATTGAATTTATCTGCCCTCCACTTTTACTATTCTCCTTTCTATCTTTTGCTTCTGCCCCCTACCTTCTATTTCCCTCTGTCTCCCTGCATAGGTTCCCATCACCCTGCCATATTAGTTTAACTCCTCCCCAACAGCACTAGCAAACACTCTCCCTATTTTGAGGCTGTGCCTCCTAGTTCTAGTCTCCCCAGTGTGTCTGCTTTCTCATTCCCTTTCCACTTGGGCTCTGTCTCAGAGTGTGCTTTGACCATTTGGATGCAGTAATCCTTCTGGTCCCTACCCGTGATGTCCAAGATGACTTTTAACAATGGAGCCACCACCAACGGTTTTGCGTCTGAGGATTAAACCATCGCCTAGCCCATATGGCTAAATATTCCTTACAGGATTTACAAGTGAACATGGAGTCAGAACATATCATATAGGGAGTTGGGGCTTCGTTCGGGTGTGTGACTACATATGCTACCGCTGCTGCACATTAAAGTGTTGGGGAGTTTTCTGGCTTGCTCTATCCCTGCTTCAGAATTGTAAATCCCACAGCCTGTTTTTCTCTGTCCTTTTATAATTGAACGAGACCCATCTACATAGATGTCCCTGTCTGTCGGGTGTTCTCCTGCTTTGAATACCATCTCTACATCCCTACCTCCTTCCACTGAACACACGTGAGCTGCTCCTGGATAAGCCAGGTTAGGAGATAGCTTTGGTTCCCCTAGCTTCTCAACCTTCAGGTCGAACTGAACAATGGCCAGCGAGCAATCCTGTTACTGCTCACTGTCCCATCTTTCATTCCATCGTCCAGTAACATTTGTGTCGGGGTGTGCCAGGTCAGTAAAGTTATTGTAGCTAAACATGTGAGGAGTAAGAATGCTTTACTGCCCAAAAAGTTTCCAACAGATGTCGTTCGCAGTTTAAAAATCTCTTTTCTACTTCGGTGACAACCCGGGAGGTGCAAGCCACTGGTCTCAGCTTGCCGTGTTGCTCCTGGAATAACATTGTACTCAAACTGTCCCCAGTCACTGCTACCTCCAGACTAAGGTCCTGGTCCACATTTACTGCTCCCAATGCTGGTGCTGTCTGTAACATCTCTTTTAATCGAATGAATGTTTCTTCACAACTCTCACTCCATTCCCACTCTACTCCTTTCCTAAGACGCGTCAACAAAGGAGCTGCCATGGCTGCGTATCCCTCTATGAATTCCCTGCAGTATCCCATTATTCCCAGACCTTACTCCAGACACGACCTTAGGAACAGGTAGTTCCTGCACTGTATTTCTCTTAGCTACATCTATGGCTCTCTCTCCTGCCCTAATGGTCAAACCTAGAAACTGCACTTCCTCTTTGCTGATTTGAGCTTTCTTAGGATTTACTTTAAAACCTGCTTCCTTCAACAAATTCAATAACTCACTCAATAATGACCCGTGGTCCTTCGCACTTTCGG
Source organism: Pristiophorus japonicus (assembly GCF_044704955.1). Lineage (NCBI taxonomy): Eukaryota > Metazoa > Chordata > Chondrichthyes > Pristiophoridae > Pristiophorus > Pristiophorus japonicus. Next base: position 100,708,864 of record NC_091989.1, read on the forward strand.
AGAATAACAATAGGTCATCGACGTATTGGACCAACCGATCCGGCTGATGCCTCGGCCATACTTTGGTGAATAATCGAGGGACTATTGTGAAACCCTCATGGAAGACATGCCCACGTATACTGCTGTCTCTTAAGGGTAAAGGCAAATTTATCCTGGTCCTCCCGTCTCAGGAGAATGGATCAAAACCCATTTGAAATGTCTATCACGGTAAAAGTTGTAGCGGCTGCGGGGTTACTTCCTGTCGAATCTGCTACCACTGCTACCGTGGGTGCACTGGCTGGAATATCTTTATTCAGGACTCAGAGATTCACTGTGGCCCTCCGTGAGTTATCGGACTTCTTTACTGGCTACAGGGGTGAGTTCACATGTGTGGCAATAGTCCTCAGCACACCTTGATCCACCAGGGAATTTATAGCAGTTTCAAAATCTTTTTCTGCTTCCTGGGGAAAATTATACTGTTTCTGGGGCCGTGTCGTCGGATCCCGGTCTATCTTCACCTCTACCTCAGTTACTATCCGGCAATTATGCTTGTGCGTGGCAAAGACATCCATATTCTCCCGTACATGCTTGATGCTACGTGCGGAAGCGAACGCTGGCCGATATTTCGGGCATTGATTTCACCCATTCTGATGATTCCACCCCAAAAAAGTGGGCGGGCAGTATTATTTTTTCCTGGCGTTAACGCTCGATGATAAGTTTCTGAAAAATTCCTGTCAGTTTCCAGATTGTGGCTAAATGAGCGATCAATGGGTATTATATGTCATTTCAGCGGTAAAATGAACGTTTAGTGGCCGTTAGAAACATAGAAACATAGAAACATAGAAACATAGAAACATAGAAAATAGGTGCAGGAGTAGGCCATTCGGCCCTTCTAGCCTGCACCGCCATTCAATGAGTTCATGGCTGAACATGCAACTTCAGTACCCCATTCCTGCTTTCTCACCATACCCCTTGATTCCCCTAGTAGTAAGGACTTCATCTAACTCCGTTTTGAATATATTTAGTGAATTGGCCTCAACAACTTTCTGTGGTAGAGAATTCCACAGGTTCACCACTCTCTGGGTGAAGAAATTCCTCCTCATCTCGGTCCTAAATGGCTTCCCCCTTATCCTTAGACTGTGTCCCCTGGTTCTGGACTTCCCCAACATTGGGAACATTCTTCCTGCATCTAACCTGTCTAACCCCGTCAGAATTTTAAACGTTTCTATGAGGTCCCCTCTCATTCTTCTGAACTCCAGTGAATACAAGCCCAGTTGATCCAGTCTTTCTTGATAGGTCAGTCCCGCCATCCCGGGAATCAGTCTGGTGAACCTTCGCTGCACTCCCTCAATAGCAAGAATGTCCTTCCTCAGGTTAGGAGACCAAAACTGTACACAATACTCCAGGTGTGGCCTCACCAAGGCCCTGTACAATTGTAGCAACACCTCCCTGCCCTTGTACTCAAATCCCCTCGCTATGAAGGCCAACATGCCATTTGCTTTCTTAACCGCCTGCTGTACCTGCATGCCAACCTTCAATGACTGATGTACCATGACACCCAGGTCTCTTTGCACCTCCCCTTTTCCTAATCTGTCACCATTCAGATAATAGTCTGTCTCTCTGTTTTTACCACCAAAGTGGATAACCTCACATTTATCCACATTATACTTCATCTGCCATGCATTTGCCCACTCACCTAACCTATCCAAGTCGCTCTGCAGCCTCATAGAATCCTCCTTGCAGCTCACACTGCCACCCAACTTAGTGTCATCCGCAAATTTGGAGATACTACATTTAATCCCCTCGTCTAAATCATTAATGTACAGTGTAAACAGTTGGGGCCCCAGCACAGAACCTTGCGGTACCCCACTAGTCACTGCCTGCCATTCTGAAAAGTCCCCATTTACTCCTACTCTTTGCTTCCTGTCTGACAACCAGTTCTCAATCCATGTCAGCACACTATCCCCAATCCCATGTGCTTTAACTTTGCACATTAATCTCTTGTGTGGGACCTTGTCGAAAGCCTTCTGAAAGTCCAAATATACCACATCAACTGGTTCTCCCTTGTCCACTCTACTGGAAACATCCTCAAAAAATTCCAGAAGATTTGTCAAGCATGATTTCCCTTTCACAAATCCATGCTGACTTGGGACCTATCATATTACCTCTTTCCAAATGCACTGCTATGACATCCTTAATAATTGATTCCATCATTTTACCCACTACCGATGTCAGGCTGACCGGTCTGTAATTCCCTGTTTTCTCTCTCCCTCCTTTTTTAAAAAGTGGGGTTACATTGGCTACCCTCCACTCCATAGGAACTGATCCAGAGTCAATGGAATGTTGGAAAATGACTGTCAATGCATCCACTATTTCCAAGGCCACCTCCTTAAGTACTCTGGGATGCAGTCCATCAGGCCCTGGGGATTTATCGGCCTTCAATCCCATCAATTTCCCCAACACAATTTCCCGACTAATAAGGATTTCCCTCAGTTCCTCCTCCTTACTAGACCCTCCGACCCCTTTTATATCCGGAAGGTTGTTTGTGTCCTCCTCAGTGAATACCGAACCAAAGTACTTGTTCAATTGGTCCGCCATTTCTTTGTTCCCCGTTATGACTTCCCCTGATTCTGACTGCAGGGGACCTACGTTTGTCTTTACTAACCTTTTTCTCTTTACATATCTATAGAAACTTTTGCAATCCGTCTTAATGTTCCCTGCAAGCTTCTTCTCGTACTCCATTTTCCCTGCCCTAATCAAACCCTTTGTCCTCCTCTGCTGAGTTCTAAATTTCTCCCAGTCCCCGGGTTCTCTGCTATTTCTGGCCCATTTGTATGCCACTTCCTTGGCTTTAATGCTATCCCTGATTTCCCTTGATAGCCACGGTTGAGCCACCTTCCCTTTTTTATTTTTACGACAGACAGGAATGTACAATTGTTGTAGTTCATCCATGCGGTCTCTAAATGTCTGCCATTGCCCATCTACAGTCAACCCCTTCAGTATCATTCGCCAATCTATCCTAGCCAATTCACGCCTCATACCTTCAAAGTTACCCTTTTTTAAGTTCTGGACCATGGTCTTTGAATTAACTGTTTCATTCTCCATCCTAATGCAGAATTCCACCATATTATGGTCACTCTTCCCCAAGGGGCCTCGCACAACGAGATTGCTAATTAATCCTCTCTCATTACACAACACCCAGTCTAAGATGGCCTCCCCCCTAGTTGGTTCCTCGACATATTGGTCTAAAAAACCATTCCTTATGCACTCCAGGAAATCCTCCTCTACCGTATTGCTTCCAGTTTGGTTAACCCAATCTATGTGCATATTAAAGTCACCCATTATAACTGCTGCACCTTTATTGCACGCACCCCTAATTTCATGTTTGATGCCCTCCCCAACATCACTACTACTGTTTGGAGGTCTGTACACAACTCTCACTAACGTTTTTTGTCCTTTGGTATTCTGCAGCTCTACCCATATAGATTCCACATCATCCAAGCTAATGTCCTTCCGAACTATTGCCTTAATTTGCTCCTTAACCAGCAATGCTACCCCACCTCCTTTTCCTTTTATTCTATCTTTCCTGAATGTTCAATACCCCTGGATGTTGAGTTCCCAGCCCTGATCATCCTGGAGCCACGTCTCCGTAATCCCAATCACATCATATTTGTTAACATCTATTTGCACAGTTAATTCATCCACTTTATTGCGGATACTCCTTGCATTAAGACACAAAGCCTTCAGGCTTGTTCTTTTAACACCCTTTGTCCTTTTAGAATTTTGCTGTACAGTGGCCCTTTTTGTTATTTGCCTTGGGTTTCTCTGCCCTCCACTTTTCCTCATCTCCTTTCTGTCTTTTGCTTTTGCCTCCTTTTTGTTTCCCTCTGTCTCCCTGCATTGGTTCCCATCCCCCTGCCATACCAGTTTAAATCCTCCCCAACAGCACTAGCAAACACTCCCCCTAGGACATTGGTTCCGGTCCTGCCCAGGTGCAGACTGTCCGGTTTGTGCTGGTCCCACCTCCCCCAGAACCGGTTCCAATGCCCCAGGAATTTGAATCCCTCCCTGTTGCACCACTGCTCAAGCCACGTATTCATCTGCACTATCCTGCGATTCCTACTCTGACTATCACGTGGCACTGGTAGCAATCCCGAGATTACTACTTTTGAGGTCCTACTTTTTAATTTAGCTCCTAGCTCCTTAAATTCGTTTCGTAGGACCTCATCCCTTTTTTTACCTATGTCGTTGGTACCAATGTGCACCACGACAACTGGCTGTTCTCCCTCCCTTTTTAGAATGTCCTGCACCCGCTCCGAGACATCCTTGACCCTTGCACCAGGGAGGCAACATACCATCCTGGAGTCTCGGTTGCGGCCGCAGAAACGCCTATCTATTCCCCTCACCATTGAATCCCCAATCACTATTGCTCTCCCACTCTTTTTCCTGCCCTCCTGTGCAGCAGAGCCAGCCATGGTGCCATGAACTTGGCTGCTGCTGCCCTCCCCTGATGAGTCGTCCCCCTCAACAGTACCCAAAGCAGTGTATCTGTTTTGCAGGGGGATGACCACAGGGGACTCCTGCACTACCTTCCTTGCACTGCTCTTCCTGTTGGTCTTCCATTCCCTATCTGGCTGTGGATCCTTTCCCTGCGGTACGACCAACTCGCTACACGTGATACTCACGTCATTCTCAGCATCGTGGATGCTCCAGAGTGAATCCACCCTCAGCTCCAACTCCGCAACGCGGTCTGTCAGGAGCTGGAGGCGGATACACTTCCCGCACACGTAATCGTCAGGGACACCGGAAGTGTCCCTGAGTTCCCACATGGTACAGGAGGAGCAGAACACCCGACCGAGCTCTCCTGCCATGACTTAACCCTTATATACACTTAAATTGGCAACAACAATGTTAAAAGTTACTCACTGATATAGAAGAGAAAAAAGAAAAACTACTCACCAATCACCAGCCAATCACTTACCCTCTTGGCTGTGATGTCACCTTTTGATTTCTTTCTACTTCTTTTTTGCCTTCTCCCTGTAGCTGCACAAGCTGTGCCTTTTATAGGCCGCTCCACGCACCTCCTCGACGCTGCTCCCGACTGCCGCCGACGCTGGGCCCCGGACTCCCTGCTGTGCCTTTTATAGGCCTCTCCACGCACCTCCTCGACGCTGCTCCCGACTGCCGCCGACGCTGGGCCCCGGACTCCCTGCTGTGCCTTTTATAGGCCTCTCCACGCACCTCCTCGATGCTGCTCCCGACTGCCGCCGACGCATGCAAAAAAAAGTGGAAATCTCGCCCATAAATTTTTGAGAACAGATTTTTGAGAACAGGTTTTTAAAAACTTCCTTTTGAGAACAGATTTCTGAGAACAGAATTTTGTGAACAGATTTTTGACAACTGGTTTTTAAGAACAGGCTTTTGAGAACAGGTTTTTAAGAACGTGTTATTGGGAACAGGTTTTTGGGAATAGGACTTTGAGAACAGGTTTTGAAGAACAGCTTTTTGAGAACAGGTAAGAATTCATAAGAACAGATTTTTGAGAACAGTTCTTTGAGAACAGATTTTTAAGAATAGGTTGTTGAGAACAGGTTTATTTGAGAACAAGTCTCAATTTATGAGAACAGATTTTTGAGAACAGATTTTTGAGAACAGGTTGTTGAGAACATGTATCAATTTTGGAACAGTTTTTTGATTGTCTAATTGCTGTGATACCACTTGCTTAACAATGGATTCCAGCATTTTCCCGATGACTGATGACAGGCTGAATGGCCTGTAGATCCCTGTTTTCTCTCCAACTCCTTTTGTGAATAGCAGTGTTACATGTTCTCCCTTCCAATCCACTGGACCGTAAGTGTGATGGTCTGAGACACTTTCTGACATCTCAAAGTCAACGTATTTTTTTAACCGTTTTCCACCACTGGGTGAAATTAGACCTCTGTTACTGTGACCCCTCCAGAATAACAGTTAAAAGTAATTTATCTTTATTGCTGCTTTATCTGATTGTTCGGGGATTATTTTATTGTTTCTGATGGTGTACTGCATGAAATCTAGTGGTGTTCAATCACCCAGCCCCAACAGCTCCCTGGGGCAGTGAATTCCAAAGATTACCGACACTCTGAGCGAAGAATTACCTCCTCATTTCTGTTTTAAATGGGAAACCCCTTACTCTGAAACACATGCCCCCTAATTCTAGATTCCCCCACGAGGGGAAACATCCTCTCTGCTTCTACCATGTCAAGCCCTCCTCGGAATCTTGTACGTTTCAATAAGATCACCTCTTATTCTTCTAAACTCCAATGAGTATTGGCACAACCTGCTCAACCTTTCTTCATATGACAACTCCTTCATCTCAAGAATCAACCTCGAGAACTTTCTCTGAACTGTCTCTAGTGCAAGTATATCCTTTCTTAAATAAGGAGACCAAAACTGAATGCAGAACTCCAAGTGTGGTCTTAGTAACACCGTATACAGTTGTAGCAGGACTTCTCTGATTTTATACTCCATCCGCCTTGCAATAAAGGCCAACATTCCATTTGCCTTCCTAATTACTTGCTCAATCTGCATGCTAACTTTTTGTGTTTCGTGTACAAAGGCCCCCAGATCTCTCTGTACCACCGCATTATGTAATCTCTCCACAGTTAAATAATACTTTGCTTTTTTATTTTTCCTATCAAATTGGATAAACTCACATGTTCCCACGTTATACTCCATCTGCTAAGTTTTTGCACCTCACTGAGCCTGTCTATATCCCTTTGCAGAATCTTTGCGTCCTACTCACAACTTGCTTTCCAACTTATCTTTTTTTCATCAGCAAATTCGTCTACATTACACTTGGTCCCTTCATCCAAGTCATTCATATAAATTGTAAATAATTGAGGCCCTAGCACTGATCCCTCTGGCACCCCATTAAGTATTTGCCAATCTGAAAATGACAGATGTAAGGCTATCTGGCCTATAATTTTCTGCTTTATGTCTCCCTCCTCTCTTAAATAGGGATGTTACGTTTACAGTTTTCCAGTCAACTGGGACCTCTCCAAAATCCAGCATTGTTGATAGATTACAATCAATGCATCCATTATCTCTGCAGCCACCTCTTTTAAGACCCTAGGATGCAGGCCATCAGGTCCAGGAGATTTGTCGACCTTTAATTCCATTATTTTGCTGAATACATTTTCGCCAGTGATAGTGATTGTGTTAAGTTCCGTCCCCCGCCCCCCACCCCCCAATTTCCCCTTGATTATCAATTATTGGAATGCTTTTAGTATCTTCTACCGTGAAGAACGACACAAAATATTTGTTCGCAGTCTCTGCCATTTACCTGTTCCCCAAAATTAATTCCCCAGCCTCATCCTCTAAGAGATCAATGTTTACTTTAGCTACCCGCCTCCTTTTTATATACCTGCAGAAGCTCATACTGTCTATGTTCATTTTTGTTGCTTGTTTACTCTCATCAGCTATCTTCACTCTCTTTATCAATTTTTTAGTCGTCCTTTGCTGGTTTCTAAACATTTCCCAATCCTCTGCCCTTCCACTGTACTTCACAGCATCGTATGCCTTCGTTTTCAATTTGATACCATCCTTTACTTCCTTAGTTTGCCACGATGGTTCATCCTTCTCTTAGAGTCTTTCTTTCTCACTGGAATATATCTTTCCTGAGAGTTATTAAATATCTCTTTAAACGTTTGCCACTGCTTTTCTGCACTCTTACCTTTTAATATATTTTACCAGTCCACTTTAACCAACTCTGCCTTCATACCTCTGTAATTACCTTTATTTAAGTTCAGGACACTAGTTTGAGACCTAGCTTTCCCACCCTCAAACTGAATTTGAAATTTTACCATGCTATGATCACTCTTCCCCCGAGGATCCTTCACAATGAGATCATTAACTACTCCAGCCTCGTTACACATTAGCAGATCTAGAATATTCTGTTCCCTGGTTGATTCCACAACGTATTGTTCCAAGAAACCAGCCTGCATACACTGTATGAACTCTTCCTCCAGGCTACCTTTGTCAATTTGATTTGTCGAATCAATATGACGAGTAAAATCGCCCACGATATTGCTGTATCTTTCTTACAAGCCTCTATTATTTCTTAATTTATATTCTGTTCTGCAGTGTGGCTACTGTTTGGGGGCCCGTAGGCTACTCCCACCAGTGACTCTCTACTCATATTATTTCTTATCTCGAGCCAAATTGATTGTACATCTTGATCTTCTGAGCCAATAGCTTTCCTCACTACAGCACTGATCTCGTCTCTTAACAGAGCTAACCCACCTCCTTTTCCTTTCTGCATATCCTTCTGAAATGTCAAATCTCACTGAATATTCAGTTCCCATCCTTGGTCACTTGCAACCATGTCTCTGTAATGGTAATCAGATCAGACCCACGTATTTCTATTTGTGCCATCAACTCATCTACCTTGTTATGAATGCTGCGAGCTTCCAGATATAGAGCTTCTAATTTTGTCTTTTTACCATTTTCCCTACTCTGACTACTTTCTGATGCACTCTTATGTGTATACATTGTGTCCCTTCCTGTCACACTCTGGTTATCATTACCCCTATCACTAACCTCCACTATTGCCTTAAACTTTCAATTTGACTATTTAAATGTCCCCTCACCTGTACCCTACCTCCCAATATTTAGTTTATAGCCATCTCTACAGTTCTAGTTATTCGATTCGCCAGGACTCTGGTCCCAGCCTGGTCCAAGTGAAGCCTGTCCCGACAGAACAGCTCCCTCTTATTTCAGAACTGGTGCCAGTGTCCCATGAATCGGAACCCATTTCTCCCATGCCAATCTTGGAGACACACATGCATCACTCTGATCTTATTGACCATGTGCCAATTTGATCGTAGTAATCCAGAGGTTATTACCTTTGTGGTTCTGCTTTTCAAATTAGACGCTAGCTGCTCATACAACCTCAGCAGTACCTCTTACTTTGTCCTACCAATGTCCGACCAATGCGAGGAGCATTCGTAATAAGGTGTATGAATTAAATGTGCAGATAGCTGTTAATGGATATGAAGTAATTGGGATTATGGAGACATGGTTCCATGTTAACCAAGGCTGGGAACTCAACATCCAGGGGTATTCATTATTCAGGAAGGATAGACAGGAAAGAAAAGGCGGTGGGATAGCGTTATTGGTTAAAGTGGAGATTAGCGCAATAGTAAGGAAGGACATTAGCTTGGATGATGTGGAATCTATATGGGTAGAGCTGTGAAACACCAAAGGGCAGAAAACATTAGTGGGAATTGTGTTTGGACCAACAAACAGTAGTAGGGAGGTTGGGGATGGCATCAAACAGGAAATTAGGGACGTTAGCAATTATGGAACAGCAATTATCATGGGTGACTTTAATCTACATATAGCTCGGGCTAACCAAACTGGTAGCAGTACTGTGGAGAAGGAGTTCACGGAGTGTAAAAGGGATGGTTTTCTAGACCAATATGTCGAGGAACCAACTAGAGAGCAGGCCATCCTAGACTCGGTCTTGTGTAATGAGAGAAGATTAATTAACAATCTGGTAGTGCGAGGCCCCTTGGGGAAGAGTGACCATAATATGGCAGAATTCTTCATTGAGAGTGAGCATAATATGGCAGAATTCTTCATTAAGATGGATTTTGACACAGTTAATTCAGACATATGGGTCCTGAACTTAAAGAAAGGTAACTTCGGTGATATGAGACATGAATTGGCTAGGATCGACTGGGGAATGATACTTAAAGGGCTGATGGTGGATAGGCAATGGCAGACATTAAAGATCACATGGATGAACTACAACAATGCTAAGTCCAGTCTGGCATAAAAATAAATAGTGGTCGATGGCTCAACCGTGGCTAACAAAGGAAGTTAGGGATAGTGTTCAATCCAAGGAAGAGGCATATAAATTGGCCAGAAAAAGCAGCAAACCTGAGGTCTGGGAGAAATTTAGAATCCAGAAGAGGAGGACGAAGGGTTTAATTATGAGCGGGGAAATAGAGTAACAGAGTAAGCTTGCCAGGTACATAAACACTGACTACAAAAGCTTCTCTAGATATGTGAAGAGAAAAAGTTTAGTGAAAACTAATGTAGGTCCCTTGCAGTCAGAATCAGGTGAATACATAATGGGGAACAAGGAAATGGCAGACCAATTGAACAAATACGTTGGTTCTGTCTTCACTGAGGAAGACACGAACAACCTCACGAAAATAAAAGGGGACCGAGGGTCTAGTGAGCTGGGGGAACTGAAGGAAATTCTTATTTGTCTGGAAATTGTGTTAGGGAAATTGATGGGATTGAAGGCCGATAAATCCTCAGGTCCTGATAGTCTGCATCCCAGAGTACTTAAGGCAGTGGCCCTAGAAATAGTGGATGCATTGGTGATCATTTTCCAACATTCTATAGACTCTGGATCAGTTCGTATGGATTGGAGGGTGGGTAATGTAATCCACTTTTTAAAAAGCAGGGAGAGAAAAAACAGGGAATTATAGACCGGTTAGCCTGACATCAGTAGTGGCGAAAATGTTGGAATCATTTTAAGATGTAATAGCAATGCATTTGGAAAGTAGTGACAGGATTGGTCCAAGTCAGCATGGATTTATGAAAGGGAAATCATGCTTGACAAATCTTCTAGAATTGTTTGAGGATGTAACTAGTAGAGTGGACAAGGGAGATCCAGTGGATGTATTTGGACTTTCAAAAGACTTTTGACAAGGTCCCACACCAGAGATTGGTGCGCAAAATTAAAGCACATGATATTGGGGGTAATGTATTGACTGGAATAGAGAACTGGTTGGCAGAAAGGAAGCAAAGAGTAGGAATAAACGGGTCCTTTTCAGAATGGCAGGCAGTGACTAGTGGGGTACTGCAAGGTTCAGTGCTGGGACCCCAGCTACTTACAACATACATTAATGATTTAGTTGAAGGAATTGAATGTAATATCGTCAAGTTTGCAGATGGCACGAAGCTGGGTGGCAGTGTGAGCTGTGAGGAGGATGCTAAGAGGCTGCAGGGTGACTTGGACAGGTTAGGTGAGTGGGAAAATACATGGCAGATGCAGTATAATGTGAGTTTATCCACTTTGGCGGCAAAACCGGAAGGCAGAATATTATCTGAATGGTGAAAGATAAGGAAAAGAGGAGGTGCAATGAGACTTTGATGTTATGGTACATCAGTCATTGAAAGTTGGCATGCGGGTACAGCAGGCGGTGAAGAAGGCAAATGACTTGTTGGCCTTCATAACGAGAGGATTTGAGTACAGGAGTCGGGAGATTTTCCTGAGGGGATCTCATAGAAACATATAAAATTCTGATGGGATTAGACAGGTTAGATGCAGGAAGAATGTTCCCGATTTTGGGGAAATCCAGAAATGAGGTCACAGTCTAAGGATAAAGCGAAAGCCATTTATGACCAAGATGAGAAGAAACTTCGTCACTCAGAGAATTGTGAACCTGTGGAGTTCTCGATCACAGAAAGTTGTTGAGGCCAGTTCATTAGATATATTCAAAAGGGAGTTAGATGTGACTCTTATGGCTAAAGGGATCAAGGAGTATGGAAAGAAAGCAGGAATGGGGTACTGAGGTGATTGATCAGCCATGATGTTATTGAATGGCGGTGCAGGCTCGAAGGGCTGAATGGCCCACTCCTGCACCTATTTTCTATGTTTCTGTGTTTCTATGTTGATAACTAAGTGAACCATGACAACTGGATCTTCCCCCTCCAACTCCATGTTCCTCTCAAGCCCAGGGGAAACATAGAAACATAGAAAATAGGTGCAGGAGCAGGCCATTCGGCCCTTCGAGCCTGCACTGCCATTCAATAAGATCATGGCTGATCATTCAACCACAGTCCTTAACCCTGGCACCGGGCAGGAAACATCATCATCATCATCATCATCATAGGCATTGCCTGGAAATCGAGGAAGACTTGCTTCCACTCTAAAAGTGAATTTTCAGGTGGTTGAACATTCCAATACGGAAATTACAGTCTCTGTCTAATGTGCGACAGACAGTGGTTGAAGGAAAGGGTGGGTGGGACAGGTTTGCCGCACGCTCCTTCCACTGTCTGTGTTTGATTTCTGCATGCTCTTGGCGACGAGCATCGAGGTGCTCAGCGCCCTCCCGGATGCTCTTTCTCCACTTTGGGCGATCTTTGGCCAGCGACTCATAGGTGTTGATGGGGATGTTGCATTTTATCAAAGAGGCTTTAAGGGTGTCCGTGAAGCTTTTCCTCTGCCCACCTGGGGCTCGCTTGCCATGTAGGAGTTCCGAGTGGAGCGCTTGCTTTTTGAGTCTTGGAGAAATACCACCAATGATGTCTCCATAAGATCCTGCAAATCCCCTGGAAGGGCAGATGCACCAACATCAGCAACCTTGCTCAGGCCAACATCCCCAGCATCGAAGCACTGACCTCACTCGACCAGCTCCATTGAGCGAGCCACATTGTTCGCATGCCCAACACAAGACTCCCAAAGCAAGGCCACGTCATTTTTAGATTGCTGCTGCTATTGTGGTGGGAGGGTCGGGGCAAGGGGCAAGGGGGCTACCTTGTTGTTTTGCATTTGTGTTCTGTTTTGCTGCAAATGAGGACCATTGTAATGATGTAAATGTGATAAATTTGTTGTGGGCTGGGGATGTTTTCACAGATATACTTATCATTTCAGACAAATGGTCAGGTTAAATGTTTTTTATTTAACATTGTCTCAGATGGCTGTACCATTTCACACTGGTGATTCGTTAACATGAAAGGGTATAATTACTCTTACCTTAAATCAACTTAAACTTTAACTGTCACCAAGATGATGCCCACCATTGATGTAAGACCTGCACACCCAGCAGTGTGTCAGTTTTGTAAATATCACCAATGTTCTTTCAAGCAAAGCGCTCATTGCTGAGCTCCTGACATAAGAGTCGTGCAGCTATGGAGCCACCACGGGTCCTTTCCTGCGGTCTACAGCGGGGCGGGGGCATGGCTTCAGCGTCAGCCTGATTTTCTGGCCTAACGTCAGTGTCCATCTCCTCGTCCTTCTCTTTCCTCTCTCACCTGAGGTGGATCGTCAGACTCTTCCAGCAATTCATGCCCCTCCTGATAGCCCAGTTGTGCAGCATGCAGCACACCACCACAAATTGAGCTACTTGCTCACGGTGGTATTGGAGTTCGCCTCCTGAGTGGTCCAGGCATCTAAAGCGCTGCTTCAGCACTCCAATTGTTTTCTCGACGATATTGTGAGTGGCTCTATGGCTCTTGTTGTATCGCTTCTCGGCTTCAGTGTGGGTGTCAAGCAGGGAGTCATCAGCCAGATGACGTGGCCATTACCTTTGTTACCAAGCATCCAGCGTTATTGACCTTGTGGCTGATTGGTAAACAAGTCAGATACAGTACTCTCACGCAGGATGTGAGCATCATAGATGCTGTCTGGATTTTGAGCATTCACTGCCATAATAATTTGCTGCTGGTCGACAACCAGTTGGACATCCAGGGAGTGGAATCCCTTGTGGTTCCTGAAAACCTTTGCATCCTGAAAAGGTGCCTGCATTGCAATGTGCGTACAATCTATTGCTCCCTGCACTTTGGGGAAGTTTTCAATTCAGTAGACTCCTAGAGCCCTCTCAGTCTGAACCTCCCTGGTCATAGGGAAGCTGATAAAGTCCCTCCTGCATATGTATAGTACTTCAGTGACCTGTCGAATGCAGCAATGTGTGGCATACTGAGATATATCGCAAATGTCACAAGCTGAGGCCTGAAAGGAACCCGATGTGTAGAACAACAGTGCCGCGGTGATCTTGACCTCTACGGACAGTGCAGTCCTGATGGTGCTGGCAGGCTGGCATATCTCACTGATAACCCCTTTGTGGAAGCGCAGTCTCCTAAAGCAGGTGGTGTCGCACAAGTTGAGTTAAGACTGCTTCTCCCTGTATTTCCGGGGGGTGTACCGACTGGTCCTCCTCATCAGTCTGTCACGTCTTACATTGGGCACATGATGCTGTCGAGTGTAACTTCTACCGTCTCGAGTCTGCAGCATGTGAGTGGTCATCAAGAGAGGGTGAAAAATGATAGGCCCCATTCCAACAGCTATCTGTTTTCCAACGATTGTTCACAAAGAATGAATGTCCTCACTGAGACACCAAGTAAATTCCAATCATCCACAGTATGAAAAGATATTTGTTCAGATATTCACATCACCTCCAGAGTACATCTGAACACCCCCGAGGTTGAAGCAGAGCAGCCTTTTAAATGATGTGACCTGTAATTTAGAACATGGCGTCCATACCGCTGTGAGTAGTTCCAGTTAATTCAACTTTTTCCCAGCAGTTTTTTCGGCGAGTGATATTGTCGAAGTAAGTATGGGCGATATACTGGCCGTCAGTTGTTGCAAATGTGATCTTTATGACAAAAAACAGTGGGAAGCGGTATTGTTAAATCTTGGCGTTAATTATGTGACGAAAGTAACATTGGTTTCGCCCATTTTGATGATTCTGCCCAAAAAAAGTGGGCAGGCGGTATTATTTTTTCCCGGCGAAAGTAATGCAAAACGAAAACTGGGCATCAGTTTCCATTTTGTTGCTAAATGGGTGATATCTGGGCATTACACCTCATTTCAGTGTTAAAATGGCCATTAAGTGGGCATTATGCATGCCAAAATAATGGAACATCTAGCCCATACTCTTAGAATTAGGGGCCACCCATTTAAAACTGAGATGAAGAGAAATTTCTTCTCTTCGAGTGTTGTAAATCAATGGAATTAGCTGCCCAGAGAGCTGTGGAGGGTGGGTCAATGAATAAATTTAAGGCGGAGATAGACAGATTTTTGAGAGATAAGGGAGTAAAGAGTTATGGGGAGCGGGCAGGGAAGTGGAGCTGAGTCCATGATCAGATCAGCCATGATCTTATTGAATGACAGAGCAGGTTCGAGGGGCCGAATGGCCTACTCCTGCTCCTATTTCTTATGTTCTTATGTTCTTACCTGTTTAAGCAGCTTTTGGATGTCTGCCTTAATTTCTTCTTTTGTGGCTCGGTGTCAAACTTATCTGTTTTGTCTTCTAACACTGCTGTGAAACACCGTGAGATGTTTTACACTGTTAAAGGCGCTGTGTAAATAAAACATATTCTTTTTATTATTACTAGAAAGGCTGGCAGTAGTTAAGTAGATAGTTCACCCGGCGCGGATCGGATGAATCCTCGGTTGCTGAGGAAAGTCAGGGCATAAATTGCAGAAGTGCTGGCCACAATCTTCCAACCTGGACTGGAGGTTTTCAAATGTTACACCCTTGTTCAAAATAGGGGAGAAGAATAAACCTGACCAATACAGACCGGTCAGTTTAACCTCAGTGCTGGGTACAGGAGAAAGCCAAGGGAAACTTCACAGCCACTTGAACAAGTTTGGACTAATAAAGGAGAGCTAGCAATGATTTGTTAAGGGGAAATTGTGTTTGACTAACTTGCTTGAGTTTTTTGATGAGGTAACAGAGGGTGGATGAAGGCGTTTGATAAAATACCACATGTTAGGCTTGTTAGCAAAATTGAAGCGAGAAGGGGCAGTAGCAGCATGACTAGAAAACAGAGTTGTGGTGAAGGGCTGTTTGTTCAGACTGGAGGGAGGTATACAGTGGAGTTCCCCAGGTTCAGTACCAGGATCACGGCTGTTTTTGATATATGTTAATGACTGGGACTTGCAGGCACAGGGCACAATTTTAAAATTTGCAAATGACACAAAACTAGGAAGTGCAGTAAAAAGTGAGGAAGATAGCAACAGACTTCAAGAAGACATAGATAGACTGGTGGAAAGAGAGGACACAAGACAGGTGAAACTCAACACAGAAAAGTGTGAGATGTTACATTTTGGTAGGAAGGATGAGGAGAGACAAAACAAGCTAAATGGTACAATTTTCAAGGGTGCAAGAACAGAGAAACCTGGGGGTGTTTGTGCACCAATCTTTGAAGGTGGCGGGACAAGTTAACAACGCAGTGTATAAAGCCGATGGAATCCTGTGCTTTTTAAATAGAGGCATAGTATACAAAATCCAGAAAGTTATGCTATCCCGATATAAAACACTGCTTCGTCCCCAGCTGGAGTACTGTGTCCAAGTCTAAGCACCAAATTTTAGGAAGGACATGAAGGCTTGGGAGAGGGTGCAGAAGAGATTTACTTGAATGGTTCCAGGAATGAGGGAATGCAGTTAGGTGGAGAAACTGGGGAAGCTGGAGATGTTCTCCTTGGAGCAGAGAGCAGAGAAGGCTAAGAGGAGATGTGACAGATGTGACAAATCATGAAGTGTTTAATAAAGGAAATAAAGAGAAACAGTTTCCCATGGCTGAAGGGCTGCATTGGTGAGAGGCGACAGTCCGGGGTGCGTGGAGGCCTACAAAAGGCCGCGAGTGCAGGAGTCGGGCAGCATTGGTGAGAGGCGACAGTCCGGGGTGCATGGAGGCCTACAAAAGGCCGCGAGTGCAGGAGTCGGGCAGTGTTGGTGAGAGGCAACAGTCCGGGGTGCATGGAGGCCTACAAAAGGCCGCGAGTGCAGGAGTCGGGCAGCATTGGTGAGAGGCGACAGTCCGGGGTGCGTGGAGGCCTACAAAAGACCACGAGTGCAGGAGTCGGGCAGCATTGGTGAGAGGTGACAGTCCGGGTGCGTGGAGGCCTACAAAAGGCCGCGAGTGCAGGAGTCGGGCAGTGTTGGTGAGAGGCGACAGTCCGGGTGCGTGGAGGCCTACAAAAGGCCGCGAGTGCAAGAGTCGGGCAGTGTTGGTGAGAGGCGACAGTCCGGGTGCGTGGAGGCCTACAAAAGGCCGCGAGTGCAGGAGTCGGGCAGTGTTGGTGAGAGGCTTGTGCAGCTACAGGAAGAAGGCATAAAAGAAGTAGAAAGAAATAGAAAGGTGACGTTACAGCCAAGGGGGTAAGTGATTAACTGGTGACTGGTAAGTAGTTTTTCCTTTTTCTCTTCTGGATCAGTGAATAACTTTTAGCATTGTTGTTGCCAATTTAAGTTAATCTAAGGGTTAAGTCATGGCAGGAGAGCTCTGACACGTGATATGCTCCTCCTGTACTATGTGGGAACTCAGGGACACTTCCGGTGTCCCTGACGACTATATCTGCGGGAAGTGTATCCGCCTCCAGCTCCTGACAGACCGTGTTGCAGAATTGGAGCTGAGGGTGGATGCACTCTGGAGCATCCACAAAGCTGAGAATGACGTGAATAGCACATTTAGTGAGTTGGTCTTACCACAGGGAAAGGGTCCACAGACAGATAGGGAATGGAAGACCACCAGGAAGAGCAGTGCAAGGAAAGTAGTGCAGGGATCCCTTGCGGCCATCCCCCTGCAAAACAGATACACCGCTTTGGATACTGTTGAGGGGGATGACTCATCAGGGGGGAGCAGCAGCAGCCAAGTTCATGGCACCGGGGCGGACTCTGCTGCACAGGTGGTGAGGAAAAAGATTGGGAGAGCAATAGTGATAGGGGATTCAATTGTAAGGGGAATAGATAGGCGTTTCTGCAGCTGCAACCGATACTCCAGGATGGTGTTGCCTCCCTGGTGCAAGGGTCAAGGATGTCTCAGAGCGGATGCAGGACATTCTGAAAAGGGAGGGCGAACAGCAGTTGTCGTGGTGCACATTGGTACGAAAGATATAGGCAAAAAACTGGATCAGGTCCTACGAGACGAATTTAAGGAGCTAGGAGCTAAATTAAAAAGTAGGACCTCAAAAGTAGTAATCTCGGGATTGCTACCAGTGCCACGTGCTAATCAGAGTAGGAATCACAGGATAGCTCAGATGAATATGTGGCTTGAGCAGTGGTGCAGCAGGGAGGGATTCAAATTCCTGAGGCATTGGAAATGGTTCTGGGGGAGGTGGGACCAGTACAAACCAGATGGTCTGCACCTAGGCAGGACTGGAACCAATATCCGAGGAGGAGTGTTTGCTAGTGCTGTTGGGGAGGAGTTAAACTAATATGTCAGGGGAATGGGAACGAATGCAGGGAGACAAAGGGACACAAAATGTGGACAGAAGCAAAAGACAGAAAGGAGATGAGTAAAAGTGGAGGGCAGAGAAACCCAAGGCAAAAAACAAAAAGGGCCACTTTGCAGCAAAATTCTAAAAGGTCTATGTGGGTTAAAAAGGCAAGCCTGAAGGCTCTATGCCTCATTGCGAGTAGTATTCGGAATAAGGTGGACGAGTTAACTGTGCAGATAGCAGTTAACGGATACGATGTGGTTGGCATCACGGAGACATGGCTCCAGGGTGACCAAGGCTGGGAACTCAATATCCAAGGGTATTCAACATTTAGGAAGGATAGACAGAAAGAAAAAGGAGGCGGGGTGGCGTTGCTGGTTAAAGATTAAATTAATGCAATTGTAAGGGAAGACATCAGCTTTGATGATGTGGAATCGGTATGGGTGGAGCTACAGAATACCAAGGGGCAGAAAACGCAAGTGGGAGTTGTGTACAGACCTCCAAACAGTCGTAGTGATGTTGGGGAGGGCATCAAACTGGAAATTAGGGGTGCATGCAATAAAAGTGCAGCAGTTATCCTGGGTGACTTTAATATGCATATATATTGGGCTAAACAAACTGGAAACAATATGGTGGAGGAGGATTTCCTGGAGCGCATAAGGGATGGTTTGCTAGACCAATATATCGAGGAACCAACTAGGGGGAGGCCATCTTCGACTGGGTGTTGTGTAATGAGAGGGAATTAATTAGTAATCTCGTTGTGCGAGGCCCCTTGGGGAAGAGTGACCATAATATGGTGGAAATCTACATTAGGATGAAGAATTAAACAGTTAATTCAGAGACCATGGTCCAGAACTTAAAGAAGGGTAACTTTGAAGGTATGAGGAATTTGCGAGGATAAATTGGCGAATGATACTTCAGGGGTTGACAGTGGATGGGCAATGGCAGACATTTAGAGACCGAATGGATGAAACATAGAAACATAGAAACATAGAAAATAGGTGCAGGAGTAGGCCATTCGGCCCTTCGAGCCTGCACTGCCATTCAAAAAGATCATGGCTGATCATTCCTTCAGTAACCCTTTCCTGCTTTCTCTCCATACCCTTGATCCCCTTAACCGTAAGGGCCATATTTAACTCCCTCTTGAATATATCCAATGAATTGGCATCAACAACTCTCTGCGACAAGGAATTCCACAGGTTAACAACTCAGTGAAGAAGTTTCTCCTCATCTCAGTCCTAAATGGCCAACCCTTTATCCTAATAATGCCTGTTTCACATAAATGAAAACAGAAAGGAGTGATATTTGAATTATTTGCTGCAACCTAAACTTCACAAACTGCTCTGTACCCAACTCCCCACATAACTTGCAGCATCCCCTTGCGTAATAATTCTACATGAAAAATTACCGTCTTAAAATACATGTCGTAATACTGTACCAGTAATGGTTTATTATGAATTGTGAAATAAACCTCAATTTTCTCATGACTGTAACCTTCATGGGTCTTTAGTGACATGAAATAATAAAAGGCCACTCCATTCAACAGGCCCAGCAACAGATTATATATAGATAGTGTCCTGTACTCCCACAACTTGTTTATTCTTAAGCTGTAGGAGTTTTAAGCCACAGAATCATCAATGTTACTTTCCCCTGGACCTTCCCTAATGCATCTTTTGAAGTAGTTGTGGGCTTACTATAATGTGGATTCATCTTCTCCTAGTACACTGAATTATTTGATTTTTTACTGTTTTTGTCTTTATGCGGGCATGTCGTCCATAGATCTATATTCCCTACGCTTACTGTGTGAGGTTTGTGTGACAACCGAGGCATACACCTACATTAATGTCGCTCAGCCACTTGTTGAGCTGCTAATCTGCATTTAAACCTGCAAGGTATATGAACTATTTCATTTTGTAACAAAATAATAAAGTACTGCCACTATAAGGCTACAACAGAACAATACATTCAATGGATTTCAAATTTAGTTAAGCCTATGGGTAACTACAATACATAAACAGTCAATTTTGGAAAAAAAAATCACATTTCAGCCTCGTGGAGTTAAGTTTCATACACCAACAGCCTGGAGCACAAAAAACACGTTTTATACACCGTACTCTACACCATACTCTTCCTTAATCTCTCTTTCTGGATTCCTTATGCTTGTGTTTTTTATGTTTTTTCTTTTTGTGTAATCGTTCAGTCTTTTCTGAATGCTTGTTGTGCCTTTTGGTATCTGCAAGGTCCTGCTCACTGTTTGCGTGAACTACAACAATTATACATCCCTGTCTGGCGTAAAAATAAAAAAGGGAAGGTGGCTCAACCATGGCTATCAAGGGAAATCAGGGATAGTATTAAAGCCAAGGAAGTGGCACACAAATTGGCCAGAAATAGCAGCGAACCCGGGGACTGGGAGAAATTTAGAAATCAGCAAAGGAGGACAAAGGGTTTGATTAACGCAAGGAAAATAGATTACGAGAGGAAGCTTGCAGGGAAAATTAAAATGGACTGCAATAGCGTCGATAGATATGTAAAGAGAAAAAGGTTCGTAAAGACAAATTAGGTCCCCTGCAGTCAGAATCAGGGGAAGTCGTAACTGGGAACAAAGAAATGGCAGACCAATTGAACAAATACTTTGGTTCGGTATTCACTAAGGAGGACACAAACAACCTTCCGGATATAAAATGGGTCAGAGGGTCAAGTAAGAAGGAGGAACTGAGGGAAATCCTTATTAGTCAGGAAATTGTTTTGGGGAAATTGATGGGATTGAAGGCCGATAAATCCCCAGGGCCTGATGGTGTGCATCCCAGAGTACTTAAGGAGGTTGCCTTGGAAATAGTGGATGTATTGACAGTCATTTTCCAACATTCCATAGACTCTGGATCAGTTCCTATGGAGTGGAGAGTAGCCAATGTAACCTCACTTTTTAAAAAAGGAGGGAGAGAGAAAACAGGGAATGATACACTGGTCAGCCTGACATCAGCAGTGGGGAAATTGATGGAATCAATTATTAAGGATGTCACAGCAGCGCATTTGGAAAGAGGTGACATGTAGGTCCAAGTCAGCAGGGATTTGTGAAAGGGAAATCATGCTTGACAAATCTTCTGGAATTTTGTGAGGATGTTTCCAGTAGAGTGGACAAGGGAGAACCAGTTGATGTGGTGTATTTGGACTTTCAAAAGGCTTTCGACAAGGTCCCACACAAGAGACTAATGTGCAAAGTTAAAGCACATGGGATTGGGGATAGTGTGCTGACGTGGATTGAGAACTGGTTGGCATTCAGGAAGCAAAGAGTAGGAGTAAATGAGTACTTTTCAGAATGGCAGGCAGCGACTAGTGGGTAACCGCAAGGTTCTTTGCTGGGGCCCCAGCTGTTTACATTGTACATTAATGATTTAGACGAGGGGATTAAATGTAGTATCTCCAAATTTGTGGATGACACGACGTTGGGTGGCAGTGTGAGCTGCGAGGAGGATGCTATGAGGCTGCAGAGTGACTTGGATAGCTTGGTTGAGTGGGCAAATGCATGGCAAATGAAGTATAATGTGGATAAATGTGAGGTTATCCACTTTGATGGTAAAAACAGATAGACTGTTATCTGAACGGTGATAGATTAGGAAAAGGGGAGGTGCAACGAGACCTGGGTGTCATGGGACATCAGCCATTGAAGTTTGGCAAGCAGGTACAGCAGGCGATTAATAAAGCAAATGGCATGTTGGCCTTCATAGCGAGGGGATTTGAGTACAGGGGCAGGGAGGTGTTACTACAGTTGTACAGCGCGTTGGTGAGGCCACACCTGGAGTATTGTGTACAGTTTTGGTCTCCTAACTTGAGGAAGGACGTTCTTGCTATTGAGGGAGTGCAGCGAAGGTTCACCAGACTGATTCCCGGGATGGCGGGACTGACATATCCAGAAAGATTGGATCAACTGGACTTCTATTCACTGGAGTTCAGGAGAATGAGAGGGAATCTCACAGAAACGTTTAAAATTCTGACGGGTTTAGACAGGTTAGATGCAGGAAGAATGTTCCCAATGTTAGGCAAATCCAGAACCAGGGGTCACAGTCTAAGGATAAGGGGTAAGCCATTTAGGACCGAGATGAGGAGAAACTTCTTCACCCAGAGAGTGCTGAACCTGTGGAATTCTCCACCACAGGAAGTTGTTGAGGCCGATTCACTAAATATATTCAAAAAGGAGTTAGATGTAGTCCTTACTACTCGGGGGATCAAGAGGTATGGCGAGAAAGCAGGAATGGGGTACTAAAGTTGCATGTTCAGCCATGAACTCATTGAATGGTGGTGCAGGATCGAAGGGCCGAATAGGCTACTCCTGCACCTATGTTCCATGTTTCTATGTTTCTATAACCAGAGGGCACAGATTTAATGTGATTGGCAAAAGAACCAGAGGCAACACTGGTTCAAACATTTTTACACAACGAGTGGCTAGGGTTTTGAATACACTGCCTGATAGGGCAGTGCATACAGACTCAATATTAGCCTTAAAAAGGGCACTGGATACATATTCGAAGCACAAAAGATTGAAGGACAAAATGTGGACTGGAAACAGTTACTTGATGGTAAATCAGTGTCAGAGCAGTTGGAGGCATTCAAGGAGGAGATCCTGAGGGTACTGAGCAAGTATGTTCCCTTAAAAAAAGGGTGAGGCTATCAAATCTAGAGCCCCCTGGATGTCAAAGGACTTAAAGGATAAGAGAAAGAGAAAAAGTTAAGCTTAAGATAAATCCCGAGAACTCAATATTGCAGAGACTCTGGAGGAGTATAAGATGTGTAAGGGTGCAATTAAAAAAGATATCAGGAAAGCAGCAAGAGAGCATGAAAGAATGTTGACAACTAAAATCAGGAAAAACCCAAAGATGTTTCATAAATACATTAAGAGCAAGAGGATAATTAGAGAAAGAGTGGGACCTTTTCGAGACCATAAAGGTAATCTGTTGAGGCAGAAGATGTGGGTATGATTCATAATGAATACTTTGCATCTGTTTCACAAAAGAGAGGGGCGATGCAGGCTATGCAATGAGGAGTGTGAAATATTAGACGAGGTAAACATAGTGAGAGAGGAAGTATTAAGAGACTTAGCTGCTTTGAAAGTGGATAAATCCCCAGGCTCGGATGAAATGTATCCCAGGCTGTTAAGAGAAGCAAAAGAGGAGATGGCAGAGGCTCCGACCATCATTTTGCAATCCTCTCTGGCTACAGGTGAGGTGCCAGAGGACTGGAGGACTGCTAATGTGGTACCTTTGTTTAATAAGGGAGAAAGGGATAGACCGAGTAATTACAGGACAGTCAACCTAACCTCAGTGATGGGAAAACTACTGGAAAAAGTCCTGAAGGACAGGATAAATCTTCATTTGGAAAGACATGAATTAATCAAGGACAGTCAGCATGGATTTGTTTAGGGAAGGTCGTGCCTGACGAACGTGATTGAATTTTTCGAGGAGGTAACCAGGAGGGGGTCGATGAGGGCGGGGCGTATGATGTAGTGTATATGGATTTTAGCAAAGCTTTTAATAAGGTCCCACATGGCAGACTGGTCACGAACATAAAATCCCATGGTATCCATGGGAAAGTGCCACGTTGGATCCAAAATTGGCTCAGAGGCAGGAAGCAAAGGGGAATGGTTGATGGGTGTGTTTGTGACTGGAAGGCTGCATCCAGTGGGATTCCGCAGGGCTCAGTACGAGGTCCTTGCTTTTTGTGATATATATTAATGACTTGGACTTGAAAGTTGGGGATATGATTAAGAAGTTTGCAGATGACACTAAAATTGGCTGTATGGTTGATAATGAAGAAGAAAGCTGCAGATTGCAGGAAAAATAGAAACATAAAAAATAGGTGCAGGAGCAGGCCATTTGGCCCTTCAAGCCTGCCCCACCATTCAATATGATCATGGCTGATCATGCAACTTCTGTACCCCACTCCTGTCTTCTTCCCATATCCCCTGATCCCTTTAGCTGTAAGGGCCACATCTAACTCCCTTTTCAATATATCCAATGACTGGACTCAACAACTTTCTGTGGGAGAGCATTCCATCGGTTCAAAAATCTCTGGGTGCAAATGTTTCTCCTCATCTCGGTCCGAGATGGCCAACCCCTTATCCTTAGACTGTGAACCCTGGTTCTGGACTTCCCCAACATCAGGAACATTTTTCATCCATCTAACCTGTCCAATCCCTTCAGAATTTTATATGCTTCTATGAGATCCCCTCTCATTCTTCTAAATTCCAGTGAATATAAGTCTAGTCGATCCAGTCTTTCTTCATATATCAGTCCTGCCATCCCGGGAATTAGTCTGGTCAACCTTCACTACACTCCCTCAATAGCAAGAATGTCCTTCCTCAGATTAGGAGGACCGAGATGAGGAGAAACTTTTTCACCCAGAGAATTGTGAACCGATGGAATACACATTAAATGGTTTGACAGTGAAAATCTACCTCAGAGTCTCATGAAAATTCTCCTTCCTCTTCCACAAACTCCAGACACCAAGAGAGCAACCTGTAATGAAGGGTCATTCTTTCTTAGTCATTTCCCATTATAGAATGCGGGCGGATTTTCTGGTCCTTTGTGCGCTGTTTTTTGCCTGGATCGGCGGCAATGGTGGCAGTGGTTTTCGGGGCTGGTTTTTCGACAGCGCGGAGCAGAACCATCCACAAGAACTGTCCCTGGTTGTGACACCGACGTGCTTTTAGACTGCTGCTCGACACGTATGCCCCGACAGTGAACGCCTGGAAAAGTGGGTGAGAAACTTATACCAACAGCGGAGAGGGAACTAATGCATCCTCAGGTAAGTGCAATTGTTTTATCTTTTTAATGTTTTTGTAATTTATGCTGTGGAGGAAGGAGAATTTTCATGCGACTATGAGGTAGATTTTCAACTTGCCCGCTGGATGTAAAATTGTCATCCAGCGGATCGTCAGCCCATTATGGAAACCGCCCAGGTTTCATAACCAACATTTTGGGCTGGATTTCCCTTTCAATAGCAGGACTTCCACCTGCTCACATGATCTCACTGCGAACCCACAGAAGTTTCCGAACGTGGTCCTCATTAGTTATTCGGAGTTGGGTTCGTCGAAGTTAAACTACTGCTCATTGGTTTACCATCGCTGGGAGGGAGGAAAATTCAGTGGTTCTGCCGCTGATTCGAAGGGTATCAGAACAATGTAAAGGCTGAAGGAATGGCAGCCAGGATTACAGATACTTCAATGAATGTCCTACTAGGAGAAACAAGTTTAAGAAGAGAAGAGCTCAGAGATGGAGAACCCCCAGAACCAGATGGTTGAAGTTTAATGGAAGGAGGTGACAAAGGCTGTGCGTGCAACTTCTCCCACCCCACAAACTGCCGCATGGAGCAAGAAGAGGTTTAATAACCTCACCAAGGTCAATGAAGGCATCACCTCCATGTCAGAATAATAGCGGCCTATTGTACTCCTCCTTACCTCTCATGTCTTCTGGGAGACAGACAAACTGAGGTAAGTACAAAGAATCTCCGAAAGAATAAAACACCTTCTGAACTCCAAGCCATGTCAGAGTCTTACTTTTGGATCAGGGAGATAACTTGCAGATATTTGGAGCTGAAGCAGATGGGTTTAGTGGCTGGGGTAATAAACATAGCTCGAGGGATCCATTAACTATAAAATAGAAAAATAACGGTTCATAGAGAAGTTATTGCTACTCTTCAAAGAAGTTAAGAACAGTTAGGTCAGGAAGTCTTAGTTCAGGAAAGTAGTTTTGGGGTAAACATCTACACGAATAGTCTGTCTTCAAAGGATTTGGAAATAGATACATCAGGAGGTCTTATCTGTGACATGTCCTTTGATGTTGGCAGAATACGGTGTAGAAAGCAGCATGATTATCCACAGGTTTTCAGAGGGCTCGAAAGATACAGAAACTGTCAAGCTGCTCTCTCAGTGTTTAGTTGAGTTGATCACTCAAACTAAACATCAATGATGTCTATCCCATGTACTCCACCATGAAGTGCCTTGTGCTTACTCCAAAGATGTTGCGAACCAGAGAAGGATGGCGGTTGGCTACTAACAGCGTCACATTTGCAATCCTCCAGTCCTCTGGCACCACTCCATATCTAAGGAGGATTGGAAGATTGTGGCCTATAACTAATGCAATTACCACCCAACCTTCCCTCAACAACCGAGGATACACCCCATCCAGACCGGGTGACCGTTGTACTTTGAGCGCTACCAAAGCGCTACCAACCTTTTAACTACCTCCTCTTTATCTATTTTTATCCTATCCAATTGCTCCACTATCTCCTCCTTTACTGTGACAATGGCGGCATCCTCTTATTTCGTGAAGACAAACAAAAAGTACTCATTTTGTATCTCAGTATGCCCTCTGTCTCCACAGGAAGATCTTATTTGGTCCTTAATCCACCCCACCCTTCCTTTCACTACCCTTGTGTTATTTATATGTTTATAAAATACTTTTGGGTTCCTATTTATGTTACCCGCTAATTTGTTCACATACACCTTCTTTGCCCCGCTTATTACGTTTTTCCGTTCTCCTCTGTACTTTCTGTATTCAGCTTGATTCTCTACTGAATTATGAACCTAACATTTATCATAAGCCTCCCTTTCTGTTTCATTTTAATCTCTACATTTTTAGTCATCCAGAGAGTTCTAGCTTTGGATGCTCTTCCTATTCCCCTCATGGGAATGTGTTGAGTCTGTACCCAAACTCTCTCTGAACTGAAGGCTTCATTTACAGCTTTCTCTGACAATTTCTGATTCCAAACCACCTGGGCCAGATCCCTTTTCAACTCCCTGAAATTAGCCCTCCTCCAGTCGAGTATTTTCACATTTGATTTATCCTTGTCCTTTTCCATAACCCGCCCTGCTGTATGGCTCAGAGACGTGGACATCTCAAAACACTGGAGGAATACCACCAACGATGTCCCCGCAAGATTCTGCAAATCCTCTGGGAGGACAGATGCACCAACGTTAGTATCCTCGACCAGGCCAACATCCCCAGCATCGAAGCACTGACCACACTCGACCAGCTCTGCTGGGTGGGCCACGTTATTCGCAAGCTTGACACAAGACTCACAAAGCAAACGCTCTACTCAGAACTCCTACACGGAAAGTGAGCCCCCAAGTGGGTAGAGGAAACATCTTAAGCCTCCCTGATAAAGTACAACATCCCCACCGTCACCTGGGAGTCCCTGGCCAAAGACCGCCCTAAGTGGAGGAAGTGCATCCGGGAGGGCGCTGAGCACCTCGAGTCTCGTCGCCATGAGCATGCAGAAAACAATTGCAGGCAGCGGAAGGAGTGTGCGGCAAACCAGGCCTCCTACCCACCCTTTCGTTCAACCACTGTCTGTCCCACCTGTGACAGAGACTGTAATTCCCGTATTGTACTGTTCAGTCACCTGAGAACTCACTTTTAGAGTGGAAGCAAGTCTTCCTCGATTTTAAGGACTGGCTATGATGATGATGGTTTCCTGTGATGTCATGCTTTATTTTCTTTCACCTCACAGCTCAGTTTGAGCTGCTCTGTGCGAACTGTTTTGACCTCCAGCTTCTCTCCCACTCTCGCGCTGTTTGGACCTCCTAATTCACGGTTGTAATGTGCAACAATGTAAATTTGGAGCTCCAGAAACTGGCAGAATGATGAGAGAGCTTGGGAGAAATGGAAATTACAAGCTCCCCACATGGGGGAATGAGGAAAGAGTGCTGAATCGAAAAGAATTAGGAGCTCGAGGAACACGGGAACTGGGAGCTCCAGAAATCGGGGCAATTTATAGCACTGCATACGGTGGAGTAAGAATCCCCAGAAACAAAGCAATGAGAACTCCAGAAGCATGGGGAATTAGGAGACAGCACCAGAAATAGGGGAGTTAGGAGCTTTATAAACAAGGAAATTCGAAACTCCAGAAACAGGTAAATTATGAGTCCTCAAATAGGGAGAATTTCATCATCATCAAAGGCTGTCCCTCGAAATCGAGGAAGATTTGTTTCAACTCTAAAAATGAGTTCTCAAGTATTGTACAGTACAATACGGGAATTACAGTCCCTGTCACAGGTGGGGCAGGGAGTCATTGGAGCAAATGGTGGGTGGGGAGTCTGGTTTGTCGCACGCTACTTCTGCTGCCTGCGTTTGTTTTCTGCATGCTCTCAGAAATGAGATTCGAGGTGCTCAGCGCCCTCCTGGATGCTCTTCATCCACTTAGGACAGTCTTTGGCCAGAGATTCCCTGGTGTCGGTGGGGAAGTTGCACTTTAACAAGGAGGCTTTCAAGGTGTCCTTGAAATGTTTCCTCTGCCCACCTGGGGATTCGTTTGCCGTGTAGGAGTTCCGAGGCGAGCACTTGCTTGAGGAGTTTTGTGCCAGGCATGCGAACAATGTGTCCGCCCAATGGAGCTGGTCACGTGTGGTCAGTGCTTCGATGCTGGGGATGTTGGCCTGATCGAGGACGCTAACGTTGGTGCGTCTATCCTCCCAGTGGATTTGCAGGACCGTTAGTGAATTTTCTGCAGCAGCTTAAGGTGACTACTGTATATGGTCCACTTCTCAGAAGCATACAGGAGGGCGGGTATTACTACAGCCCTTTAGGCAATGAGCTTGGTGCCAGATTTGAGGGCCTGATCTTCGAACACTCTCTTCCTCAAGCGCCCAAAAGCTGCACTGGCGCACTGGAGTCAGTGTTGAACTTCGTTGTCGATGTCTGCCCTTGCTGATAATAGGTTCCCGAGGTATGAAAAGTGGTCCAAGTTGTCAGGGTCGCGCTCTGGATCTTGATGACTGGGGGGCAAAGCTGTGTGGCGGGATTAGGTTGGAGGAGGACCTTTGTCTTATGGATAATTTAGAGAGGGCACCATAAACAGGGGAATTAGGTCTCCAGAAAGAAGGGAATTAATAGCACTAGAAACAGAATGGTTAGGAACAACAGATATATGGTAACTTGGAGTTCCTGAAACAGGGTGAATTTGGAGAGGGCACCAGAATCAGGGGAATTACGAGGGAGCTCCAGAATCAGGAGAATTTGGACAGAGCCCCAGAAACAGCGGAATTAGGAGAGAGATCTCGAAACGGGAATTAAGAGCTCCAGAAACAGGGGAATTGGATCTTCAGAAACAGGGTGAATAAGTAGATTGCATCAGAAGCAGGGGAATTAATAGCGAATTCCAGAAACAGGGGAATTCTGAGAGGGCACCATGAATAGCTGAATTAGGGGAAATTGATGAGGAAGAGGAAAGACATGGACTGCAGGAGGATATCAATCTACTGGTCATGTGGGCAGAGCTGTGGCAACTGGAGTTTAATTCAGAAAAGTAAGATGCACTGCACTTGGGGAGGGCTAATAAGGAAAGGGTATACACGTTAAGCTTAGGCCATTTATAAGTGCAGATGAACAAAGCGACATTGGAGTGCTTGTCCACAGAACTCTTTTGGGAGGAAACTAAAACATTAATCCTTAAATCGTGTCCCCCCGATCTGGGGGGCAAACCAAACATTTCCAAGGCCCTTTTTTTGTGTTTTTTTTTGTGTTTTTGTTTTTTTAAAAGTTTTTTTGGGCACTAAAATCATATATTTTTCCTCCGTGCCCCATATAAAAGTGGAGGGGGACACTAAAAATACCGGCAATTAAAACAAATTAAACTTTAAAACATAAAATCAAATTAAAATTTGGTTGCCGGGCGTGATGATGCACTCCAGTCCCTCCGATGCCCACCTCTCACGAAAGGCCGCGAGCGTACCGGTGGACACTGCATGCTCCATCTCCAAGGACACCCTGGCGTGGATGTACGCGCGGAAGAGAGGCAGGCAGTCAGGCTGAACGACCCCCTCGACCGCCCGCTGCCTGGACCTGCTCATGGCACCCTTGGCTGTGCCCAGGAGCAGTCCTACGAGGAGGCCCTCGGACCTACCCGCGCCCCTCCGCACAGGGTGCCCAAAGATCAGGAGTGTGGGACTGAAGTGCAGCCAGAATTTCAGGAGCAGCCCCTTTAAATAATATAACATGGGCTGCAACCTCGTGCATTCAATAAAAACATGGAACACGGACTCTTCCAGACCGCAGAAATTGCAGGTTGCCTGGGAGCCCGTGAACCGGCTTAAAAATTTATTGCACAGCTCTGCTCCGTGTACCACCCTCCAGGCCAAGTCCCCTATAAATAGTGGGAGGACTCCCGCGTAGAGTGCCCTCCATCGGGGACCCCCGCCTCCTCCGGACGGCAAGATGGTACGCCATGGCGTGTCTGGATGGCAGGCGAGGATGGAAAAGTTGAGAGCGTGCAGTAGCAGCTCAGGAAACCCCTCCCCGCGGAACTGAAAGGCACGGAGGGGATTTCCTCAAGGCGGCTCAAGTTGTGAGGTGCCGGCTCCCGAGGGAGGTTCCGGGGTTTTGGCACCGATGAGGAATTCCGTCCGGACGGGGGTCATTTCGGATGGGATTTCCCCATGTGCTTGAGTCTCCTCGACACACCCAACGGAGTCGGGGCCCAGAGCTGTTTTTAGCGACTCGATGGCATCAGCCGCGCGGCGGACGTTGGCCGAATTTAGGTGCCACGCCAGCGTGTCTGGCGCTATCCAGCCCGCTCCTCCGCCATCGAGCAGGTCCCTGACCCTGGTCACCTCACCAGCCACAACCCTCTCATCCAACCGCCACATAAAACCTCGGTCGTGGAGGTACGGATTCCCGAGCAGCGGCTCCTGCAGGACAGCCGCCACTCCAGCCGGTGGAGAGCTGCGCTTGGTGGAGACTTTGTTCCAGACCCTGGTGAGTTCCTTGTAAAAGACAGGCAGCTCCTGGAAGGCGATCCTGACGCCCCCCAAGCTCACAAACAGGATCTGCGTGTCGTAGTTGAGGCCGTGCTGCTGGCGGAAGAAATACGTCACCAGAGCACGCCACCTAGGAGGGGGCTCGACGTAAAGGTATCTCTGCAAGGTCTGAAGACGGAAAGTCGCGAGCTGGGTGCTGACGCACACCAACGACTGACCGGCCTCCCCAAGCGGGAGACTCAAGACCGCGGCAGAGACCCAGTGCTTCCTGTTGTTCCAGAAAAAGTCCACCAGCTTCTTCTGTATCTTGGTGACAAACGCAGGGGGAGGGGTCAAAGTGACCAGCCGGTACCACAACATGGCGGCCACCAGCTGGTTTATGACTAGCGCTCGACCCCTGTAGGACAGCACTCGGAGCAGTCCTGTCCAGCGCCCAAGGCGAGCGGCGAACTTGGCCTCCAGCTCTTGCCAGTTCGCCGGCCAGGCTTCCTCGTCGGGGCTAAGGTAGACTCCCAGATAGAGGAGATGGCTCGTGCCGCAGGCAAAAGGCCTGAGCTCCTCCGGCAGGGAGTACACCCGCCACTGACCCACCAGGAGTCCGGAACATTTCTCTCAGTTGATCCTGGTAGAGGATGCGGCCGAGTAAATCTCCTGGCACTCACGCATCCTCCGCAGGTCAGCGGGATCCTCTACCACGAGGAGCACATCATCGGCGTAAGCCGAGAGGACGACCTCCACGCCCGGCCCTTGGAGAGCCAGTCCCGTCAACCTCGTCCGCAGGAGGCGCAGGAAAGGCTCCACGCAGTTGGCATATAACTGGCCGGACATGAGGCATCCCTGGCGCACCCGTCTCCCAAAGCAAAGGGGCGCCGTCAAGGACCCGTTAACCTTTATCAGACACTCCGCGGCGGCGTACAAAAGTCGGATCCGGGTGACGAATTGCGTCCCGAACCCGAAAGCGCGCAGAGTTCTGAAGAGATAGTCGTGATCCACCCTGTCGAACGCCTTCTCTTAGTCGAGAGATAGGAAGGCGACCAACAGATGATTGATGAGGTGCCGGACCAGATGGATGTTGTCGTGGATTGTCCGGCCCGGGACCGTGTAGGACTGGTCGGGGTGGATCATGTGGTCCAGCACGGTGCCAAAGCGAGCAGACATCGCCCTGGCGAAGACTTTGTAGTCCGTGCTGAGGAGGGAGACCGGGCGCCAGTTCTTAAGGAGGCGGAGATCGTCCTTCTTAGGAAGCAGGACGATGACTGCCATGCGCCAAAAGAGGGGCATCTCCCCGGTCGCCAGACTTTCCCCCAGGACTCACGCGTAGTCGCCCCCCCCAGGACGTCCCAGAATGCCCTTTGGAACTCCACGGTCAGATCCTCCAGCCCCGGGGCTTTTCCCCTCGAGAGCCGGTCGAGGGCGCTGGTCAGCTCCGCCAGGCTCAGCGGAGCTTCCAGATTTTCGGCGCCCTCCGGGCCGACCTTCGGCAGGTCCTCCCACAAAACTCTACGCGCTTCCTCGCTGGATGGCTCCAGAGAGAACAGAGCCCCGTAATAATCACGGGCCCTGTTGTTGACACCCTCCGGATCCGAGACGAGAGAGCCATCATCGGCCAGCAACGTCAAGAGCTGCTTACGGACACTCTGTCTTTTTTCCAGCGAGTAAAAAAAGGGGGAGCCGCGGTCCAGATCCCGCAGGAGCCGGATTCGCGACCTCATGAATGCGCCTTGGGACCCGACGAGCTGCAGGTCCTTCAGCGCGGCCTTCTTCGCTTCGTACACCATCCGCAGGGCCGGGTCCTCGACGACTTGACCGAGACGGGACTCCAGGTCGAGCACCTCTTTTTCTAGGCGCCCGACCCTGGCCGCCCGCCTCTTGGTCGACCCCCTCGCGTACTCTTGACAGAAGACGCGGACATGAGCCTTGCCCACGTCCCACCATAGCCTCAAGGAGGGGAAGCCTCCCTGCTTCCTTCTCCAGTCGGCCCAGAAACGACGAAACGAGTCCTGGAATCGCACCTCCTCCAGCAGCTGGTTGTTAAAATGCCAGTACGCGGACCCAGTCCTCGTGCGGAGCGAAGCGAGCTCCGCCCACAACAGGTGGTGGTCCGAACACGGCACCGGCCGCATGGAGGCCGCCGGGACGCAGGAAACGTACACCCGAGACACGTAAAGGCGGTCGACTCTGGACCATCCTCCTCCAGGCCTCACCCAAGTAAAGGCGCTGGAGTCGGGATGGAGATTTCGCCAGACGTCCACCAAGACGAAGGACCCGACCAGGTCCCTCAACTTCTCCATCGCCGTCATGCTCTGCGGGGCACCGGAGCGGTCCCTCGCCTCGAGGGTGCAGTTAAAAACCCCCGCGAGGACAGTGCAGTCGCCGACGTCGACGGAGCCAAGAAGAGCGGACACTTCTTCGAAGAAACACGTTTGCTGCAGGCCGGGCTGAGGGGCGTACACGTTCACAAGATGGAGCGGCACGTCCCCCAGGCGAACCGTTACATGCAGCAAGCGGCCTGGCATGGGCTCCTCGACTCCCAAGATCTCCGGCTGAAAATGCGGGGCCAACAAGATGGCCACCCCACAAGAAGTAGTAGTGAGGTGGCTCATGCGGACCTCTCCTTGCCATTCCAGGAGCCACGTGGCTTCGTCTCCCCGAACGGTGTGGGTTTCTTGCAGCAAGCACACCGGATATTTCCCCTCCCGCAGGAGCGAAAAATTGTTAAATCTACGGCGTGCCCCTCTGCCGCCGTTGATGTTGAGGCTGGGTATGGTTATCTTCATGACAAAAGCATAGTGCAACCTCTACCTAACCTATTGTGGCGGGGGAGTGGAGTCGTTTGTTGACCTCCACTCCTTCAGCAGCCCAGTGAGGAACCTTTTGAGCCGGCGCAGCTCAAGGCCTTGCGCCTTTGATAAGGGCCCACCCGCGGCCATGGTTTTAGCGGCGGCACGGACAGACACGACGAGCAGCCCCAGCTCGGACCATCTTTCCAGGGCCAGATGGGCTTGGTTGCGGTGACCCTGGCTCTGGACCAAAAAGTCCCGGAGTTCCTTTGCAGGAATGAGGGGGGACTCAGCAGCGGGCACGAGGAGATCCACCGCCTCACTGGCGATGGACTCAAGATCTTCTCCGTCATCCCCCACCGAGTCCCCGTCCCCCTCCGGGAGGTCGCCGCCAGCAGCTGTCCCGTCGACCGCACGAGGTACGGCAAACGGCCCGGCCGCTCCATCCGGCCCTGGCTCTGCCCCGATCCCACCCCCAGGATCGTCGGCAGAGTGGTCCCCACTGGGCTCTTTTAAAAGCGGTGCTGGGTCAGGAAGCGACAGCGGAAGGGGTTCCTCCTCCGCCCCAGGAGCCGGAGAACACGGAGAGACCCGGCCAAAGAAATTCTCCAGGTCCAAAGTAAGGGGCGAGGGGTGTTGTTCCTCCCCCTCCCTGCCGCCACCCCCCGGCCCAGCGTGTACAGAATCATTAAAAATGTTAACATTCTTTGTTACTTCCGGGTCGAGCGACTCCCGGGGGAAGTTGGTTAATAGCTGGGCGGGCTCAGGTTCGGCCTTTTCGGCCCCGCCCGCCTCAGTCCCCAGGAAGTTCGACCCGAGCCCCTCTGTGATATTGGTCAAGGGCTCGGGCATGGGCTCAGGGGACCCCGCGCTCGCCGGTGACAGGGTTGGGCTGAGCGCGGTGATCAAATTGTCTGGCGCACTGAGGGGACCCGCCTCAAGATGTTTCGCCTTTCTCCACGCCTTCTTTCTGATCGACCGCTCTCCCTTCCCCCCGCCGGAGGCCGTGAAAACAAGGGCCCCCGACGATGCCCGCGCACCCACAGCTCACGGCACGTGGATGCTACTAGGGGAAGGGGTGGCGGTGGCGCCAGCCTTGGCCGCCCTCGGTGGTTTGGCGGCCTTGGAGGCGGGGCAGTTCTTACGAACATGCCCCACCTCCCTGCAGGCATGGCACCGCACGCCGTCCGACGTCCAGAAGACGCGGTAGGCAGTCTCCTCGTGCACCATATTAAATGGTCCCTCCGTCGTGTCCTCCCGCGCCAGCCGGACAAAGAGCTGGCGGCGGAAGGAGAACACGTGGCGCAGGCTGCTCTCCCTGAGGCCGAGCGGTATGGGGCTGATCCCTGACCTTACCTCCCCCAGTTGGTGTTGGTGAGGGAGGAGGAGCTCAGCGGGAACAAAGGGTGGGACGTTTGACACGATGACCCTCTGCGCGGTGGCCTCGAGAGAGTCCACCGGCAGGAACGTCCCGCCCACCGTGAGCCCCTTTTCAAGGGCCAGGGACACCGCCCGCTCTGACCCCAGGAAGAATACAGCCTTCCCAGAAATCTTGGAGGCTGCGACAATGGCCGAGGGGCCGACTACCCCAGCCATCGCCCGCACGCACTCCTCGATGCTCATTGTGGGGTGAGTGTAGCTCTTGACGCCGTGTATTTTGTTTTAAGTCTGAATGGTGGCAGGGCAGCAGGAGACGCAGGAGGCGCTGTGGATGTGGACGCCTGCGTATATGTCTTTACTGGCCCTGCCACCGGCGTGGATGGGGTCGCCATCACGGGGTCCCTTTAAGGGCTACACCCACCCCAAAGTCACAGGCCTTAATGGTCTTAAATGGCTTCATTGGTGTTTGAACAGAGGGAGCTCTAAAGGAGGCACACCTCTCCCCTAGTTGACAATTGGGGAGGGGCCTTGCTCCCTCTGCTCAGTTGTCTTAATTGGTTTTTCAATTAGGAGGAAAGAGGCTCTCAGAGAGAGAGGAGAGAGACAGAGAGAGAGAGAAAGAGAGAGGGAGGTGGGAAAGAGGGAAGCTGTGAGGGCAGGTCTCCCCTCACAGCGATAGGTGGGTGTGGAACTTAGCTCTTCCTGAACATATTTAAAAGGAGAAGGATGGCAAAGTGCCACAGTCTCGCGAGACCTGGACGTACCTTTGCATGAAATGCAAAAGAATAGTATGCAGGTGGCATAGTGTACTGATAGTGGTTGATCAGCTAGCAGTGGCATCAGTGAATATGGTAAAAGCTGGGAATAAGGTTACTTTAAAATTAAGCTCTTTATCTGAATGCACGACGAACTTCGAACAAGGTCGATGAATTACTGGCAGAAATAGCGATAAATGGGTTTGATCGAAAAAATATGATAGAGACGTAGTTGCAAGATGAAGAAGGTTGAGTGTTAAATATTGCTGGGTACTTGACATTTCGAAAAGACAGGCAAAATGAAAGGGGGAGTGGAAGTTGGTGTGGGGTGGGGTGTGGCCCTGATAATGAAGGTTGACATAAGGACAGAAGTGAGAATGGATGTTGGCTCTGAAGATCAGGAAGTAGAATCAGTTTGGGTTGAGATAAGAAATAACAAGGGACAAAAAACACTGGTGAAAGACGTTTCTTGTCCCGCCGCCCCCAAAAGTAGCTCTACCATCGGGCACAGTTCATGGAATGTATTTGAGACAGTTTCAGAGAACACGACACGTTCTTTAGAGACTTGTGTAGTAGCAGTATCTGCACAGCTCGGGGGCCAGCTCGCGATATCTGAAACACAGGACTCAGAGGAGGATCTTGATGGGGAGGCATTTAGAAGAAGGCTGATGGGCCTGCACTCGGAGATGATAGGTGCAATGGCAAGGGTGCCCGAGCGCTTCTCGGCAGTGGTAAGGGGCATGGAGGAGTCCAGCTTCAACATTGCACAGGGTTGTGCACACAACATGGAGTCTGTGGTGTATGTAGCACACAAATCACTGACTCCACACGGTCTGGTGTAAGTCTAACTGCTGTGACCTTCGTCCTTTATTGTTCAGCTCCAGAGTGCCTCCCAGGTGTGGTGGTCAGCCTTATATAGCACCTGTTTCAGGTACTACCAGGGTGTCCCACCGCAGCGCCCTCTGCGGTGTGGCATAGTACTTACAATACATTTAAGGTACTGGGACGATAGACACATCATTACATAACATCACATTCCCCCCTCCACCTGGACGCAGGACAACAATACACACATCATTACATAACATCACACTTGTCCAACGGAAGGCAGGCGGGCATAGACAGTGCGTTAGTATGGTACATTTTATCTGGTACATTATCTGGTTATTGACTGGTAGCGGAACCTTGATGTCCTTGTTAGCCGTTATCATTAATTGTACTTCATCCATTATTTTACACAAATACAGTGGCCATTCAGCATAAAAAAAAGTAATTCTTATTATAAATTCACTATCTCACATTAACATAGCTCATTTTAGACTCGCTCTGCCAAACAGAAGTCCTTTGTGGGGACCACCTCATTGTAAGGCCCTTTTAAGACTCCAGGTGCATTTCCTCTTTAAGGCGCCATCTTTGATGGAGGAGGATTCCACGAGGCTTCTTCTTGGGCGCCGCCATCTTTGATGCTCTGCAGCTCCGACACGACTTGCCGCGTCCCCCGCGGCCTCCGTAGCCCCCGACCTCCAGCTGCTGCTGCCGCCCGACGCTAACAGCTCCTCTGCGGGGCTCTTGCGTTCCGCCAGCCCCTGGATAACTCAGCACCCCGCCCGCAGCGCCCCTGCCGGCTCAACCCTCACCCCCTCTTGGGGCCCCTCTGTGCAGGGCTGCTTGCGTGTGGGGGCTGGAGCTGCGGGATCTCTGGGGCCTGAGGTCAGGGCCTGGGACTTGCCTGTGGGGGCTGAGGCTGCAGGGTCTCTGTGTGAGATCCGGGCCTGGACCTTGCCTGTGGGGATTAAGGCTGCAGGGTCTCTGTGTGAGGTCTGGGCCTGGGACTTGCCTGTGGTTGGATTGAGGCTGCAGCTCCAGCTCGGTCGGCGCTGCTCTCTGGGGACCCGGGGCACGGCAGCACCCCGGGGAGCAGCAGCCTGTGGAGTGATGAAGTCTTCCCAGCTCCCGCGGACCTTCCCCATCCACCTCCGGCCGAGGAGTGTCGGCCCATCGCCTGCAACGACCCACAAAGGTAAAGCATGCGTCTCGTCTCCGTGGGATACCTGCACCATCGCTCGGCCAAGAACAGGCATCAGTTCCCTGGTGTAGGTACGCAGCTTCGCCGTGACCGGGACCAGCTTGGGTCGTGCAGCTGGGTTAATCCACAGTTTATCAAAAGTTCTCCGACTCATCAACGACGGACCTGAGCCCGTGTCCACTTCCATACTCACTGGGACTCCGTTGATTTTTACTTCACTTATCACTGGGGGCGAATCGTCGGTACACGTATACAGTCCAAGCACCTCATCTTCTTCGACCTGCTCCTCGCTGAACAGTGGATCATCCCCCATCTCCTCAGCCACATGGTGAGTCTGATTTCTTTTACACATACGCTAAAGGTGGCCTTTAACATGGCAGGGATTGCACATGTACTCCGCAAACCTGCACCGGTGAGCCCCATGGCTTCCTCCACAGCGCCAGCATGGTGCTGCTTGATTGGCCCCCCTCAGCGGACTCTGAGCTCCAGGATCCCGAGGTCCGTGCTCTCTGCCCCGGATAGAGCCACGTTCTGCAGTTTTGTCCGTGGTGGGCGCTACCTTGTGGACAGTGCATGCCGGGTTCAAGACTGTGTGGATTATTTGCTTGGTGCTGTAAGTCGAGGTCATATATGCCCGGCTGATAGTGATGGTCTTTGTCAGGGTGACTGTGGGTTCCGTGGCCAGCAGCTTGTGAAGGAGGCCCTCGTGGCCAATCCCCATAACGAAAACGTCCCGCAAAGCCTCGTCAAGGTGTGCCCCAAAATCACACGGTGCCGCGAGTCTCCTGAGGCCTGCAGCTTATTTGGTGATATCCTGGTCCTCGGGTCTGCAGTGATGGTAAAATTTGTATCTGGCTGTGAGGATGCTCTCCTTCGGTTTCAACTGGTCACGAATGAGTTCAGTCAGCTCCTCATATGACTTGTCCCTGGCGCTCCCAGGTGCCAGCAAATCCCTGACGAGAGAGTAAACCTCATCTCCACAACTGGAGAGCAATATCGTCTTACGCTTATCTCTCATTGCGTAAGTGTCCTCCGTCAGGTTATTTGCTGTGAAGTAGTACTCGAGCCTTTCCGTAAATGCCTCCTAATCATTGCCCACGGTAAAATCCTTTAGCGAGCCCAGAGTAGCCATGGTTGCGTGGAGTTCGTCCGCTTCCTCGTTGCCAATGTGGTGTATGTAGCACACAAATCACTGACTCCACACGGTCTGGTGTAAGTCTAACTGCTGTGACCTTCGTCCTTTATTGTTCAGCTCCAGAGTGCCTCCCAGGTGTGGTGGTCAGCCTTATATAGCACCTGTTACAGGTACTACCAGGGTTTCCCACCGCAGCGCCCTCTGTGGTGTGGCATAGTACTTACAATACATTTAAGGTACTGGGACGATACACACATCATTACATAACAGAGTCCATCAATCATTCCCAGTCAGCAAAGAATGGTGGTCTCCCACAGAGACCATGGCGACCCAGACATGATGCCGTGGGTGATGGGCGATCGCGCTGCTTCAATTGCAGCACAGGCAGAAGCGACGCAATGTCTTAGTGCTGCAATGCAGTGCATGTTGGTGGCATCAAACGCAGACTGCTCCCATGCTGTCTCAGATTGACACCATGCAAGCTCTGACTGCTGCCATCGTGGCTGGGTTTACCACCGTCGAACGGGGCTTTCACAGTTTTGCAGCAGGCCAGCAATCTGTGCTCCAAGAGATTGCTAGGGATGATGAGCTGCTGCCCCAGGGGAATGGCAGTGGGTCAGTGGAGCAGGAACCTGCTGTCCTCTCTCAGGATGACAGCATTCCTGTTCCCATCACTGCCATTCCGCCATTGCCCTTGTTGCTGCCTGTCATCTGGTTAGGCCAGACTGCTGCCGCTCATGCTGAGGTGGTGCAGTCTACAGCTCGGCCTTCCAGACACGGAGCTGGTCATGGGAATCCTATATGTCCATCTGGGGTCTCCCGCAGGGACACACAACAGTCTTCCACCAACCCTGCTGCAGCCACTGGGCCAACACTTCGTAGCAGCATGAGAGCAGGTAAAGGGACAGTAACCAGAGGCACTAAGGAATTGCACAAGGGTAATAATTCATGTTTTATTTGGAAATATGTGTTCACTGATAATTGATACATTTATTAATTCAGTTTGGATTATTTTATGTTGTGTCTCATTTCAGCTTTGCGCTGTGATATGGTCTGCGACAGGGATAGAATGATGGGGATGTGGTGATCCACGGGGATCTGGACATTAATCCATTGGAAACGCAGTCTGATGAGGTTGTCATGGACTGTCCTTTCTGGAAGACCGACTGAGTGGCTGCCTCTTCCCTTCCTCTTGTTCCTCCTCCTCCTTGTTTGTCCTGATTCTCCTCCTGCTCCTCTTCCTCTTCATCCTCATCCTCCTCATCATCCTCTTTGACTTCCTCTTTGTACTCGTACTGCTTGTTCTGCTCCTTCTCTCCCTCTTCCTCCTCCTGACATGGTCCCACAATCCCGGGTAACAAGGGCTGGCCGATTGTGGAGCATGAGGCAGACCACCAGGAAATGGGCCACCCGCTCAGCTCAGTACTAGCGGGCTCCTCCTGAGTGGTCAAGTTGGCGGAACCGTTGCTTGAGCACCCCGATGGCCTGCTTGATGATGTACCTGGTGGCAGCTTGGCTCTCATTAAATGAGTGCTGGGCAGGGATGTTGGGATTGTGGAGGGGAGCCATGAGCCAGATGGACAGTGGTTAGCCCTTGTCTCTGAGCAACCAGCCATGAGTTGATGTGATTGCTGGAACAGGATGGAAGCATCGTGGTTGCTGCCTGGATAGCGGGCACTGATATTGAGGATTCGTTGTCTCTGGTCGTGCACCAACTGCGCATTACGTGAGTGGTAGCCATTGCGGTTATGGAAGACCACAGGATTTTTATGAACTGCCCATAAAGCCAAATGGGAGCGAAGAATGTCGCTCTGCACCATCGGGAATCCTGCTATTCGGGCAAAGCCACAAGCATGCTGGTCCTGCTTCTCCATGGTGATGGCGAAGTACATGTAGTCCCATCTCCTGCTGTAGAGAGACTACGTGACCTCCCGAATGCAGCAATGGATGGCAAACTGAAATGTTAGCAATGTCTCCTGTTGCAGACTGGAAGGATTCACTGACAAATAAATTGAGGGCGATGATGACCTTGATTGCCACTGAGAGAGCCATGACCTGAGGCTGGAGGTGAGGCTATAGGAGCTGGCAGAGACCTGTGACCACCTCCGTGCTGAAGCGTTGTCATCTAATACACTGCTCCTCGCTTAATTGGAGGTAGGAGAAGTGCCTCGGAATATCGTCGTAGGTTACGATCCCCTATTGAAAGCCCTGATGGCCTTCCTCCTCCCCCTGACCACATGGTCCAGTCTGTCTCGCTGCCTCCTCGCCTTCCACCATGAATCCTGGAGGGTGAGTTCAACTGCCAGTACAGCACCCAAGTCTAGCAGTTTGAGTTTTTGAACAATAAATGCAGATACTTTTTACGTGCTGCAAAACTCCTGATACTGACACGATGGGATGGTGTAAACGTGTCCAGCAACCCGGCATCCAGAACTGAGTGTGGGACTGCACGATGGGGGCCTGCTCGATGCTCGGGCCACCATTATGGGGCCGACCCAAGAGTCAGTCGACAACTAAAGGTGGCGGACCATGGAACTAATGGTCTCCACTTTAAGGGACACCCTGGCAGGTGATGGCCTTCAGCTTCACATCCACCAGCACGTGCCCCATGTCCGCGGGGACATT